>NW_027362126.1:1535000-1890000 GCF_039654945.1 Dendrobates tinctorius | reverse complement strand
TTATTTCCATTTTTCCATTAGGGTTAGGGCTAGGGTTAGGGCTAGGGTTAGGGTTAGGGCTAGGGCTAGGGTTAGGGTTAGGGTTAGGGCTAGGGCTAGGGTTAGGGTTAGGGTTAGGGTTAGAATTGGGGGTTTCCACTATTTGCGCACATCAGGTGCTCTCCAAACGCAACATGGCGTCTGATCTCAATTCCAGCCAATTCTGCGTTGAAAAAGTCAAATGGTGCTCCTTCCCTTCCAAGCTCTGCCATGCGCCCAAACAGTGTTTTACCCCCACATGTAGGGTATCAGCCTACTCAGGACAATTTGCAAAACAACTTTTGGAGTCCTATTTCTCCTGTTGCCCTTAGGAAAAAAAAAATTTGGGGGCAAAAATATCATTTTTGTGGAAAAAAAATATTTTTTTATTTTCACGCCTGGGCGTTATAAACTTCTGTGAAGCACTTGGGGGTTCAAAGTTCTCACCACACATCTAGGTAGTAAAGGGGTTAAGGACATACTGGGAGTTGTAGCTTCATGTGACAGAATTGTAGATGGAGTTGACCTGAATTGTAATTGATGGCTGTACTAAGCTTGGTCGCCTACTGATGGTGGTTTGATGCTACAATTCTGGACTGATGGTGGTTCTGGTACTGGACTCTTGCACTGATGCTTCTGCTAATGTATTCGTGTGCTAATGGTGGCTATGGTGAAGTGTTCCTTTCTTTTTGGTGCATCTGGTGGTGTCCTCATGTTCTGATGGTGGTTCTGGTGCTGTAGTCATGTACTATTAGTGCTCTCCTGCTGTAGTCATGTATTAGTACTGCTTCTCGTGCTGTAGTCATGTACTATTAGTGCTTCTGGTGCTGTAGTCATGTACTATTAGTGCTTCTGGTGCTGTAGTCATGTACTATTAGTGCTTCTGGTGCTGTAGTCATGTACTATTAGTGCTTCTGGTGCAGTATTCATGTACTAGTAGTGCTTCTGGTGCTGTAGTCATGTACTATTAGTGCTTCTGGTGCTGTATTCATGTACTATTAGTGCTTCTGGTGATGTATTCATGTACTATTAGTGCTTCTGGTGCTGTAGTCATGTACTAGTAGTGCATCTGGTGCAGTATTCATGCACTATTAGTGCTTCTGGTGCAGTATTCATGTACTAGTAGTGCTTCTGGTGATGTAGTCATGTACTATTAGTGCTTCTCGTGCTGTATTCATGTACTAGTAGTGCTTCTGGTGCTGTAGTCATGTACTATTAGTGCTTCTGGTGCAGTATTCATGTACTAGTAGTGCTTCTGGTGATGTATTCATGTACTAGTAGTGCTTCTGGTGCTGTAGTCATGTACTATTAGTTCTTCTGGTGCAGTATTTATGTACTAGTAGTGCTTCTGGTGCTGTATTCATATACTATTAGTGCTTCTGGTGCTGTAGTCATGTAATATTAGTGCTTCTGGTGCTGTTTTCATGTACTAGTAGTGATTCTGGTGCTGTATTCATGTAGTATTAGTGCTTCTAGTGCTGTATTCATATACTAGTAGTGCTTCTGGTGCTGTAGTCATGTACTATTAGTGCTTCTGGTGCAGTATTCATGTACTAGTAGTGCTTCTCGTGCTGAAGTCATGTACTATTAGTGCTTCTGGTGCTGTAGTCATGTACTATTAGTGCTTCTGGTGCAGTATTCATGTACTAGTAGTGCTTCTGGTGCTGTATTCATATGCTATTAGTGCTTCCGGTGCTGTATTCATGTACTATTAGTGCTTCTGGTGCAGTATTCATGTACTAGTAGTGCTTCTCGTGCTGTATTCATGTACTAGTAGTGCTTCTGGTGCTGTAGTCATGTACTATTAGTGCTTCTGGTGCAGTATTCATGTACTAGTAGTGCTTCTGTTGCTGTATTCATGTACTAGTAGTGCTTCTGGTGATGTAGTCATGTACTATTAGTGCTTCTGGTGCTGTATTCATGTACTAGTAGTGCTTCTGGTGCTGTAGTCATGTACTAGTAGTGCTTCTGGTGCTGTATTCATGTACTAGTAGTGCTTCTGGTGCTGTATTCATGTACTAGTAGTGCTTCTGGTGATGTAGTCATGTACTATTAGTGCTTCTGGTGCTGTATTCATGTACTATTAGTGCTTCTGGTGCAGTATTCATGTACTAGTAGTGCTTCTCGTGCTGTAGTCATGTAGTATTAGTGCTTCTGATGCTGTAGTCATGTACTATTAGTGCTTCTGATGCACTATTCATGTACCAGTAGTGCTTCTGTTGCTGTATTCATGTACTAGTAGTGCTTCTGGTGCTGTAGTCATGTACTATTAGTGCTTCTGGTGCAGTATTCATGTACTAGTAGTGCTTCTGGTGATGTATTCATGTAGTAGTGCTTCTGGTGCTGTAGTCATGTACTATTAGTGCTTCTGGTGCAGTATTCATGTACTAGTAGTGCTTCTCGTGCTGAAGTCATGTACTATTAGTGCTTCTGGTGCTGTAGTCATGTACTATTAGTGCTTCTGGTGCAGTATTCATGTACTAGTAGTGCTTCTGGTGCTGTATTCATATGCTATTAGTGCTTCTGGTGCTGTATTCATGTACTATTAGTGCTTCTGGTGCAGTATTCATGTACTAGTAGTGCTTCTCGTGCTGTATTCATGTACTAGTAGTGCTTCTGGTGCTGTAGTCATGTACTATTAGTGCTTCTGGTGCAGTATTCATGTACTAGTAGTGCTTCTGTTGCTGTATTCATGTACTAGTAGTGCTTCTGGTGATGTAGTCATGTACTATTAGTGCTTCTGGTGCTGTATTCATGTACTAGTAGTGCTTCTGGTGCTGTAGTCATGTACTATTAGTGCTTCTGGTGCAGTATTCATGTACTAGTAGTGCTTCTAGTGTTGTATTCATGTACTAGTAGTGCTTCTGGTGCTGTAGTCATGTACTATTAGTGCTGCTGGTGCTGTAGTCATGTACTATTAGTTCTTCTGGTGCAGTATTCATGTACTAGTGGTGCTTTTCGTGCTGTAGTCATAAACTATTAGTGCTTCTGGTGCTGTAGTCATGTACTAGTGGTGCTTTTCGTGCTGTAGTCATAAACTATTAGTGCTTCTGGTGCTGTAGTCATGTACTATAAGTGCTTCTGGTGCTGTAGTCATGTACTATTAGTGCTTCTGGTGCTGTATTCATGTACTAATAGTGATTCTGGTGATGTATTCATGTATTATTAGTGCTTCTAGTACTGTATTCATATACTAGTAGTGCTTCTGGTGCTGTAGTCATGTACTATTAGTGCTTCTGGTGCTGTAGTCATGTACTATTAGTGCTTCTGGTGCAGTATTCATGTACTAGTATTGCTTCTTGTGCTGTAGTCATGTAGTATTAGTGCTTCTGGTGCTGTAGTCATGTACTATTAGTGCTTCTGATGCAGTATTCATGTACTAGTAGTGCTTCTGTTGCTGTATTCATGTACTAGTGGTGCTTCTGGTGCTGTAGTCCTGTACTATTAGTGCTTCTGGTGCAGTATTCATGTACTAGTAGTGCTTCTGGTGATGCATTCATGTACTAGTAGTGCTTCTGGTGCTGTAGTCATTTACTATTAGTGCATTTAGTGCTTCTGGTGCTGTATTCATGTACTAGTAGTGCTTCTGGTGCAGTATTCATGTACTATTAGTGCTTCTGGTGCTGTAGTCATGTACTATTAGTGCTTCTGGTGCTGTAGTCATGTACTATTAGTGCTTCTGGTGCTGTATTCATGTACTAGCAGTGCTTCTGTTGCTGTGGTCATGTACTATAAGTGCTTCTGGTGCTGTAGTCACGTATTGTTAGTGCTTCTGGTGCTGTATTCATGTACTAGTAGTGCTTCTCGTGCTGTAGTCATGTACTATTAGTGCTTATGGTGCAGTATTTATGTACTAGTAGTGCTTCTGGTGCTGTATTCATGTACTAGTAGTGCTTCTGATGCTGTATTCATGTACTATTAGTGCTTTTGGTAGAGTATTCATGTATTAGTAGTGCTTCTGGTGCTATGTCCATTTACCAGTAGTGTTTCTGGTGCTGTATTCATGTACTGTTAGTGCTTCTGGTGCTGTAGTCGTGTAGTATTAGTGCTTCTGGTGCAGTATTCATGTACTTGTAGTGCTTCTGTTGCTGTATTCATGTACTAGTAGTGCTTCTGGTGCTGTAGTCATGTACTAGTAGTGCTTTTGGTGATGTATTCATGTACTAGTAGTGCTTCTGGTGCTGTAGTCATGTACTATTAGTGCTTCTGGTGCTGTAGTCATGTACTATTAGTGCTTCTGGTGCAGTATTCATGTACTAGTAGTGCTTCTGGTGCTGCATTCATATACTATTATTGATTCTGGTGATGTATTCATGTACAATTAGTGCTTTTGGTAGAGTATTCATGTATTAGTAGTGCTTCTGGTGCTATATTCATTTACCAGTAGTGTTTCTGGTGCTGTATTCATGTACTGTTAGTGCTTCTGGTGCTGTAGTCATGTAGTATTAGTGCTTCTGGTGCAGTATTCATGTACTTGTAGTGCTTCTGTTGCTGTATTCATGTACTATTAGTGCTTCTGGTGATGTATTCATGTACTAGTAGTGCTTCTGGTGCTGTAGTCATGTACTATTAGTGCTTCTGGTGCAGTATTCATGTACTAGTAGTGCTTCTGGTGCTGTATTCATATACTATTACTGATTCTGGTGATGTATTCATGTACAATTAGTGCTTTTGGTAGAGTATTCATGTATTAGTAGTGCTTCTGGTGCTATATTCATTTACCAGTAGTGTTTCTGGTGCTGTATTCATGTACTGTTAGTGCTTCTGGTGCTGTAGTCATGTGGTATTAGTGCTTCTGGTGCTGTATTCATGTACTTGTAGTGCTTCTGTTGCTGTATTCATGCATGTACTAGTAGTGCTTCTGGTGATGTATTCATGTACTAGTAGTGCTTCTGGTGCTGTAGTCATGTACTAGTAGTGCTTCTGGTGATGTATTCATGTACTAGTAGTGCTTCTAGTGCTGTAGTCATGTACTATTAGTGCTTTTGGTGCTGTAGTCATGTACTATTAGTGCTTCTGGTGCTGTAGTGATGTACTATTAGTGCTTCTGGTGCTGTATTCATGTACTAGTAGTGCTTCTGGTGATGTATTCATGTACAATTAGTGCTTTTGGTGCTATCGTCATGTACTATTAGTGCTTCTGGTGCTGTATTCATGTACTAGTAGTGCTTCTGGTGATGTATTCATGTACTGTTAGTGCTTCTGGTGCTGTAGTCATGTACTATTAGTGCTTCTGGTTCTGTATTCATGCACTAGTAGTGCTTCTGGTGATGTTTTCATGTACTGGTATTGCTTCTGGTGCTGTATTCATGTACTATTAATGCTTCCGGTGCTGTATTCATGTACTATTAGTGCTTCTGGTGATGTATTCATGTACTATTAGTGCTTCTGGTGCTGTAGTCATGTACTATTAGTGCTTGTGGTGCAGTATTCATGTACTAGTAGTGCTTCTGGTGCTGTATTCATGTACTAGTAGTGCTTCTGGTGCAGTATTCATGTACTAGTATTGCTTCTGGTGCTGTAATCATATACTATTAGTGCTTCTGGTGCTGTAGTCATGTACTGTTAGTGCTTCTGGTGCTGTATTCATGTACTAGTAGTGCTTCTGGTGTTGTATTCATGTACTATTAGTGCTTCTGGTGCTATAGTCATGTACTTTTAGTGCTTTTGGTGCTGTATTCATGTACTAGTAGTGCTTCTGGTGATGTATTCATGTACTATTAGATTTTCTAGTGCTGTATTTATGTACTAGTAGTGCTTCTGGTGATGTATTCTTGTACTATTAGTGCTTCTGGTGCTGTTGTCACGTATTATTAGTGCTTATTGTGCAGTATTCATGTACTAGTAGTGCTTCTCGTGCTGTATTCATGTACTAGTAGTGCTTCTGGTGCTGTATTCATGTACTGGTAGTGCTTCTGGTGCTGTAGTCATGTACTATTAGTGCTTCTGGTGCTGTAGTCATGTAGTATTAGTGCTTCTGGTGCTGTATTCATGTACTAATAGTGCTTCTGGTGCTGTATTCATCTACTAGTAGTGCTTCTGGTGCTGTAGTCATGTACTATTAGCGCTTCTGGTGCTGTAGTCATGTACTATTAGCGCTTCTGGTGCAGTATTCATGTACTAGTAGTGCTTCTGGTGCTGTATTCATGTACTAGTAGTGCTTCTGGTGCTGTATTCATGTACTGGTAGTGCTTCTGGTGCTGTAGTCATGTACTATTAGTGCTTCTGGTGCTGTATTCATGTACTAGTAGTGCTTCTGGTGCTGTATTCATGTACTATTAGTGCTTCTGGTGGAGTATTCATGTACTAGTAGTGCTTCTGGTGCTATATTCATGTGCTAATAGTGCTTCTGGTGCTGTAGTCATGTACTATTAGTGCTTCTGGTGCTGTATTCATGTACTATTAGTGATTCTGGTGCTGTAGTCATGTACTAGTAGTGCTTCTGGTGCTGTAGTCATGTACTATTAGTGCTTCTGGTGCTGTAGTCATGTACTATTAGTGCTTCTGGTGCTGTATTCATGTACTCGTAGTGCTTCTGGTGCTGTAGTCATGTACTGTTAGTGCTTCTGGTGCTGTAGTCATGTACTATTAGTGCTTCTGGTGCAGTATTCATGTACTAGATGTGCTTCTCGTGCTGTAGTCGTGTACTATTAGTGCTTCTGGTGCTGTAGTCATGTACTATTAGTGCTTCTGGTGCAGTATTCATGTACTAGTAGTGCTTCTGGTGCTGTATTCATATACTATTATTGCTTCTGGTGCTGTATTCATGTACTATTAATGCTTCTGGTGCTGTATTCATGTACTGTTAGTGCTTCTGGTGCTGTAGTCATTTACTATTAGTGCTTCTGGTGCAGTATTCATGTACTAGTAGTGCTTCTGTTGCTGTATTCATGTACTAGTAGTGCTTCTGGTGCTGTAGTCATGTACTATTAGTGCTTCTGGTGCAGTATTCATGTACTAGTAGTGCTTCTGGTGCTGTATTCATGTACTATTAGTGCTTCTGGTGCTGTAGTCATGTACTATTAGTGCCTCTGGTGCAGTATTCATGTACTATTAGTGCTTCTCTTGCTGTAGTCATGTACTATTAGTGCTTCTGGTGCTGTAGTCATGTACTATTAGTGCTTCTGGTGCTGTATTCATGTACTATTTGTGCTTCTGGTGCTGTATTCATGTACTATTAGTGCTTCTGGTGCTGTATTCATGTACTAGTAGTGCTTCTGGTGCTGTATTCATGTACTGTTAGTGCTTCTGGTGCTGTAGTCATGTACTATTAGTGCTTCTGGTGCAGTATTCATGTACTAGTAGTGCTTCTGTTGCTGTATTCATGTACTAGTAGTACTTCTGGTGCTGTAGTCATGTACTATTAGTGCTTCTGGTGCAGTATTCATGTACTAGTAGTGCTTCTGGTGATGTATTCATGTACTAGTAGTGCTTCTGGTGCTGTAGTCATGTACTATTAGTGCTTCTGGTGCAGTATTCATGTACTAGTAGTGCTTCTCTTGCTGTAGCCATGTACTATTAGTGCTTCTGGTGCTGTAGTCATGTACTATTAGTGCTTCTGGTGCTGTATTCATGTACTATTTGTGCTTCTGGTGCTGTATTCATGTACTATTAGTGCTTCTGGTGCTGTATTCATGTACTAGTAGTGCTTCTGGTGCTGTATTCATGTACTGTTAGTGCTTCTGGTGCTGTAGTCATGTAGTATTAGTGCTTCTGGTGCAGTATTCATCTACTAGTAGTGCTTCTGTTGCTGTATTCATGTACTAGTAGTGCTTCTGGTGCTGTAGTCATGTACTATTAGTGCTTCTGGTGCAGTATTCATGTACTAGTAGTGCTTCTGGTGATGTATTCATGTACTAATAGTGCTTCTGGTGCTGTAGTCATGTACTATTAGTGCTTCTGGTGCAGTATTCATGTACTAGTAGTGCTTCTGGTGCTGTATTCATATACTATTAGTGCTTCTGGTGCTGCAGTGATGTACTATTAGTGCTTCTGGTGCTGTATTCATGTACTAGTAGTGCTTCTGGTGATGTATTCATGTACTATTAGTGCTTCTGGTGCTGTAGTCTAGTACTATTAGTGCTTCTGGTGCTGTATTCATGTACTAGTAGTGCTTCTGGTGCTGCATTCATGTACTAGTAGTGCTTCTCGTGCTGTAGTCATGTACTATTAGTGCTTCTGGTGCAGTATTTATGTACTAGTAGTGCTTCTGGTGCTGTATTTATGTACTAGTAGTGCTTCTGGTGCTGTAGTCATGTACTATTAGTGCTTCTGGTGCTGTATTCATGTACTAATAGTGCTTCTGGTGCTGTATTCATGTACTAGTAGTGCTTCTGGTGCTGTAGTCATGTACTATTAGTGCTTCTGGTGCTGTAGTCATGTACTATTAATTCTTCTGGTGCAGTATTCATGTACTAGTAGTGCTTCTGGTGCTGTATTCATGTACTAGTAGTGCTTCTGGTGCTGTATTCATGTACTAGTAGTGCTTCTGGTGCAGTATTCATGTACTAGTAGTGCTTCTGGTGCTGTAGTCATGTACTATTAGTGCTTCTGGTGCTGTGTTCATGTACTATTAGTGATTCTGGTGCTGTATTCATGTACTAGTAGTTCTTCTGGTGCAGTATTCATGTACTAGTAGTGCTTCTGGTGCTGTATTTATGTACTATTAATGCTTCTGGTGCTGTATTCATGTACTAGTAGTGCTTCTGGTGCTATATTCATGTACTAGTAGTGCTTCTGGTGCTGTAGTCATGTACTAGTAGTGCTTCTGGTGCTGTAGTCATGTACTATTAGTGCTTCTGGTGCTGTATTCATGTACTATTAGTGATTCTGGTGCTGTATTCATGTACTAGTAGTGCTTCTGGTGCTGTATTCATGTACTAGTAGTGCTTCTGGTGCTGTATTCATGTACTATTAGTGCTTCTTGTGCTCTATTCATGTACTAGTAGTGCTTCTGGTGCTGTATTCATGTACTAGTAATGCTTCTGGTGATGTATTTCTGCACAGATCATGGTTTTGATCCAGTAAACATGTAGAAATCCATAACTTATCAGATAACATGATATGCCATCATCCTGCAAAAAATGAAAGTCTCATAGTGGGACAAAGTAAAAACATTTAAAAATAGTTTTAAAAATATTGTAAAAATATTAAAAAATAAGAATAGAAAAATCAAAATATATTTATACATGAATAAATATTTTAATGAAAAAAAACTACCGTAAACAGAAGTACACGTATTTGGTATCACCGTGTCCGGAACAACCTGACCTATAAATCTGTCCCAATATTTAACCCTTTTAGTGAATACCATAAAAAAAATAAAAACCAAGGCAAAAAAAAGCAATGCTTTATCATACCACCGAACAAAGAGTGGCATAAAACAGGGTAAAAGAGATGAATATAGATAAAAATGGTACCGCTGAAACCATCATCTTGACCTGCAAAAACAAGCCCCCATATAGCTCCATCAGTGGAGAAATAAAAAAGGGATAGCTCTCAGAATATAGGGATGCAAAAATAATTATTTTTTCTATAAAATAGATATGTACAATGTTCCTAACGAAAGCTTCAACTCAGTCCACAAAAAAAATCAAGTCCCCATTCGGGTGCGTCATCTGTTAACGGAAATATAGGGCGTTTCCGAGTTATTGGTAGTGCAGAGGCTCTACACACCCTACTGTTCTCCTTACACTTCATCTTCTTGCACTTCCCAGGTCAATACGATTAGTCCCCAGTCCCCACAATTTTAAGCGTGTCCTGAAAACGCATTTATTCAGACTGGCCTATCGCCTCAACACATTAACCTAACCTATCCCTGTGTGGCAGAGCCAAAAATTTTACCATAACCAGGTTCCCAGCATCATGTTCCCACATGCTTTATGCATCCATTAGCCCTCTGTGTCTGTACTGTTACACACTTAACATTATGGCTGGTCCATACAATCAGGGCAACTGTTACCACCCACCTTTCGTGTCTACCTCTTTCCTCATAGACTGTAAGCTTGCGAGCAGGGCCCTCACTCCTCTTGGTATTTGTTATAATCTACTGTATGTGATTATTGTTATGCTGTAATGTCTATTGTCTGTACAAATCCCCTCTGAAATGTAAAGTGCTGCGGAATATGTCGGCGCTATAAAAATAAAATTTATTATTATTATTATTATTATTCTCCTTCTACACTCCCTACTTCTACACCCCACTGCTCTCTACACCTCCTATATCTACATACTTGAACACTCCCTCTACACCACCTTTGCTTACACCTCAACCGCTTCCACTACACCTCCTTTATCTACACCTCAACCGCTTCCACTACACCTCCTTTATCTACACCTCAACCGCTCCCTCTACACCTCCTATCTAAACCCCAACAGCTCCCTCTACACCTCCTTTATCTACACCTCAACCACTCCCTCTACACCTCCTTTATCTACACCCCTGACTGCTTCCACTACACCTCCTTTATCTACACCTCAACCGCTCCCTCTACACCTCCTATCTAAACCCCAACAGCTCCCTCTACACCTCCTTTATCTACACCTCAACCGCTCCCTCTACACCGCCTTTATCTACACCCCTGACCGCTTCCACTACACCTCCAATATCTACACCTCAACCGCTCCCTCTACTCCTCCTATATCTACACCTCAACTGCTCCCTCTACACCTCCCATATCTACACCTCAACCGCTCCCTCTACACCTCCTATATCTACACCTCAAGCGCTCCCTCTACACCACCTTTGTCTACACCCCTGACCGCTTCCACTACACCTCCTAGATCTAAACCCCAACAGCTCACTCTACATCTCCTATATCTACACCTCAACCACTCCCTCTACACCTCCTATATCTACACCCCAACCGCTCCCTCTACACCTCCTATATCTACACCCCTGACTGCTTCCACTACACCTCCTTTATCTACACCTCAACCGCTCCCTCTACACCTCCTATCTAAACCCCAACAGCTCCCTCTACACCTCCTTTATCTACACCTCAACCGCTCCCTCTACACCTCCTATATCTACACCTCAAGCGCTCCCTCTACACCACCTTTGTCTACACCCCAACCGCTCCCTCTACACCTCCTATATCTACACCACAACCGCTCCCTCTACACCTCCTATATCGACACCCCAACCGCTCCCTCTACACCTCCTATATCTACATCTCAACCGCTCCCTCTACACCTCCTATATCTACACCTCAACCACTCCCTCTACACCTCCTATATCTACATCTCAACCGCTCCCTCTACGCCTCCTATATCGACACCCCAACCGCTCCCTCTACGCCTCCTATAGCTACACCCCAACCGCTCCCTCTACACCTCCTATATCTACACCGCAACCGCTCCCTCTACACCTTCTATAACTACACCCCAACCGCTCCCTCTACACCTCCTATTTCTGCACCACAACCGCTCCCTCTACACCTCCTATATCTACATCTCAACCGCTCCCTCTACGCCTCCTATATCGACACCCCAACCGCTCCCTCTACGCCTCCTATATCTACACCCCAACCGCTCCCTCTACACCTCCTATATCTACACCGCAACCGCTCCCTCTACACCTTCTATAACTACACCCCAACCGCTCCCACTACACCTCCTATTTCTGCACCACAACCGCTCCCTCTACACCTCCTATATGTACACCTCAACCGCTCCCTCTACGCCTCCTATATCTACACCCCAACCGCTCCCTCTACGCCTCCTATATCTACACCACAACCGCTCCCTCTAAACCTCCTTTATCTACACCCTAACCGCTCCCTCTACACCTCCTATATCTACACCACAACCGCTCCCTCTACGCCTCCTATATCTACACCACAACCGCTCCCTCTACGCCTCCTATATCTACACCCCAACCGCTCCCTCTATGCCTCCTATATCTACACCCCAACCGCTCCTTCTACACCTCCTGTATCTACACCCCAACCGCTCCCTCTACACCTCCTATATCTACACCCCAACCGCTCCCTCTCCACCTCCTATATCTACACCCCAACCGATCCCTTTACACCTCCTATATCTACACCTCAACCGCTCCCTCTACGCCTCCTACATCTACACCAGAACCACTCCCTCTACGTCTCCTATATCTACACCCCATCCGCTCCCTCTACACCTCTTATATCTACACCTCAACCGCTCCCTCTATGCCTCCTATATCTACACCTCAACCGCTCCCTCTACATCTCCTATATCTACACCTCAACCGCTCCCTCTACGCCTCCTATATCTACACCACAACCGCTCCCTCTACATCTCCTATTGTTGAGGTAGTTATTTTGGGAGGGCTAAATTAACCCTTCACGGTTGAGCCAGTGATTTCCAAATTATTCCAGTGTTGCTAGCAACTCAAATGACCACACGGAGACTGGGGTCTCTGTAGGGAGGATCGAGGCAGATCACTAAGCTCCTTTATTTTAGTTACATCTTTTATAATCTTTTGCTTAATTATGCAAGGTTCTCAACTACCAATAGCATCATTTCACTTTATAAGCCAATAATATTGCAAGAAAACCGGAAACTACATATATGTCCGTATCCAAATAGAAAGTAGTATAATGGCATATTCTTCAGAGTTTAACATTCCCACCTCCCTTATCTTTGCACCTGATGAGAACAATCTGGTTTCATGACATCCCATGCCAATTATAAAAATTTATCTTACAGCAACAAAAAACGGAGAAACGAAACCTTACATTGAATGGATAAAACGAAACTTCAACTCTGATTTTAGTATTAACCCTTAACACTATATCTACACCTCAAACGCTCCCTCTACACCTCCTATATCTACACCCAACCGCTCCCTCTACACCTCCTATATCTACACCCCAATCGCTCCCTCTACACCTCCTATATCTACACCCCTGACTGCTTCCACTACACCTCCTTTATCTACACCTCAACCGCTCCCTCTACACCTCCTATCTAAACCCCAACAGCTCCCTCTACACCTCCTTTTTTCTACACCCCTGACCGCTTCCACTACACCTCCAATATCTACACCTCAACCGCTCCCTCTACACCTCCTATCTAAACCCCAACAGCTCCCTCTACACCTCCCATATCTACACCTCAACCGCTCCCTCTACACCTCCTATATCTACACCTCAAGCGCTCCCTCTACACCACCTTTGTCTACACCCCTGACCGCTTCCACTACACCTCCTATATCTAAACCCCAACAGCTCACTCTACATCTCCTATATCTACACCTCAACCACTCCCTCTACACCTCCTATATCTACACCTCAACCACTCCCTCTACACCTCCTATATCTACACCACAACCGCTCCCTCTACACCTCCTATATCTACACCTCAACCGCTCCCTCTACACCTCCTATATCTACACCCCAACCGCTCCCTCTACGCGTCCTATATCTACACCACAACCGCTCCCTCTATGCCTCCTATATCTACACCTCAACCGCTCCCTCTACACCTTCTATTTTTACACCCTAAAAGCTCCCTCTACACCTCCTATATCTATACCTCAACCGCTCCCTCTACACCTCCTGTATCTACACCACAACCACTCCCTCTACACCTCCTATTTCTACACCCCAACCGCGCCCTCTACACCTCCTATATCTACACCCCAACCGCTCCCTCTACACCTCCTGTATCTACACCACAACCGCTCCCTCTACACCTCCTATATCTACACCCCAACCGCTCCCTCTACACCTCCTATATCTACACCACAACCGCTCACTCTACACCTCCTATATCTACACCCCAACCGCTCCCTCTTCACCTCCTATATCTACACCACAACCGCTCCCTCTACACATCCTATATCTACACCCCAACCGCTCTCTCTACACCTCCTATATCTACACCTCAAACGGTCCCTCTATGCCTCCTATATCTATACCTCAACCGCTCCCTCTACACCTCCTATATCTATACCTCAACCGCTCCCTCTACACCTCATATATCTACACCTCAACCGCTCCCTCTACACCTTCTATTTCTACACCCCAAACGCTCCCTCTACACCTCCTATATCTACACCCCAACCGCTCCCTCTACACCTCTTATATCTACACCCCAACCGCGCCCTCTACACCTCCTATATCTACACCTCAACCGCTCCCTCTACACCTCCTATATCTATACCTCAACCGCTCCCTCTACACCTCATATATCTACACCTCAACCGCTCCCTCTACACCTTCTATTTCTACACCCCAAACGCTCCCTCTACACCTCCTATATCTACACCCCAACCGCGCCCTCTACACCTCCTATATCTACACCTCAACCGCTCCCTCTACACCTCCTGTATCTACACCACAACCGCTCCCTCTACACCTCCTATATCTACACCCCAACCGCTCCCTCTACACCTCCTATATCTATACCTCAACCGCTCCCTCTACACCTCATATATCTACACCTCAACCGCTCCCTCTACACCTTCTATTTCTACACCCCAAACGCTCCCTCTACACCTCCTATATCTACACCCCAACCGCTCCCTCTACACCTCCTATATCTACATCTCAAACGGTCCCTCTATGCCTCCTATATCTATACCTCAACCGCTCCCTCTACACCTCCTATATCTATACCTCAACCGCTCCCTCTACACCTCATATATCTACACCTCAACCGCTCCCTCTACACCTTCTATTTCTACACCCCAAACGCTCCCTCTACACCTCCTATATCTACACCCCAACCGCTCCCTCTACGCCTCCTATATCTACACCTCAACCGCTCCCTCTACACCTCCTATATCTACACCCCCACTGCTCCCTCTACACCTCCTATATCTACACCCCAACCGCTCCCTCTGTGCCTCCTATATCTACACCACAACCGCTCCCTCTATGCCTCCTATATCTACACCTCAACCACTCCCTCTACACCTTCTATTTCTACACCCCAACCGCTCCCTCTACACCTCCTATATCTACACCTCAACCGCTCCCTCTACACCTCCTATATCTACACCCCAACCGCTCCCTCCACATCTCCTATATCTACACCCCAACTGGTCCCTCTACACCTCCTATATCTACACCTCAACAGCTCCCTCTACACCTCCTATATCTACACCCCAACCACTCCCTCTACACCTCCTGTATCTACACCCCAACCGCTCCCTCTACGCCTCCTATATCTACACCCCAACTGGTCCCTCTACACCTCCTATGTCTACACCTCAACCGATCCCTCTACACCTCCTATATCTACACCCCAACCGCTCCCTCTACGCCTCCTATATCTACACCACAACCGCTCCCTCTACACCTCCTGTATCTACACTCCAACCGCTCCCTCTGCGCCTCCTATATCTACACCCCAACCGCTCCCTCTACACCTCTTATATCTACACCTCAACCGATCCCTCTACACCTCCTATATCTACACCCCAACCGCTCCCTCTACACCTCTTATATCTACACCCCAACTGGTCCCTCTACACCTCCTATATCTACACCTCAACCGATCCCTCTACACCTCCTATATCTACACCCCAACCGCTCCCTCTACGCCTCCTATATCTACACCACAACCGCTCCCTCTACACCTCCTATATCTACACCACAACCGCTCCCTCTACACCTCCTATATCTACACCCCAACCGCTCCCTCTACACCTCCTATATCTACACCACAACCACTCCCTCTACACCTCATATTTCTACACCCGGCCACTCCATCTATACCTTCTATATCTACACTCCTGACTACTCACTCTACCCGTCCTATAGCTACACCCCTGAAAGCTCCCTTTACTGCTATATCTACACTCCTGACCGCTGTCTAAATCTTCTATATCTACAACCCCAACCGCACCCTCGACACCTACTAGATCTACACCCCCGACTTATCAACCTACAATGCGATAGCTGCCTCTACACCTCCTACATCTACACCCTGACTGTTTCTTGCACACTCCCTATATGTCTATATTTAGACCCAATGTAGGTATACGCCTAATTCCTCACTCCCTCACTCCTCTTGGTATCTGTTATGATCTATGTGATTATTGTTATGCTGTAATGTCTATTGTCTGCACAAATCCCCTCTGAAATGTAAAGTGCTGCGGAATATGTCGGCGCTATAAAAATAAAATTTATTATTATTATTATTATTATTAATTCCCATACGTGTTCCTGTCCTGTATTCTCCCCCTACATCCTTTGCAGTGTCCTGATGGAGGAGAGCACAAGTCTAGAGATTCTCAGCTGTGTCAAGGGCATCATTACCTCCTCTCATGGATATAATTAGAGACGATGGCTTCTTGAGCACTTATTAAACATCTGATAATGATAATGGAGCCATTTCTCAGTAAGTTCCTTTAAGTGGCTTTAATTTCAGGTTTGTAAGTGGCACTGATTCTGGAAGGTTCTCCTGGAGATGAGCGGTGATTAGTGGCTCCTCAGACCAGTCTTGGCCTCATCTCTGAAGGACCCGCTCTCTGCATTCATTATTGTCCTCACTGGTTTCTATGTTGGCGTCTCCTGGGGATGATGAGAATTATCGGAGATGCTCTGACCTTGAATTGTATCAAATCCAATTAATTGCACCAATATTTCACCTGGAGAAACCCTCCGGCAAGTGACACGGCCAGCCTTAATTAGGGGGTCAGAACCTGTTGAAATCCTCCAAGTGTAAGCATTGTACTAGATAACAGCGATATTATGGGGCCAGTTAGAGTTATAGTATAATGGACCCCATACAGCCCTAAGCACAACATAATGGCACCATGCCGCATGATTGCCCCCACAAAGTCCTACACACAATATAATGGTTCCTACAGCCTTCAACACATTATATTGGCCCCCACACGGTATAATGACCTCCACAAAGTATATTCACCCTCATACAGATCTTCACCCAATATAATGGCCCCTAAGGCCCTCCATACAGTTTAATGGCCTCCAGTCAGGCCTCCATACAGTTTCATTGCCCACACACAGTATAATGGTCCCAACAACCCCCACCCCCCACATAAAGTAATAACCCCACAGTCCTACACAAAGTATAATGACCCCACACAGCATATTGGCCCCCACACAGCCCACCACACAGTATAATCGCCCCCACACAGCCCTCCAGTTTTTACTCTCTCCTCAGTCCTAAAGTGACTGCCCCAATCAACAACTTAATCTCTGAAAATCTGGCCACTTATTTCCAAGAAAAAATCGACCATATAATACCATAAAGTCATTGATCCCATTCCGTTAATTAATTAAGTTCACATTTGGTCTTTGAACTGGTCACGGCTCCTTGTTACTTCTCACCCTATCACCATGTGCACTAGTCCCTCTCCAGAAGGGCCAGCATTAGAGGGGCAGGGAACAGGGCAATTGCCCAGAGACCTCACTCCCTTAGGGTCACCCAGCATTTACAGCAGGAACTACATGAATAATGGCAGTACAACCAATTTCCTAAGGTATACTCATCTTTCCCAGGAAAAGAAGAGAAACATGAATGAAGTGTAAAATCCCAAAAGAGGTTAAAGAATATAACAGGAGATGCCTCACAGGAGGGGACACAATGCACAGCTGTGGTGAAAAGATCACTGAAGCACAGAGAATCCCAGGCGCTGTGTCCCTACACCCCGACGCGCATTTCACCTTGCTTCTTCCAGAGGGTGTCAGAGTGAGGGGCAGCTGCCTAGTTATACTATTCATCTACCAATGACTCGTCTGCTGCACCTCATTTTGTGAGGAGGGACTTCCCGGATGTGTGTGGTGGAACGCCTGTGGCCTTCTGATATTGTACACCAGGAACACTGTGTGGCCAGAAGAGACACATGTGGAGAAGATAGTTATTCATGGACCAATTCATCAATTAAAGTGCAAGCGCCAAAAACTAACATCTAGTGCTCCGATTACAATGGGCTGAAGATTGCATATAAACACCTAACAAGCAATATCACGTCCTATAAAGAGAACAATGAATGCATTGCATTAACCAGAAGCAATTGCAAATATGTGACACATACTGACATGTAAGGCCTCTGTCACACATCCAATAGTAATGAAGATATCCGAGATATCCGTGTCCATGTGTCCATGTGTCCATGTGTATACTACGGGTGGCATGTGTTTGGCATGTGCTGCACCCATGTGCCGCCTCAGTACCATACGGAGAGCCACCGGGGAAGAAGTGATGAGCGTTATATTAAAGACTGCACGACAGCAGGTGGGGGCTGTAGAACACCCCGATCATCTGCAGCTACTGTCACTGTTATTAGCGGCAGTAGGTGTCGGATAGTGGGGGTAAGAGTCCCAAAAGCCCCCACCTGCTGTCGGTCTGACTTTAATATAACGCTCATCATTCTCCTCTGCTCACCGGCAGGGCAGGGGAGAATGACAGCCGTCTTCAGCACCAGCCGCCGGGGAACAGCGCTTACTGTAGCTCTTCTTCCCTGGTGCCGTTGCGTGATACATGGAGGACATCAATGTGTGTTCTCCGTGTGCGTGACGCTTTGCCATTCATGCTGACGGCAAAAAAAGGACATGTCAGCGTGTTTTTCCCATGTACACACGGTCCGTGGAAACACACTGACATGTGCAGAATGGGTGTACATGAGAACGTGTGAAAATTGTTACCACATGTACCAGAGACACGGACATGTGAAAGAGGCCTAAAATGAGATAAAAAGTGCAGACATGTAAAATAACCTGCTGTGCTACTGACAATCGGAAAAGAGAGGAGGAAGAGGAAAACAAGGAAATGTAGAAAAAAAGGAGAAGGAGAAGGGAGGAAAAAGGAACAATAAGTGTAAGCTGAATGGATGTAAAAAAAGCTTTACAATACAACTATGTAAATGTGAGTAGAACACATACCATGAAATCAAAGGTATAGCGGGGCACGTGGGTATAATCGTGGGGCATGGGTATAATCGTGGCACGTGGGTATAATCGTGGGACGTGGGTATAAACATGGGACTTGGGTATAATCGTGGGACTTGGGTATAATCGTGGGACATGGGTATAAACATGGGACTTGGGTATAATCGTGGGACGTGGGTATAAACATGGGACTTGGGTATAATCGTGGGACTTGGGTATAATCGTGGGACTTGGGTATAATCGTGGGACATGGGTATAAACATGGGACTTGGGTATAATCGTGGGACATGGGTATAAACATGGGACATGGGTATAAACATGGGACTTGGGTATAATCGTGGGACTTGGGTATAATCGTGGGACGTGGGTATAAACATGGGACTTGGGTATAAACATGGGACTTGGGTATAATCGTGGGACATGGGTATAAACATGGGACATGGGTATAAACATGGGACTTGGGTATAATCATGGGACTTGGGTATAATCATGGGACTTGGGTATAATCATGGGACTTGGGTATAATCGTGGGACGTGGGTATAAACGTGGGACTTGGGTATAATCGTGGGACTTGGGTATAATCGTGGGACATGGGTATAAACATGGGACTTGGGTATAAACATGGGACTTGGGTATAATCGTGGGACATGGGTATAAACATGGGACATGGGTATAAACATGGGACTTGGGTATAATCATGGGACTTGGGTATAATCGTGGGACGTGGGTATAAACGTGGGACGTGGGTATAAACGTGGGACTTGGGTATAATCGTGGGACTTGGGTATAATCGTGGGACTTGGGTATAAACATGGGACTTGGGTATAATCGTGGGACATGGGTATAAACATGGGACATGGGTATAAACATGGGACTTGGGTATAATCATGGGACTTGGGTATAATCGTGGGACTTGGGTATAATCGTGGGACTTGGGTATAATCGTGGGACTTGGGTATAATCGTGGGACTTGGGTATAATCGTGGGACTTGGGTATAAACATGGGACTTGGGTATAATCGTGGGACTTGGGTATAATCGTGGGACATGGGTATAAACATGGGACATGGGTATAAACGTGGGACTTGGGTATAATCGTGGGACTTGGGTATAATCGTGGGACGTGGGTATAAACATGGGACCTGGGTATAATCGTGGGACTTGGGTATAAACATGGGACGTGGGTATAATTGTGGCTCGTGGGTATAATCGTGGGACGTGGGTATAATCGTGGGACTTGGGTATAATCATGGGACGTGGGTATAATTGTGGCTCATGGGTATAATCTTGGGACATGGGTATAATCGTGGGACTTGGGTATAATCGTGGGACATGGGTATATTCACGGCACGTGGGTAAAATCATGGGACGTTGGTATAATTGTGGCTCGTGGGTATAAACATGGGACTTGGGTATAATCGTGGGACTTGGGTATAATCGTGGGACATGGGTATATTCACGGCACGTGGGTAAAATCATGGGACGTGGGTATAATTGTGGCTCGTGGGTAAAATCATGGGACGTGGGTATAATTGTGGCTCATGGGTATAATCGTGGGACATGGGTATAATCGTGGGACGTGGGTATAATCGTGGGATGTGGGTATAATCGCGGGACTTGGGTATAATCGCGGCACGTTTGTATAATCGCGGGACTTGGGTATAATCGCGGCACGTTTGTATAATCGTGGGACTTGGAGATAATCGTGTGACATGGGTATAATCACGGCACGTGGGTATAATCGTGGGACTTGGGTATAATCGTGGGACTTGGGTATAATCATAGGACATGTGTATAATTGTGGCTCGTGGGTATAATCGTGGGACGTGGGTATAATCGTGGGACATGGGTATAATTGCGGGATGTGGGTTTAATCATGGGACGTGGGTATAATTGTGAGATGTGGGTATAATCATGGGACGTGGGTATAATCGTGGGACGTGGATAATATTGGGACATGGGTATAATTGTTTCACATGGGTATAATTGTAGGACATGGGTATAATCGTGGGATGTGGGTAGAATCGTGGGATGTGGGCATAATCGAGGGATGTAGGTATAATCATGGGACTTGGGTATAATCGTGTCATAAGGGTATATTCGTGGGACATGGGTATAAATGTGTCACATGGGTATAATCGTAAGACGTGGGTATAATCGTGGGACATGGGTATAATCGTGGGACGTGGGTATAATCGTGGGATGTGGGTATAATCGCGGGACTTGGGTATAATCGCGGCACGTTTGTATAATCGCGGGACTTGGGTATAATCGCGGCACGTTTGTATAATCGTGGGACTTGGAGATAATCGTGTGACATGGGTATAATCACGGCACGTGGGTATAATCATGGGACTTGGGTATAATCGTGGGACTTGGGTATAATCATAGGACATGTGTATAATTGTGGCTCGTGGGTATAATCGTGGGACGTGGGTATAATCGTGGGACATGGGTATAATTGCGGGATGTGGGTTTAATCATGGGACGTGGGTATAATTGTGAGATGTGGGTATAATCATGGGACGTGGGTATAATCGTGGGATGTGGATAATATTGGGACATGGGTATAATTGTTTCACATGGGTATAATTGTAGGACATGGGTATAATCGTGGGATGTGGGTAGAATCGTGGGATGTGGGCATAATCGAGGGATGTAGGTATAATCATGGGACTTGGGTATAATCGTGTCATAAGGGTATATTCATGGGACATGGGTATAAATGTGTCACATGGGTATAATCGTAAGACGTGGGTATAATCGTGGGACATGGGTATAATTGTGTCACATGGGTATAATCGTAGGACGTGGGTATAATCGTGGTATGTGGGTATAATTGTGTCACATTGGTATAATTGTGGCACGTGGGTATAATCGTGGGACATGGGTAAAATCATGGGACATGGGTATAATTGTGGCTCGTGGCTATAATCGTGGGACGTGGGTATAATCGTGGGACATAAGTTTAATTGTGGGACGTGAGTAAAATCGTGGGACATGGGTATAATCGTGGGACTTAGGTAAAATCATGGGACGTGGGTATAATCATCGGACATGGGTAAAATCATGAGACGTGGGTATAATTGTGGCTTGTGGGTATAATTGTGGGATGTGAGTATAATCGTGGGACTTGGGTAAAATCGTGGCACGTGGGTATTATTGTGGGATATGGGTATAATCGTGGGATGTGAGTATAATTGTGTCACATTGGTATAATCATAAGAAGTGGGTATAATCGTGGGACATGGGTATAATTGTAGGACGTGGGTATATTCGTGGGATGTGGATATAATTGTGTCACATTGGTATAATTGTGGCATGTGGGTATAATCATGGGATGTGGGTATAATCATGGGACGTGGGTATAATCGTGGGACGTGGGTATTATCGTGGGACGTGGGTATAATCGTGGGATGTGGGTATTATCGTGGGACTTGGGTATAATCGTGGGATGTGGGTATTATCGTGGGACTTGGGTAAAATCATGGGACGTGGGTATAATTGTGGGATGTGGGTATTATCGTGGGACTTGGGTAAAATCATGGGACTTGGGTATAATCGTGGGATGTGGGTATTATCGTGGGACTTGGGTATAATCGTGGGATGTGGGTATTATCGTGGGACTTGGGTAAAATCATGGGACGTGGGTATAATTGTGGCTCGTGGGTATAATCGTGGGACTTGAAGATAATCGTGGGACTTGAAGATAATCGTGGGACTTGAAGATAATCGTGGGACTTGAAGATAATCGTGGGACTTGAAGATAATCGTGGGACTTGAAGATAATCGTGGGACTTGAAGATAATCGTGGGACTTGGGTATAATCACGGCATGTGGGTATAAACGTGGGACTTGGGTATAATCATAGGACATGTGTATAATTGTGGCTCATGAGTATAATCGTGGGACTTGGGTATAATCGTGGGACGTGGGAATAATGGTGGGATGTGGGTATAATCGTGGGACGTGGGTATAATCGTGGGACGTGGGTATAATCGTGGGATGTGGGTATAATATTGGGACATGGGTATAATTGTTTCACATGGGTATAATCGTAAGACATTGGTAAAATCATAGGATGTGGGTATAATCGTAATCATAGGACGTGGGTATAATCGTGGGACGTGGGTATAATCGTGGGATGTGGGTATAATTGTGGGACATGGGTATAATTGTGGGACATGGGTATAATCGTAGGACATGGGTATAATCGTGGGACATGGGTATAATTGTGGGACATGGATATAATCGTGGGACATGGGTATGATCGTGGGACTTGGGTATAATCGTGAGATGTGGGTAGAATTGTGGGGTGCGGGTAGAATTGTGGGATGTGGGTATAATCATGGGACTTGGGTATAATCGTGTCATAAGGGTATAATCGTGGGACATGGGTATAATTGTGTCACATGGGTATAATCGTAGGACTTGGGTATAATCGTGGGACGTGGTTATAATTGTGTCACATGGGTATAATCGTAGGACGTGGGTATAATCGTGGGATGTCGGTATAACTGTGTCACATGGGTATAATTGCGGGACCTGGGTTTAATTGTGGGAAGTGGGTATAATTGTGGGACGTGGGTATAATTGTGGGACGTGGGTATAATCGTGGGACGTGGGTATAATTGTAAGAAGTCGGTATAATCATAGGACGTGGGTATAATCGTGGGACGTGGGTATAATCGTGGGACGTGGGTATAATCGTAAGAAGTCTGTATAATCAGAGGACATGGGTATAATCGTGGGATGTGGGTATAGCCATGGGTATAATCGTAAGACATGGGTATAATCGTAGGACGTGGGTATAATTGTAAATACATGCAAAACACAAGCCGCGGAGACACCATCACATGTTTCTCAATGCAAGCAATGACTAGCCAGGTCTTTCCCCGGGAAGGAACAACCACGGGAAGGGCAGTCCCCAATGAATGAAACCACCTATGCCAAAACATGGTATCCATCCACAGACAGCTGTTTCG
This sequence comes from Dendrobates tinctorius, assembly GCF_039654945.1. Taxonomy (NCBI): domain Eukaryota; kingdom Metazoa; phylum Chordata; class Amphibia; order Anura; family Dendrobatidae; genus Dendrobates; species Dendrobates tinctorius. The sequence continues at coordinate 1,866,149 of NW_027362126.1, read as the reverse complement.
GGGTATAGCCCCTCATCAGTGTGGAGTAGGAATCATGGACATCAACATCCAACACTGCGGAGACACCATCATGGATACCATGTTTTGGCATAGGTGGTTTCCTTCATTGGAGACTGCCCTTCCCGTGGTTGTTCCTTCCCGGTGAAAGACCTGGCTAGTCATTGCTTGCGTTGAGAAACATGTGATGGTGTCTCCGCGACTTGTGTTTTGCATATATTTACATATTTCCCATAAGGGTGGGAGCATTGCCCTAGAATCACTGCTGTCATGTCCGCCATGTCTGTTTTGTCTCAAGAACTCCTGGAGCGATGCGCATATCTTGTCTGCTGTCCTGCATGTTCACTAGAGCAGTGTGCACACTCACCTCATGTCTGAGCTGCGGGATGCCTGCGTTTCTGCTCTGCCTTCTGTGATCTTCTCGTCTTGTCTCGAGTCCCTGATCATGTGTCCCTGCCTGGATCCTGCACTGTCTGGTTCTGCAATCATCTCGTCATGTCTGGAACGCTGATCAGGTGACCTGTCTAGGTTTCAGCACTGGATCTGCAGTCGTCTCGTCATGTCTGGAACTCTGATCATGTGACTGTGCTCTGTTGTCCTGTGGATCTGAACCCGGAAGTGCTCCCCTGGTCCTGACCTGGAAGAGGAGGTGCTATGCCCTATATCAGGCCGCCCCTTCCTTTGCTCAGGGCCTGAGTATTGTGTTGTTTCCCTGCATGGCTGCTTGGTCTGTGGGGCGCTCCCTCTATTCTGTGCCCTTGCACTTTGCTCTGTCATGCGTCTCTGCACACGCTCCGTGCTCGTACTCCATCTCTTGTCCCGTGCCTTGTCTTATGTTTGTCTGTTGTGCCATGTTCGTCCTTATCCTGCTTGGACTTGTAGTCCTTCTGTTTCTCTGCCTTGCCTGTTTTCGCTATGCCTTGTTCTGTACCTTGCCTTGCTCTGCCTTGTTCCTCCCTATGGTCTCAGTCTTTGCTTGCTCTGCCTCGCTCTCTCCTATGGTGCTCTGTTGTGCTCCCTGGCACACGCACCCTTCCTCCTCTCTTTTCCATGTCTAGTCCCAAGGTTCTCCCTTGGCCTGGCTCTGGGCTTCGGCCTACGCTCCGCTGCTAGCTCTGATCTGCTTCCGTTCCTGGTTCTGTACTCTGCTTAAGCTCTGCCTTGTTTCTCGTCTTGTCTTCCCTTGCTCTGTTTCTTCGTATGCTTGTTGCATGCGCCTGGCCTTCCTAGCCTCATGCTTGTGCCTCAGCCGTGCTCGTCGGTCAGTGACAGCTGTGTCGCCTGCCATGCCTCAGCCGGGTTCGCTGGAGTCTTGCCCGTCTGTCAGTGCCGCAGCCCGATCAGCTAGCCAGTGCCCCAGCCGTGCTCTCTGTGCTCCCTTGCACCTCATGCTGTTTCTGCACTGTGCTCTGCGTGCTCTCTATAGCACACGCAGGGCTCGCCTGCCCATGGCATACCTCCCCGTGCTTCTATATTAGTACGTGCAGGTTTGGCCATGTACCCTGTCGTGCCCTCTTGCACACATAGGTCCTAACCTGGTCCTTGAACCCTGTCCCTGGCGTGCCTCTCTGCACGCGCAGGACTCTGCCTCGCCTGTCCCTGGCGTGCCTCTCTGCACGCGCAGGACTCTGCCTCGCCTGTCCCTGGCGTGCCTCTCTGCACGCGCAGGACTCTGCCTCGCCTGTCCCTGGCGTGCCTCTCTGCACGCGCAGGACTCTGCCTCGCCTGTCCCTGGCGTGCCTCTCTGCACGCTCAGGACTCTGTCTCGTACCTTGTGCCTTGGCGTGTCTCTACACGCACCCTGTCTCGTTTGTGAACCCTGGCGTGTCCCCTACACACGCACCTAGTCTTGAACCCTGGCGTGTCTCCTACACACGCACCTAGCCTCGGACCTCGGTGTGTTCCGTAACACGCACCATGCCTGGATACCTGTCGTGCTTCCTTGCCTGAAACCTGGTTTGCCTGCCGGATGCCCGGAACCTGCCGATCGCTGCCAGAGATCATGAGCTGGATGACTGCGGCCTGATGTCTGGAGCTAATGTCCGCAGCCTGATGCCTTGATGATGTCGATCGTTGCCAGCAGTCCGGAGTCCGATGCCATCATGTCTTTACCTGTACCTAGGCGTGCCACCTGGCACGTACCATGTTATGGACCTTGGCGTGCCCACGCGCACCTTGCACGTTTTGCTTGTTTACACTGTATGTGATCCTGAGTTATTCTAATGAAGTTACCTTTCACCAACGTCTGTCCCGTCTTGCTTTCTGCTTGTCCTAGTCGTCAGACACTCGTCTAGTGTCCCTTGAGCCGGCCGTCTGGTCCAGCTGCCGTGGTGGCTCACCCCCTTGGTCTTGCCCCTGACACTCCCTGTACAGGGGGTGGGTTCTCACAAGGTAAGCTCGCCCTCGGTGGGTGGGTGCCACGGCCTAGAGGGTCCACTCTAAAAGGAAAATGGGCTCAGCAGTAGCTGAGTCCGTCACAACTGCGTTGAGAAGCATGTGATGGTGTCTCCGCAGTGTTTGATGTTGATCTCCTTGAGTTCACTCATCCTCATTTTCATGGGTATAATTGTGTCACATGTGTATAATCGTGGGACGTGGGTATAATTGTGGGACATGGGTATGATCGTGAACGTGGGTATGATCATGGGATGTAAGTATAATTGTGTCACATTGGTATAATCGTAAGACGTGGGTATAATCGTGGGATGTGAGTATAATGATGGGACATGGGTAGAATCGTGGGACATGGTGTGATGAACAGCCCGCTGGTGTTTGCCAATACGTGACGAATGGGGGTCCCGCTGCCACCAAAACGTGACGGACAGCAGACCCTGTCACCACTATGTCACATTCCCACCACTAACACGGGTGTATCAGCGGACGGAGGGACGCGACACACTGCCGGCACACGGCTATCACAGGCGCAGTGGGGGCTTATCTTAGTTATCCCACCACTGGCACCATGTGACAAAAATATCCAGCAAGCTAATCTCGCTCTAACAATTTGCCACAGGGGGGTATTTTGGGTGCCCCACCACTGCTAACAATCGTCTATGAACTGCGGGGATTTGTGTATATCCCACTTTCTCAGTTCCACTTTGGAACTCACAGCTCTCCGGCACCCCCCTTACCCTTAGGTCAGTCAGGGAACTGCACCTAGGATAATTAGTCGCCGGACGGACTGCCTGTTGTGAACCGGCAATTAGGCTTCTGCAGTAAGGGAATTATCAATGTTGTGGCCGCAGCCCCTCATTCAGCAATATAAGACTCTTCTGGACTGCCAGCAAGCCGCAATAACCATACACAACGCGCTGCCACCAGTCACGGTTTACTTAATTCACAGAGGTAATTAAGAGGGTCCGTGGCAAACCCCTTGAATTAGTAGCGATTATCTAAAAGAGGCGCTTAGTTCGTTTCTTAGAGCATGGAGACAGACTAAGTATTATTTATTCCCTGAAAAAGTAGGGCAGTGATTATACAGATAAAAGGTGCTATAAAATTGAGACATAAAATATGTACAGTAGACAAGTACAAAACAAGAATAAATGAAACAGAAAGAAATTACACTCACAGTTGCATATTGTTCCTTAGGCAGCCCATGCGGCATGGGGGAGGGGCCAGACGTCCCAAGACATGGGGGTAGGTCTGTTCAGCATCAAAACTCAGCTCCAACTGCCCGGGATATCATAGGGAACGCCCATAAACTAGGGTTTGTGACCTCATGAAAGGGGTAGTCTGGAGGGGTCCCACCTCTCGCTCTTCAAGTTATGATCTGGCTACAAACTTTAGAATAACCATAGCTTAGCGAGAGGAGCTCGCACAAACACATATTTGGTATCATTGGTTGTAATTTACCGAATAGAATCCGAAAACACCAAACATGCCATAACTGAGACATTCTATTTGGGTGCAATCCATATCTCAGTCTCTGGAAGTCCGAGAACTATGCAAGAGCCACTGTAGGGAAACCGGAATCGCGCAGATCACAGAAATATGATTGTTATATCCGTGCTGGGTATGGTTTTTGCAATATGACTTGTTTACTATTTCTCATATTGATCCCAGCGCATTTCCAGAGAAGCAAGGATTTCCTGTCCTGTGCAGGCAGGGGGGAAGGGAAGAATTCCACACTTACTTCGAGAGGAAGTGGCCGGTTTCAGGTTTCACAGAGCTGCAAGCAGGGGGGCACTGGTCTGTGTGTGTGTAAGCTGTGGGCGAAAAGAGGAGGGGGGGAAAGCTGCAGCTCCATGCCAGGCTGACAGTTTACAATGTCATAGAATGGAGGATTTCTAGCACATTCCAACAGAAAACATTTTGCAGACATTGTATATCACACATGGGTATAACTGTGTCACATGGGTATAATCGTAGGATGTAGGTATAGTCGTGGGACATGGGTATAATTTTGTCACATGGGTATAATCGTAGGACGTGGGTATAATCGTGGGATGTGGGTATAATTGTGGGATGTGGGTATAATCATGGGACATGGGTATAATTGTGGCACGTGGGTATAATCGTGGGATGTGGGTATAATCGTGGGACATGGGTATAATTGTGTCACATTGGTATAATTGTAAGACGTGGGTATAATCGTGGGATGTGGCTATAATCATGGGACATAGGTATAATCGTAGAACGTGGGTATAATCATGGGATGTGGGTATAATTGTGTCACGTGGGTATGATCGTAGGATGTGGGTATGATTGTCGGGTGTGAGTATAATCATGGGACATGGGTATAATCGTAGGATGTGGGTATAATCGTGGGACGAGGGTATAATCGTGTCACATGGGTATTATCGTGTCACATGGGTATAATCGTGGGATGTGAGTATAATTGTGTCACATTGGTATAATTGTACGACGTTGGTATGATCATTGGATGTCGGTATAATAGTGGGACATGGGTATAATTGTGGCACGTGGGTATAATCGAGGGAAGTGGGTATAATCATGGGACATGGGTATAATTGTGGCACGTGGGTATAATCGTGCGATGTGGGTATAATCCTGGGACATGGGTATAATTGTGGCACATGGGTATAATCGAGGGATGTGGGTATAATCATGGGACATGGGTATAATTGTGGCACATGGGTATAATCGTGCGATGTGGGTATAATCCTGGGACATGGGTATAATTGTGGCACATGGGTATAATCGTGCGATGTGGGTATAATCATGGGACATGGGTATAATTGTGGCACGTGGGTATAATCGTAAGACGTGGGTATAATCGTGGGACATGGGTATAATTGGGGCACGTGGGTATAATCGTGGGACGTGGGTATAATCGTGGGACGTGGGTATAATCGTGGGACGTGGGTATAATTGTGTCACATGGGTATAATCGTGGGACGTGGGTATAATCGTGGGACGTGGGTATAATCGTGGGATGTGGGTATAATTGTGTCACATGGGTATAATCGTGGGACGTTGGTATAATCGTAGGACGTTGGTATAATCGTAGGGCGTTGGTATAATCGTGGGACGTAGGTATAATCGTGGGACATGAGTATAATCGTATGACGTGGGTATAATCGTGGGATGTGGGTATAATTGTGTCACATTGGTATAATTTAAGACGTGGGTATTGTTGCAGAACCACTCAGCACCCAGAATATGTTGTGCAGTTATATGTATGTATAATAGGTTCTATGTGAGATGCATGTCCCTAATGTATCAGCACACAGGCTGTGCCCCTGGGCAGAGGGGACACGATATTCTCCTTTTGTCCGCCCTCCCCCCACCTTTGTAATTTCCACAGTAAACATCGGCAGGCTCCGGCCACCTGCGGCTTTTGTAATGCATGTCTGGCCTGCCGCTTTTCTATTGGCCTGCCCTCTGTATCTGTGTGATATATTCTGTGTCCTGTGAGTAAAGTGTTGTCAGACTGGAAATACGTGGAGAAGCAGTGATCTTTTATATGCGCCAATGTAATCAAGGAATTCCAGCCAGCGTCATTCATTCAGACTCCAGCCAACGCAGAGCGGACCTCCGAAAACACGGGGTGGTACTGAAAGAGGTACCCCAGCTTGGTAGACCCCATTACAGGTATAATTGTGGGATGTAAGTATAATCATGGGACATGAGTATAATCGTAGGACGTAGGTATAATCGTGGGATGTGAGTATAATTGTGTCACATTGGTATAATTGCAAGACGTGGGTATAATTGTGTCACATGTGTATAATTGTGGCACGTGGTATAATCGCAAGACGTGGGTATAATTGTGAGATGTGAGTATATTTGTGTCATGGGTATAATCGTGGGATGTGGTTATAATCGTGGGACTTGGGTATAATCGTGGCACGTGGGTATAATCGTGGAACATGAGTATAATCGTGGGATGTGGGTATAATCGTGGGATGTGGGTTTAATCGTGGGACGTGGGTATAATCGTGGGACGTGGGTATAATCGTGGGATGTGGGTATAATTGTGTCACATGGGTATAATCATGGGATGTGGGTATAATCGTGGGATGTGGGTTTAATCGTGGGACGTGGTTATAATCGTGGCACGTGGGTATAATCGTGGGACGTGGGTATAATTGTGGCACATGGGTATAATCGTGGCACGTGGGTATAATCGTGGGATGTGGGTATAATCGTGGGACGTGGTTATAATCGTGGCACGTGGGTATAATCATGGGACGTGGGTATAATTGTGGCACGTGGGTATAATCGTGGGACGTGGGTATAATTGTGGCACGTTGGTATAATTGTGGCACGTGGGTATAATCGTGGGGTGTGGGTATAATCATGGGATGTGGGTATAATTGTGGCACGTGGGTGTAATCATGGGATGTGGGTATAATCGTGGGATGTGGGTATAATCGTGGGATGTGGGTATAATTGTGGCACGTGGGTATAATTGTGGCACGTGGGTATAATCGTGGGATGTGGGTATAATCATGGAATGTGGGTATAATTGTGGCGCGTGGGTATAATCGTGGGACGTGGGTATAATCGTGGGATGTGGGTATAATTGTGTCACATGGGTATAATCGTGGGACGTTGGTATAATCGTAGGACATTGGTATAATCGTAGGGCGTTGGTATAATCGTGGGACGTAGGTATAATCGTGGGACATGGGTATAATCGTATGACGTGGGTATAATCGTGGGATGTGGGTATAATTGTGTCACATTGGTATAATTTAAGACGTGGGTATTGTTGCAGAACCACTCAGCACCCAGAATATGTTGTGCAGTTATATGTATGTATAATAGGTTCTATGTGAGATGCATGTCCCTAATGTATCAGCACACAGGCTGTGCCCCTGGGCAGAGGGGACACGATATTCTCCTTTTGTCCGCCCTCCTCCCACCTTTGTAATTTCCACAGTAAACATCGGCAGGCTCCGGCCACCTGCGGCTTTTGTAATGCATGTCTGGCCTGCCGCTTTTCTATTGGCCTGCCCTCTGTATCTGTGTGATATATTCTGTGTCCTGTGAGTAAAGTGTTGTCAGACTGGAAATACGTGGAGAAGCAGTGATCTTTTATATGTGCCAATGTAACCAAGGAATTCCAGCCAGCGTCATTCATTCAGACTCCAGCCAACGCAGAGCGGACCTCCGAAAACACGGGGTGGTACTGAAAGAGGTACCCCAGCTTGGTAGACCCCATTACAGGTATAATTGTGGGATGTAAGTATAATCATGGGACATGAGTATAATCGTAGGACGTAGGTATAATCGTGGGATGTGAGTATAATTGTGTCACATTGGTATAATTGCAAGACGTGGGTATAATTGTGTCACATGTGTATAATTGTGGCACGTGGTATAATCGCAAGACGTGGGTATAATTGTGAGATGTGAGTATATTTGTGTCATGGGTATAATCGTGGGATGTGGTTATAATCGTGGGACTTGGGTATAATCGTGGGATGTGGGTATAATTGTGTCACATGGGTATAATCGTGGCACGTGAGTATAATCGTGGGATGTGGGTATAATTGTGTCACATGGGTATAATCGTGGCACGTGAGTATAATCGTGGGATGTGGGTATAATTGTGGCACGTGGGTATAATCGTGGAACATGAGTATAATCGTGGGATGTGGGTATAATTGTGGCACGTGGGTATAATCATGGGATGTGGGTATAATCGTGGGATGTGGGTATAATCGTGGGACGTGGTTATAATCGTGGCACGTGGGTATAATCGTGGGACGTGGGTATAATTGTGGCACATGGGTATAATCGTGGCACGTGGGTATAATCGTGGGATGTGGGTATAATCGTGGGACGTGGTTATAATCGTGGCACATGGGTATAATCGTGGGATGTGGGTATAATCGTGGGACGTGGTTATAATCGTGGCATGTGGGTATAATCGTGGGACGTGGGTATAATTGTGGCACGTGGGTATAATCGTGGGACGTGGGTATAATTGTGGCACGTGGGTATAATTGTGGCACGTGGGTATAATCGTGGGATGTGGGTATAATCATGGGATGTGGGTATAATTGTGGCACGTGGGTGTAATCATGGGATGTGGGTATAATCGTGGGATGTGGGTATAATCGTGGGATGTGGGTATAATTGTGGCACGTGGGTATAATTGTGGCACGTGGGTATAATCGTGGGATGTGGGTATAATCATGGGATGTGGGTATAATTGTGGCACGTGGGTGTAATCATGGGATGTGGGTATAATCATGGGATGTGGGTATAATCGTGGGTTGTGGGTATAATCGTGGCACGTGGGTATAATCGTGGGATGTGGGTATAATCGTGGAATGTGGGTATAATTGTGGTGCGTGGGTATAATCATGGGATGTGGGTATAATCGTGGAATGTGGGTATAATTGTGGCGCGTGGGTATAATCATGGGATGTGGGTATAATCGTGGAATGTGGGTATAATTGTGGTGCGTGGGTATAATCGTGGGATGTGGGTATAATCGTGGGATGTCGGTATAATCGTGGGATGTGGGTATAATTGTGGCATGTGGGTATAATCATGGGATGTGGGTATAATCGTGGCACGTGGTTTTAATCGTGGCACGTGGGTATAATCGTGGCACGTGGGTATAATTGTGGCACGTGGGTATAATCGTGGGATGTGGGTATAATTGTGGCACGGGGGTATAATCGTGGCACGTGGGTATAATCGTGGGATGTGGGTATAATTGAGTCATGTGGATATGCATGATCTCAGCGTAACTCTCACATGAACTTCGAGAAACTCACACATTGATATCAGCGAAACTTCCCCTTAATCCAGTTTAGCAGCCACAATTGCACGAGGAGCAGAATTACTTCGAAGCGACAGTTCGTTTGCCTTTCTGGGTCTGTGGGATCTCATCCCAGGATGGCGATGGTTAGACTTAGATCTGCTCTGTCACGGCCACCTCGGGAGCAGAAGACACTGTACGTGGTTTGTTGGTGACATCAGGGGCGTATCTACCGTCCTCACTTCATTTCTCACCCTCTTAGCCCCATACTTGTCAGATGTCATGGGCTGTTACAATGTAAGGGAGAGTAGCATACAGGGAGGGTTGTCATGAGGTATGCAGGATGCTGGACTTCATATGACTATGCTATGTTGTAAATTTCAAAAACTGACTGTCACATCCAAGCATAAGCATAGTGTGAACAGGTGCTTAACCCAGAGTCACCAACTCATATACATTCAAGCAAAAAAGGAAGCACACTGTAGCGCCATAACATGCAAATATGAAAAATGATTTGCATTACTGCATTAGAAGTATGAAAAATTGAGAGGATTGGCATAGACAGGGACCTGGAAAACGAGAAATGCCTTACCGTGGCTTCAAGGTACACATAACTTAGCCATTTTATGCGCTAAACTTTCTCAATTTTTCATATTTCTAATGCAGTACTGCAAATCATTTTTCATTTTTCATATTTGCATGGTATGGCGCTACAGTGTGCTTCCTTTTTTGCTTGTTTGCTATGTTGTAGTGGCGGCCATGTAGGGGGGGCTTAGCTGCAGGTCCACACACACAGGGCCACACATGGACAAGGGATGTTGGAAGCCGGTAGATTTATTTTTAGTTTCAGATACAAAAACAAATGAGGAAAATCAGAATCTGCATCACATTGCTGCAGAAACAAGGGAACAGGGCTTGAGAAATGAAAATGTTGCTCAGGCTCTGCAGAGGCAGGACTCTAGTAAACTCCGCCCTCTGCTGTATGTAGGCAGCTCCTCTAGATGTAGAGCAGGCTCCGCAGGGTGGACACCGCCATGGAGACCGTCACCAGGTATCCCACAAAGAAGGTGAGTGCTCGGCTGGGCTGCGGTAGAGGCATCAGGTAGCAGATGGTGTGCAGCACGCGACTGGCGACGAAGACACGGAAATGCAGAAGAGCGAAGTACAGGTCAGGATTGCTCAGCACATATAGGAGCCCCACCCCAACAAATGGGATGATGTTCTCTATGTCATTCAGGTGACACCTGCAAAGAGAGATGCACATTAGTACTACAAAACATAGGGGGCAACTAGAGGGGGAGAGTGGGTGACTAGGACATGTGATTAAGGGGATGACTGGAGGATGGGGGGACGGAGGGGGTGACTAAATGTGTAGGAAAGAAGTGATTAAAGAAGGAGGGGCACGTGTGACTAGAGAGGGATGATTAGATAAGTGACTAGAGGAAGAGGGTGGAGGAGGAACTAAAAGAGGATGGAGGATAAAGAGGAAAGTGGAGCACTGATGAGAGCAGGAGGGGGATGACTAAAGGAGGGGGTGGAGCAGTGACTAGATGAGGGGAATGGAGCGGTGACTAGAGGAGGGAAGTGGAGCAGTGACTAGAGGAGATGGGTGGAGCGGTGACTAGAAGAGGGGGTGGAATGGTGACTAGAGGAGGCGAATGGAGCAATGACTATATAAGGGGTTGGAGTGGTGACTAGAGGAGGGGAATGGAGCGGTCACTAGAGGAGGGGGTTGGAGAGATGACTATATAAGGGGTTGGAGTGGTGACTAGAGGCGGGGAATGGAGCAGTGACCAGAGGAGAGGAATGGAGCAGTGACTAGAGGAGGGGGGTGGAGTGGGGACTTTATAAGGGGGTGGAGCGGTGACTAGAGGAGGGGAATGGTGCGATGACTACAGGAGGGGAATGGAGCAGTGACTAGAGAAGAGGAATGGAGTGGTCACTAGAGGAGGGGAATGGAGCGGTGACTAGAGGAGGGGAATGGAGCTGTGAATAGAGGAAGGGAATGGAGAGGTGACTAGAGGAGGGGGAGGGGGTGACTAGAGGAGGAGAAGAAGATGAGTGACTAGAGTAAGAAGGTGGTGGGGAAACTACAAGAGGTGGGAAGATTAGAGGAGAAAAGTGGAGTGATGACTAGAGCAGAAGGGGGATGACTAGAGGAGGGGGTGGAGAGGTGGCTAGAGTAGGGGTGACTAGAAGAGGACAAGTAGCTGAATGACTAGAGAAAGATGGTGGAGGAGGACCGACAAGAGGAGGGAGGATATGAGGAAGGAGGTGTGGTGGTAACTAGAGAAGAGGGTGGAGTAGAGACTTGAGGATGGGGGGTGGAGCAGTCACTAGAGGATGGGGGGTGGAGCATCACTAGAGCAGGGGAGATGACGTGGTCACTACAGGAAGCAGGGTAGTGTGGAGACTTGAGGGGGAATGGATCGGTCACTAGAGGGGGTGGAGACATGCCTAGAAGAGGGGGTGAAGTGGTGACTAGAGGAATTGGTGTTTTGTGACTAGAGGATGGGGTGGAGTGGTCACTAGAGGAAGGGGTGGGGCGGTGATTAGTGGAAGGGGGTGAAGATGTCAGTACAGGATGGGGTGGAGTGGTCACTACAGAAGGGGGGTTGTGTGGTTAAAAGAGGATGGGGATGCAGCAGTGACTAAAGGGGGTGAGGTGGTCACTAGAGGAGGCAGGGTGTAGTGGTGACAAGAGGAGGGGTGAAGTGATCAATAGAGGAGGGGGTGGAGCAGTGACTAGAGGATGGGGTGAAGCAGTGACTAGAGGAGGGGTGGAGTGGTGAGCAAAAGAGGGGGTGGAGTGGTCACTAGAGGAGGAAGTAAAGTGGAGTGCAGCGAAGGAGGGTGGAGTGGTCACTAGAGAAGGGGGAGGAGTGGTCACTAGATGAGGGGGGTAGAGTGGGGACTAGAGGAGAAGGGTGGAGTGGTCAATAGAGGAGGGGAGGGATTGGTGACTAGAGGAGGGAGGTGGAGCTGCCACTTAAGGAGGGGGGTGAAGTGGTGGCTAGAGGTGCAGGGTAGAGTGGTCAATAGAGGGCGGGTGGAGTGGTCACTAGAAGAGGTGGTTGGAGTGGTCACTAGAGGAGGAGGGGTGGAGCTATCATTAGAGGAGAGGGGGTGGTGTGGTGAATAGAGAAGGGGTGGAGCGGTCCCTAGAGGAGGGGGTGGAGCAGTCACTAGAGGAGATGAGTGAAGTGGTGAATAGAGGAGTGAGGGTGGAGTGGTGACTAGAGGAGGGGGTAGAGTGGTCACTAGAGGAGTGGGGTGGAATGGTTACTAGAGGCGAGCAGTGGATTGGTCAGTAGAGGAGGTGGTAGGGGGTGGCTAGAGGAGAGGGGTGGAGTGGTGACTAGAGGAGGGTGGTGGAGCGGTGACTAGAGGAGGGGGGTGAAGCAGTGACTAGAAGAGGGGGTGGAGTGGTGACTAGAGGAGGGTGGTGGAGCGGTGACTAGAGGAGGGGGTGGAGTGGTGACTAGAGGGGGAGAAGTGGTCAGTAGAGGAGGGGGTGAAGTGGTTACTAAAGGAAGTGAGTGGAGTAATCACTAGAGGAAGGGGGTGGAGTGGTCACTAGAGGAGGGTGGTGGAGTGGTGACTAGAGCAGGGAGTGGAGGGGTCACCAGAGGAGAGGGGTGGAGTGGTCACTAGAAGAGTGGGGAGGAGTGGTCACTAGAGCAGGGGTGTGTGGAGTGGTCACTAGAGGAAGAGTGTCGACTGGTCACTAGAGAAGGGGGTGGAGCGGTAACTAGAGAAGGGGGGAATTGGTCACGAAAGGAGGTTGGTGAAGTGGTCACTGGAGGAGGGGGATGGGCTGATCACTAAAGGAGGGGGATGGAGTGGTGACTAGAGGAGGGAGTGGAGTGGTGACTAGAGGAGGAGGATGGAGCGGTGACTAAAGAAAGGGTGGATTGGTGACTACATGAGGGGTAATAGAGGCGTGACTAGAGAAGGGGGTGTAGCAGTTACTAGAGGAGGTGAAGTGGTCATTAGAGGTAGGGGGTGGAACAATGACTAGAGGAGGAGCATGGAGCTGTCTCTAGAGGAGGGTGGGTGGAGAAGTCACTAGAGAAGGAGGGGTAGAGCGGTCAATACAGGAGGAGAAATAGAGTGGTGACTAGAAGGGGGGTGGAGTGGTGACTAGAGGAGGGGGTGGAGTGGTGACTACAGGAGGGGGATGAATCGGTCACTAGAGTAGGGCTATAGAGTGGTGACTAGAGGTGGTGGTAGAGCGGTGACTAGAATAGAGGCTGGAGTGTTGACTAGAGGAGGGCAGTGGATCGGTCACTAGAGGAGGGGTGAGTGGTGACTAGAGGGCAGTCCATTGGGCACTAGAAGAGGAGTTAGAGCAGTAACTAGAGAAGGGGGTTACTAGAGTAGGGACTGGAGTGTTGACTTGAGGAGGGTGGTAGATCGGTCGCTAGAGGAGGGGTTAGAGCGGTGACTAGAGGAGGGCGGTGGATTGGTCACTAGAGGAGGGGTTAGAGTGGTGACTAGAGGAGGGGGGTGGTGACTAGACGAGGGGGTCAAATGTTCACTAGAGGAGGTAAGTGAAGTGGTTACTAGAGGGGGTGGAGCGGTCACTAGAGGAGGGGGGATGGAGCAGTTACTAGAGGAGGGTGATGGAGTGGTCACTAGAGAGGGGGTGGAATGGTCTCTAGACGAGGGGGTAGTGTGATTACTAGAGGAGGGGGTGGAGCAGTCACTAGATGTTGGGGATGGAATGGTCTCTAGAGGAGGGGGTTGGAGCGGTGACTAGAGGAGGGGGTAGAGCGGTGCCTAGATGAGGGGGTGGAGTTGTGACTAGAGGAGGGGGTGGAGCAGTTAATAGAGAGGGGGTGGAATGGTCTCTAGAGGAGGGGGGTGGAGTAATTACTAGAGGAGGGGGGTAGAGCAGTCACTAGAGGATGGGGGTGGAGTGGTGCCTAGATGAGGGGGTGGAGTGGTGACTAGAGAAGGGGGCTGGAACGGTCACTAGAGAGGGGGTGGAATGGTCTCTAGAAAAGGAAGTGGAGTGGTCACTAGAGGAGGGGGGTGGAGTGGTCAATAGTGGAGGGGGGTGGAGTGGTCACTAGAGGAGGGGGATGGAGTGGTGTCTAGATGAGAGGGTGGAGTGGTGACTAGCGGAGGGGGGTGGAACGGTCACTAGGGGTCGGTGGAATGGTCTCTCAAGGAGGGGAGTGGAGTGGTCACTAGAGGAGGGGGGTGGAGTGGTGCCTAGATGAGGGGGTGGAGTGGTGACTAGAGGAGGTGAGCGGTCAATAGAGAGGGGGTGGAATGGTCTCTAGAGGTGGGGGGTGGAGTAATTACTAGAGGAGGGGGGTAGAGCAGTCACTAGATGATGGGGGTGAAGTGGTGCCTAGATGACGGGGGGAGTGATGACTAGAGCAGGGGGCTGGAACGGTCACTAGAGAGGGGGTGGAATCGTCTCTAGAGGAGGGGAGTGGTCACTAGAGGAGGGGGGTGGAGTGGTCACTTGCGGAGGGGGGTCGAGTGGGGTCTAGATGAGGGGTTGGAGTGGTGACTAGAGGAGGGGGCTGGAACGGTCACTAGAGAGGGGGTGGAATGGTCTCTAGAGGAGGGGAGTGGAGTGGTCACTAGTGGAGGGGGTGGAGTGGTCACTAGAGGAGGGGGGTGGAGTGGTGTCTAGATGAGGGGGTGGAGTGGTGACTAGATGAGGGTGGTGGAACGGTCACTAAAGGGTCGGTGGAATGGTCTCAAGGAGGGGAGTGGAGTGGTCATTAGAGGAGGGGGGTGGAGTGGTGCCTAGATGAGGGGGTAGAGTGGTGACTAGAGGAGAGGTGAGCGGTCAATAGAGAGGGGGTGGAATGGTCTCTAGAGGTGGGGGGTGGAGTAATTACTAGAGGAGGGGGGTAGAGCAGTCACTAGATGATGGGGGTGGAGTGGTGCCTAGATGAGGGGGTGGAGTGGTGACTAGAACAGGGGGCTGGAACGGTCACTAGAGAGGGGGTGGAATCATCTCTAGAGGAGGGAGGTGGTCACTAGAGGAGGGGGGGTGGAGTGGTCACTAGAGGAGGGGGGTGGAGTGGTTCCTAGATGAGGGGGTGGAGTGGTGACTAGAGGAGGGGGTGGAGCAGTTAATAGAGAGGGGGTGGAATGGTCTCTAGAGGAGGGGGGGTGGAGTAATTACTAGAGGAGGGGGTGGAGTGGTCACTAGAGGGGATGGAGTGGTGTCTAGATGAGGGTGTGTAGTGGTGACTACAGGAGGGGGCGGTCACTAGGGGGTCGGTGGAATGGTCTCTCGAGCACGGTAGTGGAGTGGTCACTAGAGGAGGGGGTTGAATGGTCTCTAGAGGAGGGGGGTGGAGTGGTCACTAGAGGAGGGGGTGGAGTGGTGACTAGAAGAAATCTGTGGAGCGTTGCCTAGAGGTGGGGGGTATGGTAGTCACTAGAGGAGGGGATTTGGGTCTGCGGCGAGTCAGCGCTCTACACCTGTAGCCTTTTTATCAGCACTTTCTTTAGCCCCATCCATGCTTGTACCACAGGTGGTTAGTATGGTGCGGCCTGCCGTGTACATGAACATCATCATTTTCACCACTTTTATATTGTAAATGTAAAGCACAAAACCTCAGAGAGCGAATCTCAGAACTGCCAGGAAATCCAGCATCCCTGGGGTGGGCCACTGCTGCCCTCCAGTGACCATATGAAGTTACTGCACCTCCAACTACAGGCACTAGTCTCTAGTAGCTTAGTAAGGCATTTTCTGTAGATTGCAGCCGGTCACATATAATGTCACCATACTGGGCAGCACAAGGCGCCCCCCGGCAGATGGGGGAGACACCTGAACACAATTTTCACAGATGGGAAAAGACCCAAGGAACCCCTCTGCAGATAGAGGACAGAACCAAGGACGCTGTCTACAGATAAAAGAGAGACCCTAGGTTGCCCTTTAGCAGATAGACGTATGACAGGAGAAAGCATGAGACATGAGGACGCCCTACACAGATGGAGGAGAAATCCGAGGAGGCACTCTGCAGATGGAAGAATGTTAGGACGTCCTCCGCACAAGAAGAAGACACTGGAGGACACCGTTCCATAGACAAGGAAGAGATCTGAGGACACCCTCCACATATGGAGAAAAGACCTGAGGACACCCTCTGCAGATGGAGAAAAGACCTGAGGACACCCTCTGCAGATGGAGAAAAAACCTGAGGACACCCTCTGCAGATGGAGAAAAGACCTGAGGACACCCTCTGCAGATGGAGAAAAGACCTGAGGACACCCTCTGCAGATGGAGAAAAGACCTGAGGACACCCTCTGCAGATGGAGAAAAGACCTGAGGACACCCTCTGCAGATGGAGAAAAGACCTGAGGACACCCTCTGCAGATGGAGAAAAGACCTGAGGACACCCTCCACATATGGAGAAAAGACCTGAGGACACCCTCTGCAGATGGAGAAAAGACCTGAGGACACCCTCTGCAGATGGAGAAAAGACCTGAGGACACCCTCTGCAGATGGAGAAAAGACCTGAGGGCACCCTCTGCAGATGGAGAAAAAACCTGAGGACATCCTCTGCAGATGGAGAAAAGATCTGAGGACACCCTCTGCAGATGGAGAAAAGACCTGAGGACACCCTCTGCAGATAGAGAAAAGACCTGAGGACACTGTTATGAATGAGTCACCGGAGGAGGAAAAAACAAAAATACAAGCTAAGTCCAGAAAACCGGAGAGGTTGGTAGCTAGCGGATTGCAGACCCCTGATCCTATTCACAACAACTAACAGTAGCCGTGGGGTGTTCCTACGGTGGTCCTAGACACCTCGTTCACAGCCGGAGAACTAAATAAACCTAAAGAAAGAAAGGGGAAATCTAAACTGCCCCAGAGCAGACCCCAAAGCAATAGACAGCCCCCAACATGTATTGGCGGTGAAAACAGATGAAAACACAAACACAGACAGAAAGACAGGCTGAGCAAACGATGGGGCCCTCACTAACTAGATAGGACAGGAAAGAAAAGGAACTGTCTGCAATCACGCAAAAACCCTGACAAAAATAATGTCCAACACGTCTGATAGAAAAGGCCCTGAAGTCACTAGACTTCAAAATCACTATATCAGCACTCAGGTATATTCTGAAAACAGAGCAAAGAGATCAACTGATCAGAGACAAAAATAGAGTTCAGCCAGTCCCAACCAGGGCTGGCTCAACACAAACACTAAGTAAACCAGACAAAACCTCATGGAACAATAGCAGAGCAAAAACTTAGCCTTAGTAGACAGGACTAGACTGGAGGCCAGAGCTCAGAGCAGAGAGGATCACCAGCAACCCAGCAGGGCGTCGGCGGCCTTATATCCACTCAGAGATTCCGGATGTTCAATCACACTTCACCTGTTCAGATGACAGGTTTTTCCCATCCAAATCAATTTCACTACCTCCTTTCACCAGCAGAGGGAGTTCATCGGACATCAAAGGTGAAGGAGAAAATGAGCTCATAACAGTACCTCCCCCTTGAGGAGGGGTCACTGAACCCTCATCCACGCCACCAGGGCGATCAGGATGGGCCCGATGAAAAGCACGAACCAATCTTTCGGCATGAATATCGGATGCAGAGACCCAAGAATTATCCTCCTCGCCATAACCCTTCCACTTAACCAAATACTGGAGTCTCCATCTAGCCAGATGAGAATCCAGTATCTTCTCAACCTTATATTCCACATTACCTTCAACCAATACAGGGTAAGGAGGTGCCACCACAGGAACTACTGGCTCAACAAACCTCTTTAACAGAGACTTATGAAACACGTTATGGATCTTGAATGTAACAGGAAGAGCCAATCGAAAAGAGACCGGATTAAGAATCGCCAAAATCTTGTAAGGTCCAATAACTCTAGGTTTAAACTTTGGAGAAGCCACCTTCATAGAGATATTATTTGATGACAATCAAACCATATCACCCACCTTAAACCTGGGACCAATGGTCCTATGCCGGTTGGAAAACCGCTGGGCCTTTTCCTGGGAGAGAGACAACTTATCCACCACTTGGTCCCAGATCTGGTGCATTCTCTCCACCACAGTGTCAACACCTGGGCAGGCAGAAGACTCCACCTGCCCTGAAGAGAATCGAGGATGAAACCCAAAGTTACAAAAAAAAGGTGACATCAAATTGGCAGGACTAGCTCTATTATTTAAAGCAAATTCGGCCAAGGGCAAAAATGAAACCCAATCATCCTGATCAGCAGAAATAAAACATCTCAAATAAGACTCCAAAGTCTGGTTTGTTCTCTCCGTCTGCCCATTGGTCTGAGGGTGAAACGCAGAGGAGAAGGACAACTGAATTCCCAGCTTGGAACAAAAAGTCCTCCAAAATCTAGAAACAAACTGAACTCCTCTGTCAGACTATTCTCAGGAATTCCATGCAAGCGAACCACCTGTTGCAAAAACAAGGGCACCAACTCTGAGGAAGATGGCAACTTAAGGAGTGGTGCAAGATGGACCATCTTAGAGAATCTATCACAAATCACCCAAATAACAGTCATTCTCTGAGAGACAGGCATATCAGAAATAAAATCCATTGAGATATGGGTCCGTGGCCTCTTGGGCACCGGCAAAGGCATCAACAACCCACTAGAGCGAGAACAAGGTTTAGACCGGGAGCAAGTCCCACAGGACTGCACAAAATTCCTGACATCACGAGACAAGGCGGGCCACTAAAAAGACGGACTCACCAAATCTCTAGTACCAAAAATACCTGGATGACCAGCCAATGCGGAGCAATGAACTTCAGACATTACTCTCTTCCTCCACTGGTCAGGAACATACAATTTTCCAATGGGACAACGCTCAGGTTTGTCCTCCTGAAACTCTTCCAGAGCATGTCTCAAATCGGGCGAGATGGCAGAAAGAACGGTAGATGGTAAGCAGGCTTGGTCACAATAGGAGAATCAGCAAAGAAACTCCTAGAGAGGGCGCCTGCCTTGACATTCTTAGTGCCCGGAAGAAAAGAGACCACAAAATCAAAACGTGTGAAAAACAAGGCCCACCTAGCCTGTCTAGGGTTCAAGCGTTTGGCCGACTCAAGGTAAATCAAATTCTTGTGGTCAGTAAGGACCACGACTTGATGTTTAGCTCCCTCCAACCAATGTCTCCACTCCTCAAATGCCCATTTCATGGCTAACAGTTCCCGATTCCCCACATCATAGTTGCGTTCGGATGGGAACAACTTTCGGGAAAAGAAAGCACAGGGATTCATTTTAGATGTTACCGGATCTTTTTGGGACAAAACAGCTCCTGCACCAATCTCAGAAGCGTCCACCTCCACCTGAAACGGGAGTGAGACATCAGGTTGCCGCAAAACCGGAGCAGAAGTGAAGCTTCGCTTCAGCTCCTGAAAGGAAGAAACAGCCTCTGGAGACCAATTCAGCACATCAGCACCCTTCTTAGTCAGATCAGTCAATGGTTTGGCAATACCAGAAAAATTAGCTATAAATTTACGATAAAAATTAGCAAAACCCAAAAACTTCTGGAGGGCCTTCAAAGAAGTGGGCTGAACCCAATCATAAATGGCCTGTACCTTGGGCGGGTCCAATTCAATAGTTGACGGAGACAAAATAAATCCCAAAAATGAAACCCTCTGTACTCCAAAAAGGCATTTCGATCCCTTAACATACAGGGAATTCTCCCTCAAAATCCGGAACACAGTCCGAACATGTTCCACATGAGAATGCCAATCCTTGGAGAAGATCAAAATATCATCCAGATAGATAATCAAAAATTTATCCACAAAGTCCCGGAAAATATCATTCATGAAGCACTGGAAGACAGAAGGGGCATTAGTGAGCCCAAAAGGCATCACCAGGTACTCAAAATGTCCCTCCGGAGTATTAAACGCCGTCTTCCATTCATCCCCATGCTTAATGCGAATAAGATTATATGCCCCCCTGAGGTCAAGCTTGGTAAACCAGCAAGCACCTTTAACTCTGAAGAATAAATCAGAAATCAGGGGTAACGGATACTGATATTTAACAGTAATTTGTTGAGGGAACGATAGTCAATACAAGGTCTTAATGAACCATCCTTCTTGGCCACGAAAAAAAACCCAGCACCCAAGGGTGAAGAGGATGGTCTAATATGACCCTTCTCCAACGACTCCTTAATATAAGATCGCATAGCTTCGTGCTCGGGTACAGATAAATTGAAAAGTCGACCCTTGGGAAATTTACACCCAGGGCTCAGCTCAATTGCACAGTCATAACTCCTATGAGGAGGCAAAGACGCAGACTCATTCTCACTAAATACATCAGAGAAATCAGGCAAATAGTCAGGAACATCATGCGACTGGGGAGAAGTGGAGAAAACAGGAGCGTCACTAAGAGCACACCGACAACCCCAACTCACCACAGGCACAGATTTCCAATCCAAAACTGGATTATGGATTTGCAACCAGGGAAATCCCAGAACAACGGCATCATGCAGACCATGCAACACCAAAAATCTGCAATTTTCTTGATGGTCTGGGGCAACCCGCATTACCACCTGGGTCCAAGACTGAGGTTTATTCTTCGCCAAAGGAGTAGCATCAATACCCCTCAAAGGAATAGGCGTCCGCAGAGGTGTCATAGCAGGTTCAGAGCTGCTCCCGAATCCACAAAAACCTTAGTGGAAAATGTGGACAGGGAGCAGATCAGAGTAATTGCCAGAAGAAACTTAGGTTGAACACTACCAACAGCAAATGTGTTTGCAAAACGTTTCTCTCGTTTAGGGCAGACAGAAATCATGTGAGAGGCGTCTCCACAGAAAAAACACAGCTTATTACGCCTTCTTTACTCCTGACGTTGCGCCCTAGACAAAACTCTATCACATTGCAGAGGTTCAGACATTTGTTCAACAGATGGCAATATTTCTCGTGTACTTTTACGTTCACGTAAACGCCGATCAACCTGAATGGCTAATGACATAGAATCGTCAAGACCAGAGGGAACAGGAAATCCCACCATAGTATCTTTTATGGTTTCTGACAAACCCTTCCGAAAGAGAGCTGCCAAGGAACCATCATTCCAGGTAGTAAGGACCGCCCACTTTCGGAATTTTTGACAGTATAACTCTGCAGAATCCTGACCCTGGCTCAATGCCAACAGGGCCTTTTCAGCCTGATCAATAGCATTAGGTTCATCATACAACAACCCCAAGGCTTGAAAAAATGCGTCCACATTAGTTAGAATAGGATCATCAGGTGTCAAAGAAAACGCCCAATCCTGGGGATCGCCACGCAGCAAAGAGATGACAATTTTAACCTGCTGCGCAGAGCTCCCCGATGAGTTAGGCTTCAAGGCAAGAAATAATTTACAATTATTCTTAAAATTCAAAAATTTAGACCAATCCCCAAAAAACACATCAGGAGTAGGGATCTTTGGTTCAGCAGCATGTGAATGAGCAAGATAGGCGGAAATTCCCCGCACTTCAGCAGAAAGCTGCTCCACACGATCAGACAATTGCTTTATCTCCATTGAGAAAATTCCTCCTACGGCCCCAGAGAAAAAGAGGAAAAAATATACATTAAAAAAAAAAAAACAATTCTGACACTTTTTTTTTTTTTTTTACAATTCTTTCCTGCTATTGAGTACCCTATAATCTGTGGTATGGCTGGTGATTCTGTTATGAATGAGTCACCTGAGGAGGAAAAAACAAAAATACAAGCTAAGTCCAGAAAACCGGAGAGGTTCGTAGCTAGCGGATTGCAGACCCCTGATCCTATTCACAACAACTAACAGTAGCTGTGGGGTGTTCCTACGGTGGTCCTAGACACCTCGTTCACAGCCGGAGAACTAAATAAACCTAAAGAAAGAAAGGGGAAATCTAAATTGCCCCAGAGCAGACCCCAAAGCAATAGACAGCCCCCAACATGTATTGTCGGTGAAAACAGATGAAAACACAAACACAGACAGAAAGACAGGCTGAGCAAACGATGGGGCCCTCACTAACTAGATAGGACAGGAAAGAAAAGCAACTGTCTGCAATCACGCAAAAACCATGCCAAAAATAATGTCCAACACGTCTGATAGAAAAGGCCCTGAAGTCACTAGACTTCAAAATCACTATATCAGCACTCAGGTATATTCTGAAAACAGAGCAAAGAGATTAACTGATCAGAGACAAAAATAGAGTTCAGCCAGGCCCAACCAGGGCTGGCTGAACACAAACACTAAGTAAACCAGACAAAATCTCATGGAACAATAGCAGAGCAAAAACTTAGCTTTAGTAGACAGGACTAGACTGGAGGCCAGAGCTCAGAGCAGAGAGGATCACCAGCAACCCAGCAGGGCGTCGGCGGCCTTATATCCACTCAGAGATTCCGAATGTCCAATCACACTCCACCTGTTCAGATGACAGGTTTTTCCCATCCAAAACAATTTCACTACCTCCTTTCACCAGCAGAGGGAGTTCATCGGACATCAAAGGTGAAGGAGAAAATGAGCTCATATCAGGACACCCTCTGCAGATGGAGAAAAGACCTGAGGACACCCTCTGCAGATGGAGAAAAGACCTGAGGACACCCTCTGCAGATGGAGAAAAGACCTGAAGACACCCTCCACATATGGAGAAAAGACCTGAGGACACCCTCTGCAGATGGAGAAAAAACCTGAGGACACCCTCTGCAGATGGAGAAAAGACCTGAGGACACCCTCTGCAGATGGAGAAAAGACCTGAGGACACCCTCTGCAGATGGAGAAAAGACCTGAGGACACCCTCCACATATGGAGAAAAGACCTGAGGACACCCTCTGCAGATGGAGTAAAGACCTGAGGACACCCTCTGCAGATGGAGAAAAGACCTGAGGGCACCCTCTGCAGATGGAGAAAAGACCTGAGGGCACCCTCTGCAGATGGAGAAAAAACCTGAGGATATCCTCTGCAGATGGAGAAAAGACCTGAGGACACCCTCTGCAGATATAGAAAAGACCTGAGGACACCCTCTGCAGATGGAAAAAAAGACCTGAGGACACCCTCTGCAGATGGAGAAAAGACCTGAAAACACCCTCCACATATGGAGAAAAAACCTGAGGACACCCTCTGCAGATGGAGAAAAGACCTGAGGACACCCTCCACATATAGAGAAAAGACCTGAGGACACCCACTGCAGATGGAGAAAAGACCTGAAGAAACCCTCCGCAGATGGAGAAAAGACCTGAGGACACCCTCCATATATGGAGAAAAGACCTGAGGATATCCTCTGCAGATGGAGAAAAGACCTGAGGACACCCTCTGCAGATGGAGAAAAGACCTGAGGGCACCCTCTGCAGATGGAGAAAAAATCTGAGGACATCCTCTGCAGATGGAGAAAAGACCTGAGGACACCCTCTGCAGATGGAGAAAAGACCTGAGGACACCCTCTGCAGATGGAGAAAAGACCTGAGGACACCCTCCGCAGATGGAAAAAAGACCTGAGGACACCCTCTGCAGATGGAGAAAAGATCTGAGGACACCCTCCACATATGGAGAAAAGACCTGAGGACACCCTCCACATATGGAGAAAAGACCTGAGGACACCCTCTGCAGATGGAGAAAAGACCTGAGGACACCCTCCACATATGGAGAAAAGACCTGAGGACACCCTCCCCATATGGAGAAAAGACCTGAGGACACCCTCTGCAGATGGAGAAAAGACCTGAGGACACCCTCTGCAGATGGAGTAGATACCTGAGCAACATGGAGGAGACTCGAGGATGCCCTATGCAGATGGAGAAATCCAAGGAGGCCCTCTACTGTACATATGCACTAAAGACCTGAGAACATCGTCCACAGACAGAGAAGAGATCCAAGGACACCCTTCGCAGATGAAGGACAGACTCGAGAACGCCCTACACAGACAGGGAAAAGATCTGGGGACACCCTCCACATGGAGAAAAGACCTGCTGAGAACACAGTCCACAGATAGAGAAGAGATCCGAGGACACCCTTTGCAGATGGAGAAGAGGTCCAAGGACGCCCTCCGCATGTGGAGAAAAAGATCTAACACCGTCCACAGATCTCTTCTCTTTCTGTGGACAGCCTCTGCAGATGAAGTCAAGATCCGAGGATGTCCTCTGCAGATGGAAGAATAACAGGACGCCCTCCGCAGATGGAGAAGACACCTGAGGATGCTGTCCACAGATGGAGAAGAGATGTGAGGATGCCCTCCGCAGATGGAAGAATGAAAGGAAGGCACCCTCAGCAGATGTAGGAGAGACCCGAGGACACCCTCCACAGAAAGAGAAAAGCTCCGAGGACGCACTCTGCACATGGAGGAGAGACCTCAGGATGCCCTCCACAGTGGAGAAGAGATACAATGACGCCCTCCACACATGAAGTAGAGACCTGAGGATGCCCTGTACATATGGACACTTGATCGTACCCTACATTACTGGCACTCTTGATAGGTGATTATTACCTGCGGACCCGCTCCACATCTTGGTCAGTTCGGAGGAATTTCTTGGTGTCACCTCCTTTGCTGTGAGCTGCAGCATCTTCAGGATTGGCAAAGACCTGTAACCAGAGAAGATATCTGATGCCATCATTGCATTGTAACACACAGTGAACAAAGGTATTGTGGGCAGGAGGAGGAGGTGACCCCTTGGTTTAGACAGACTGCTCTAACAGTCATTGAGGAGTCATATAGCCAGGGGTCATGGGGTACCCAGCAGCCACTGTGAACTGGCCAGGATATTGAGATACAAGGCAAACAGTCGCATGCACAGCGCTGAACCAGTGGGAAGACAGAAGATGTGATCCAGAGAGTTAACAGCAAAGCAGTGGAATAGAAAACACGACTCTGGAAGAGTGACTGGAGAATGAGCACATGGTCAAATGTCAGCTCTGTCAATGAGAGATATCTGCAGAATCACTACAACTGTAGTATCCCAGGGCCACCCTATACCAAGGCCTGGATCCCAGGGCCACCCTATACCAAGGCCTGGATCCCAGGGGCACCCTATACCAAGGCCTGGGTCCCAGAGTCACCCTATACCAAAGCCTGGATACCAGGGCCACCCTATACCAAGGCCTGGATCCCAGGGCCACCCTATACCAAGGCCTGGATCACAGGGTCACCCTATACCAAGGCCTATATCCAGAGCCACCCTATACCAAGGCCTGGATCCCAGAGCCACCCTAAACCAAGGCCTGGATCCCAGGGCCACCCTATACCAAGGCCTGGATCCCAAGGCCACCCTATACCAAGGCCTGGATCACAGGGTCACCCTATACCAAGGCCTATATCCAGAGCCACCCTATACCAAGGCCTGGATCCAGAGCCACCCTAAACCAAGGCCTGGATCCCAAAGCCACCCTATACCAAGGCCTGGATCCCAGAGCCACCCTATACTAAGGCCTGGATCCCAGGGCCACCCTAAACCAAGGCCTGGATCCCAGGGCCACCCTAAACCAAGGCCTGGATCCCAGAGCCACCCTATACCAAGGCCTGGATCCCAGGGCCACCCTATACCAAGGCCTGGATCCCAGGGCCACCCTATATAAAGGCCTATATCCAGAGCCTCCCTATACCAAGGCCTATATCCAGAGCCACCCTCTACCAAGGCCTATATCCAGAGCCATCCTATACCAAGGCCTGGATCCCAGAGCCACCCTATACCAAGGCCTGAATCCCAGAGCCACCCTATACCAAGGCCTGGATCCCAGGGCCACCCTATACCAAGGCCTGAATCCCAGGGCCACCCTAAACCAAGGTCTGGATCCCAGGTCCACCCTATACCAAGGCCTGGATCCCAGAGCCACCCTAAACCAAGGCCTGGATCCCAGTGCCACCCTATAACAAGGCCTGGATCCCAGGGCCACCCTAAACCAAGGTCTGGATCCCAGGTCCACCCTATACCAAGGCCTGGATCCCAGGGCCACTCTATACCAAGGCCTGGATCCCAGTGCCACCCTTTAATTATAATTAATAGTAATAATAATCTATATTTATATAGCGCCAACATATTCTGCAGTGCTTTACAATTCAACAGTTCATATATAAGTCATAAGTAACAACATTCAAAGTAATACAATAATCAAAGCAGAATAAAGACGACCTTGCCCGTAAGAGCTTACAATCTACAATGAGGTGGGGGGATACACAAAGTACAGGTGCTTATTTACAATTGTGGTCCGGCCATCTTGAGGGAGTAGGGGTTAGGTAAAGGCAGCATGAGGCAGTCACCAGCCAGTATTTGTGGTGTTGTTGGGTGCGGTGGAGTTTGATGGAGGGTTATTCTCAGATAGATAGTGGGCTACACACACTTACACATAAAAGGACTTTGATTAGGGAACATGATAGGCCGCTCTGATCAGATGTGTTTTGCAGGAGAGCCTAAAGCTGTGTAAGTTGTGGATAGTCCTAATTACTGGGGTAGAGCATTCCAGAGGATTGGCGCAACGCAGGAGAAGTTTTGGAGCTGGGAATGGGAGGCACGGATTAGTGCAGAGGTTAGTCGAAAGTCATTGGTAGGAACCCTTATACCAAGACCTGGATCCCAGTCCGACGCTATACCAAGGCATTGATCCCAGGGCCACCCTATACCAAGACTTGGATCCCTGGGCCACCCTATACCAAGACCTGGATCCCTGGGGCACCCTGTACCAATACCTGGATCCCTGGGGCACCCTATACCAAGGCCTGGATCCCAGGGGCACCCTGTTGTGAACTCATTTTCTGGTTCACCTCTAGCTTCTGGTGAGGGTGGTGGAGCTGGCTGTGTTGACAGAGGAGTTGTGAGTTCTGGTGACAGTAGGTAATGAAGCTGATCTAAATGGCAGAGACCTGCCACCTGAGGAGGAGGACTGTGAGTGGACATCAGGAGTCTCTGACTGGATTTAAGACAGCCGACTCCCTAATTTTGTGCTGGTGATTTCCTGCCCAGAGGTTCTGGTTTCCAGTTCTGTTCCTGCCTTCTCAAGCTAAGTGTGCTCTGCTATTTTTTCACATGAGATTAGGTCTGGTTTACTCAGTTTTTGTGGTCAGCCAGCCCCTGCTGGGGCTGTGCTGAATTTCCATTCTTATGTCTCTGTTTATGCCAGTTTGCTTTTGTCCCTGATCAGATTGGTCTCTTTTTGCTCTGTCTTCAGAATATACCAGAGTACTGATATAGGGAATTGAAGTCTAGCGACTTCAGGGTTTTTGTTATCAGAAAGTGTTGGACATTTTTTGGCAGGGTTTTGTGCGTGATTGCAGACAGCATCTTTCCTTTCTTGTCCTTTCTAGATAGTTTGGGCCCCATCGTTTGCTATTTTTCTATCTGTGTTTGTGTTTTCATCTTGTCTCACCGACAATACATGTTTGGGGGCTGTTTATTACTTTGGGGTCTGCTCTGGGGCAGTTTAGATTTCCCCTTTTCTTGCTTTAGGCTTATTTAGTTCTCCGGCTGTGACGAGGCGTCTAGGATCTTCGTAGGTACGCTTCACGGCTACTGCTAGTTGTGTGGTTAGGATCAGGGGTCTGCAATCCGCTTAGTTACCAACCTCTCTGGTTTTCTGTGGCTTAGCTTGTTTTTGTTTTTCCTCCTCGGTGACTCATTCATAACAGCACCCTATACAAGACCTGGATCCCTGGGGCACCCTATACCAAGGCCTGAATCCCAAGGGCACCCTATACCAAGTCCTGGATCATCCTTGCAGATGTTGTAATGGTGGGATTCTAACCGAGGACTCCAGCGCTGCAAGGCTGCAGTGCTAACCACTGAGCCACCGTGCTGCCAATGTCTCACAACCAGAACCCCAGCCCCATGTCTTACACCCACACCCCCCTCCTCTAATGTCCTACACCAAGACCTCCCCTCCTCTCCTCTCATGTCCTATACGCACACCACCCCTCTTCTCATGTCCTACACCCAGAAGTCCCCTCCTCTCATGTCCTACACCCAGACTTCCCCTCCTCTCTTGTTTAAAATCCAGACCTCTTCTTTTCTCATGTCATACACCCAGACCTCCCCTCCTCTCATATCTGACATCCAGACATCCCCTCCTCTCATGTTTTACACCCAGATCTCCACTACTCTCGTGCCCTGTACGCAGACCTCCCCACGTCTCATGTCCTATACCCAGAAGTCCCCTCCTCATGTCCTACACCCAGACCTCCCATCATCTCAGGTCTTATACCCAGACTTCCACTCCTATCATGTCCTACATCCAGACCTCCCCTCCTCTCGTGCCCTGTACGCAGACCTCCCCTCCTCTCGTGCCCTGTAAGCAGACCTCCCCTCCTCTCATATCTGACATCCAGACATCCCCTCCTCTCATGTTTTACACCCAGATCTCCACTACTCTCACACCTTACACCCAGACCTCCCTTCCTCTCATGGCCCACACCCAGACCTCCCCTCCTCATGGCCCACACCCAGACCTCCCTTCCGCTCATATCCTATACCCAGAAGTCCCCTCCTCATGTCCTACACCCAGACCTCCCATCATCTCGTCTTATACCCAGACTTCCACTCCTCTCATGTCCTACATCCAGACCTTCCCTCCTCTCGTGCCCTGTACGCAGATCTCCCCTCCTCTTATGTCATACAAGTAGACCTTCCCTTTTCTCATGTCCTACACCATGGACCTCCCCTCCTGTCATGTCCTCCGCTTATTTTATACAGCCCATATGACATAGAATCCCTCTGGCCTTACAGAGGGGTTGTCAGGGCTGCCTGTGACAGTGCAGAATGATCTATATTGGTCTCTACTGGTCTGAGTACGGGTCATCTGTGATCATGGATTAAGGGTAATCTGTGGTTCTTCGGGTGGTCTAGGAAGGCAGGTGGTTGTTTGTGTTCCGTTTTGGTCATAAGTGGTCTGTGGTGATCTGTGATGCTAGGGGGTGTGTATGGACAGGTCTGGGGGTGTTTTGAGGTGTGCTGGGCCTGTTCTGGTGGTGCCCTGGGCTGGTCTATGGTGATGTGCAGTGTTTGAGGTGGTCTGTAGTAGTGTTCTGTGCTGATTTGGTGGAGTTGGTGTTGGTTAGAAGTGGTCTGTGGTGATTTGATATTTTCTGGTCATCTGGCATGGTGTGTGCTGGTCTTATCTGTAGTGTTCTCTGGTGGTGAAGTGTTATTTTGGGGTGGTTTGTCCTGGTTTTAGGTGGTTTGTAACATTCTGTGATGGTCTATGGTAGTCTGGCATGGTCTAGTCTGGCTTATAGTGGCCTGAGGTATGTTTGTGGTGGTCGCTCATGGTCTGAGGTGTGTCTGTGGTGGTCTGGCCTGGTCTGTATTGGTCTGAGATGTGTTTGTGGTGGTCTGGCCTGGTTTGTAGGCTCTGAGTTGTGTCTGTGGTAGTATGGCGTCATTTATAGTGCACTGAAGTGTGTTTATAGTGGTCTTGCTTAGTCCATAGTGGTCTGAGGTGAGTCTGTGGGTCACCCTCCCAGGGCTGTGGGGTACTCGGTACCAGGCCGGTGTCAGGTGGAAAGGTCTCACAGCAGCGGTGACCCGGTCCGTGGCCCTGGGCGCCCAAATCAATGGAGGTTTGTGATATAGATTATGTGATAGTTCGTGACGCCACCTGTGGTGTTTGGCAAGCAAGATGTTAAGCCAACGCTGCGTGCAGATCCTCTGGGGCTGATAGTGGGTTGCAGCATAGATGGTGTAGCTCCCCACAGGTGAAGCTGTAACCCCAGGGCAGTGTAATGGCAATAGATGAGAATAGGCGCAGGCGGTGTGAGGAATGCTGGTACCCAGATGTAGCGGTGCTGACGGTGTTAGCACACAAATGAATGGAAGACACCAGGGCTTGCAGTTCCAAAGCTTTACTCACAGTCCGTGGTACACACTGGTGCCTGCCTCTGTGCCGTGTCCTCCGGGGCAGAGACTCAATCAACCTCCCGGGCAAGTCAGGGTTCTCCTCTCCAACACTCCACCAACATGTTCCTCTCCTGAACGACTCCTCTATTGCGCCTTAAGGTGTGAAGAGCTCCAGTACCGTGGTACTCTGGAGTTCCTCCTGTCAGATGTTCCTAACAACTCTACTTGTATGGCAGACAGCTGTAGCCTCTCTCGGGGACTCCCTTCTCCGGAGTCCTGGCTCTCTATTCAGTTGCTGTTGTGCCCCAAGTCTTAGATGGGAGTAGAGCATTTACAGCCAACTACTCCACCAGTGTTTGCTGCAGAACCATAAGTGTAAATACAACCTCGGGGACCGGGCCCCGGCCTTGCTCTGAGAACCTATAGGCAGGGTTCCTCTTCCAACCCACAACTCCTTCGTTCCGCACTGTTCTTTCTCTCTCTTATGGAAGCTTAGGTTGCAGTTCTATGTCTTTCTCCTTCTGTTCCTTTCCTGTGCCATTGGTCTGACCTGGTCTGCAGTGGTTTGGAGTATGTCTGAGGTGGTCTGACCTGGTCTGCAGTGGTTTGGAGTGTGTCTGTGGTGGTCTGACCTGGTCTGTAGTGGTTTGGAGTGTGTCTGAGGTGGTCTGACCTGGCTTGCAGTGGTTTGGAGTGTGTCTGAGGTGGTCTGACCTGGCCTGCAGTGGTTTGGAGTGTGTCTGAGGTGGTCTGACCTGGTCTGTCATGGTTTGGAGTGTGTCTGAGGTGGTCTGACCTGGCCTGTAGTGGTTTGGAGTGTGTCTGAGGTGGTTTGACCTGGCCTGCAGTGGTTTGGAGTGTGTCTGAGGTGGTCTGACCTGGTCTGTCGTGGTTTGGAGTGTGTCTGAGGTGGTCTGACCTGGTCTGCAGTGCTTTGGAGTGTGTCTGAGGTGGTCTGACCAGGTCTGTCATGGTTTGGAGTGTGTCTGTGGTGGTCTGACCTGGTCTGTCATGGTTTGGAGTGTGTCTGAGGTGGTCTGACCTGGCCTGCAGTGGTTTGGAGTGTGTCTGAGGTGGTCTGACCTGGTCTGCGGTGGTTTGGAGTGTGTCTGAGCTGGTCTGACCTGGTCTGTAGTGGTTTGGAGTGTGTCTGTGGTGGTCTGACCTGGTCTGCAGTGGTTTGGAGTGTGTCTGAGGTGGTCTGACCTGGCCTGCAGTAGTTTGGAGTGTGTCTGTGGTGGTCTGACCTAGTCTGCAGTGGTTTGGAGTGTGTCTGAGGTGGTCTGACCTGGTCTGCAGTGGTTTGGAGTGTGTCAGAGGTGGTCTGACCTGGCCTGCAGTGGTTTGGAGTGTGTCTGAGGTGGTCTGACCTGGTCTGTAGTGGTTTGAAATGTGTATGTGGTGGTCAGACCTGGCCTGCAGTGGTTTGGAGAGTGTCTGAGATGGTCTGACCTGGCCTGCAGTGGTTTGGAGTGTGTCTGTGGTGGTCTGACCTAGACTGCAGTGGTTTGGAGTGTGTCTGAGGTGGTCTGACCTGGTCTGCAGTGGTATGGAGTGTGTCTGAGGTGGTCTGACCTGGTCTGCAGTGGTTTGGAGTGTGTCTGAGGTGGTCTGACCTGGTCTGCAGTGGTTTGGAGTGTGTCTGAGGTGGTCTGACCTGGCCTGTAGTGGAATGGAGTGTGTCTGTGGTGGTCTGACCTGGTCTCCAGTGGTTTGGAGTGTGTCTGAGGTGGTCTGACCTGGTCTGTAGTGGTTTGGAGTGTGTCTGAGGTGGTCTGACCTGGTCTGCAGTGGTTTGGAGTGTGTCTAAGGTGGTCTGACCTGGTCTGACCTGGTCTGTCATGGTTTGGAGTGTGTCTGAGGTGGTCTGACCTGGTCTGCAGTGGTTTGGAGAGTGTCTGAGGTGGTCTGACCTGGCCTGCAGTGGTTTGGAGTGTGTTTGAGGTGGTCTGACCTGGTCTGTCATGGTTTGCAGTGTGTCTGAGGTGGTCTGACCTGGTCTGTAGTGGTTTGGAATGTGTCTGTGGTGGTCTGACCTGGCCTGCAGTGTTTTGGAGTGTGTCTGAGTTGGTCTGACCTGGCCTGCAGTGGTTTGGAGT
Source organism: Dendrobates tinctorius (assembly GCF_039654945.1). Classification (NCBI taxonomy): domain Eukaryota; kingdom Metazoa; phylum Chordata; class Amphibia; order Anura; family Dendrobatidae; genus Dendrobates; species Dendrobates tinctorius. The sequence continues at coordinate 1,834,147 of NW_027362126.1, read as the reverse complement.
GTGTCTGTGGTGGTCTGACCTAGTCTGCAGTGGTTTGGAGTGTGTATGAGGTGGTCTGACCTGGTCTGTAGTGGTTTGGAATGTGTCTGTGGTGGTCTGACCTGGCCTGCAGTGGTTTGGAGAGTGTCTGAGGTGGTCTGACCTGGCCTGCAGTGGTTTGGAGTGTGTTTGAGGTGGTCTGACCTGGTCTGTCATGGTTTGGAGTGTGTCTGAGGTAGTCTGACCTGGTCTGTAGTGGTTTAGAATGTGTCTGTGGTGGTCTGACCTGGCCTGCAGTGTTTTGGAGTGTGTCTGAGGTGGTCTGACCTGGCCTGCAGTGGTTTGGAGTGTGTCTGTGGTGGTCTGACCTAGTCTGAAGTGGTTTGGAGTGTGTCTGAGGTGGTCTGACCTGGTCTGTAGTGGTTTGGAATGTGTCTGTGGTGGTCTGACCTGGCCTGCAGTGGTTTGGAGTGTGTCTGAGGTGGTCTGACCTGGTCTGTAGTGGTTTGGAATGTGTCTGACCTGGTCTGTCATGGTTTGGAGTGTGTCTGAGGTGGTCTGACCTGGTCTGTCATGGTTAGGATTATGTCTGAAGTGGTCTGACCTGGTCTGCAGTGGTTTGGAGTGTGTCTGAGGTGGTCTGACCTGGTCTGCAGTGATTTGGAGTGTGTCTGAGGTGGTCTGACCTGGTCTGTAGTGGTTTGGAGTGTGTCTGTGGTGGTCTGACCTGGTCTGCAGTGGTTTGGAGTGTGTCTGTGGTGGTCTGACCTGGTCTGTAGTGGAATGGAGTGTGTCTGTGGTGGTCTGACCTAGTCTGCAGTGGTTTGGAGTGTGTCTGTGGTGGTCTGACCTGGTCTGTAGTGGTTTGGAGTGTGTCTGAGGTGGTCTGACCTGGTCTGCAGTGGTTTGGAGTGTGTATGAGGTGGTCTGACCTGGTCTGTAGTGGTTTGGAGTGTGTCTGAGGTGGTATGACCTGGTCTGCAGTGGTTTGGAGTGTGTCTGAGGTGGTCTGACCTAGTCTGCATTGGTTTGGAGCGTGTCTGAGGTGGTCTGACCTGGTCTGTAGTGGTTTGGAGTGTGTCTGAGGTGGTCTGACCTGGTCTGTAGTGGTTTGGAATGTGTCTGTGGTGGTCTGACCTGGCCTGCAGTGGTTTGGAGTGTGTCTGAGGTGGTCTGACCTGGCCTGCAGTGGTTTGGAGTGTGTCTGTGGTGGTATGACCTAGTCTGCAGTGGTTTGGAGTGTGTCTGAGTTGGTCTGACCTGGTCTGCAGTGGTTTGGAGTGTGTCTGAGGTGGTCTGACCTGGTCTGCAGTGGTTTAGAGTGTGTCTGAGGTGGTCTGACCTGGTCTGCAGTGGTTTGGAGTGTGTCTGAGGTGGTCTGACCTGGTCTGTAGTGGTTTGGAATGTGTCTGTGGTGGTCTGACCTGGCCTGCAGTGGTTTGGAGTGTGTCTGAGGTGGTCTGACCTGGCCTGCAGTGGTTTGGAGTGTGTCTGTGGTGGTCTGACCTGTCCTGTAGTGGTTTGGAGTGTGTCTGAGGTGGTCTGACCAGGCCTGCAGTGGTTTGGAGTGTGTCTGAGGTGGTCTGACCTGGTCTGTAGTGGTTTGGAGTGTGTCTGTGGTGGTCTGACCTGGTCTGCAGTGGTTTGGAGTGTGTCTGAGGTGGTCTGACCTGGTCTGTAGTGGTTTGGAGTGTGTCTGAGGTGGTCTGACCTGGTCTGCAGTGGTTTGGAGTGTGTCTGAGGTGGTCTGACCTAGTCTGCATTGGTTTGGAGCGTGTCTGAGGTGGTCTGACCTGGTCTGTAGTGGTTTGGAGTGTGTCTGAGGTGGTCTGACCTGGTCTGTAGTGGTTTGGAATGTGTCTGTGGTGGTCTGACCTGGCCTGAAGTGGTTTGGAGTGTGTCTGAGGTGGTCTGACCTGGCCTGCAGTGGTTTGGAGTTTGTCTGTGGTGGTATGACCTAGTCTGCAGTGGTTTGGAGTGTGTCTGAGTTGGTCTGACCTGGTCTGCAGTGGTTTGGAGTGTGTTTGAGGTGGTCTGACCTGGTCTGTCATGGTTTGGAGTGTGTCTGAGGTGGTCTGACCTGGTCTGTAGTGGTTTGGAATGTGACTGTGGTGGTCTGACCTGGCCTGCAGTGGTTTGGAGTGTGTCTGAGGTGGTCTGACCTGGCCTGCAGTGGTTTGGAGTGTGTATGTGGTGGTCTGACCTAGTCTGCAGTGGTTTGGAGTGTGTCTGAGGTGGTCTGACCTGGTCTGTAGTGGTTTGGAATGTGTCTGTGGTGGTCTGACCTGGCCTGCAGTGGTTTGGAGTGTGTCTGAGATGGTCTGACCTGGCCTGCAGTGGTTTGGAGTGTGTCTGTGGTGGTATGACCTAGTCTGCAGTGGTTTGGAGTGTGTCTGAGGTGGTCTGACCTAGTCTGCAGTGGTTTGGAGTGTGTCTGAGGTGGTCTGACCTGGTCTGCAGTGGTTTGGAGTGTGTCTGAGGTGGTCTGACCTGGTCTGCAGTGGTTTGGAGTGTGTCTGAGGTGGTCTGACCTGGCCTGCAGTGGTTTGGAGTGTGTCTGAGGTGGTCTGACCTAGTCTGCAGTGGTTTGGAGTGTGTCTGAGGTGGTCTGACCTGGTCTGCAGTGGTTTGGAGTGTGTCTGAGGTGGTCTGACCTAGTCTGCAGTGGTTTGGAGTGTGTCTGAGGTGGTCTGACCTGGTCTGCAGTGGTTTGGAGTGTGTCTGAGGTGGTCTGACCTGGTCTGCAGTGGTTTGGAGTGTGTCTGAGGTGGTCTGACCTAGTCTGCAGTGGTTTGGAGTGTGTCTGAGGTGGTCTGACCTAGTCTGCAGTGGTTAGGAGTGTGTCTGAGGTGGTCTGACCTAGTCTGCAGTGGTTTGGAGTGTGTCTGAGGTGGTCTGACCTGGTCTGCAGTGGTTTGGAGTGTGTCTGAGGTGGTCTGACCTGGTCTGCAGTGGTTTGGAGTGTGTCTGAGGTGGTCTGACCTAGTCTGCAGTGGTTTGGAGTGTGTCTGAGGTGGTCTGACCTGGTCTGCAGTGGTTTGGAGTGTGTCTGAGGTGGTCTGACCTGGTCTGTAGTGGTTTGGAGTGTGTCTGAGGTGGTCTGACCTGGTCTGCAGTGGTTTGGAGTGTGTCTGAGGTGGTCTGACCTAGTCTGCAGTGGTTTGGAGTGTGTCTGAGGTGGTCTGACCTGGTCTGCAGTGGTTTGGAGTGTGTCTGAGGTGGTCTGACCTGGTCTGCAGTGGTTTGGAGTGTGTCTGAGGTGGTCTGACCTGGTCTGTAGTGGTTTGGAATGTGTCTGTGGTGGTCTGACCTGGCCTGCAGTGGTTTGGAGTGTGTCTGAGGTGGTCTGACCTGGCCTGCAGTGGTTTGGAGTGTGTCTGTGGTGGTCTGACCTGTCCTGTAGTGGTTTGGAGTGTGTCTGAGGTGGTCTGACCAGGCCTGCAGTGGTTTGGAGTGTGTCTGAGGTGGTCTGACCTGGTCTGCAGTGGTTTGGAGTGTGTCTGAGGTGGTCTGACCTGGTCTGTAGTGGTTTGGAGTGTGTCTGAGGTGGTCTGACCTGGCTTGCAGTGGTTTGGAGTGTGTCTGAGGTGGTCTAACCTGGCCTGCAGTGGTTTGGAGTGTGTCTGAGGTGGTCTGACCTGGTCTGTCATGGTTTGGAGTGTGTCTGAGGTGGTCTGACCTGGCCTGTAGTGGTTTGGAGTGTGTCTGAGGTGGTTTGACCTGGCCTGCAGTGGTTTGGAGTGTGTCTGAGGTGGTCTGACCTGGTCTGTCGTGGTTTGGAGTGTGTCTGAGGTGGTCTGACCTGGTCTGCAGTGGTTTGGAGAGTGTCTGAGGTGGTCTGACCTGGCCTGCAGTGGTTTGGAGTGTGTTTGAGGTGGTCTGACCTGGTCTGTCATGGTTTGCAGTGTGTCTGAGGTGGTCTGACCTGGTCTGTAGTGGTTTGGAATGTGTCTGTGGTGGTCTGACCTGGCCTGCAGTGTTTTGGAGTGTGTCTGAGTTGGTCTGACCTGGCCTGCAGTGGTTTGGAGTGTGTCTGTGGTGGTCTGACCTAGTCTGCAGTGGTTTGGAGTGTGTCTGAGGTGGTCTGACCTGGTCTGTAGTGGTTTGGAATGTGTCTGTGGTGGTCTGACCTGGCCTGCAGTGGTTTGGAGAGTGTCTGAGGTGGTCTGACCTGGCCTGCAGTGGTTTGGAGTGTGTTTGAGGTGGTCTGACCTGGTCTGTCATGGTTTGGAGTGTGTCTGAGGTGGTCTGACCTGGTCTGTAGTGGTTTAGAATGTGTCTGTGGTGGTCTGACCTGGCCTGCAGTGTTTTGGAGTGTGTCTGAGGTGGTCTGACCTGGCCTGCAGTGGTTTGGAGTGTGTCTGTGGTGGTCTGACCTAGTCTGAAGTGGTTTGGAGTGTGTCTGAGGTGGTCTGACCTGGTCTGTAGTGGTTTGGAATGTGTCTGTGGTGGTCTGACCTGGCCTGCAGTGGTTTGGAGTGTGTCTGAGGTGGTCTGACCTGGTCTGTAGTGGTTTGGAATGTGTCTGACCTGGTCTGTCATGGTTTGGAGTGTGTCTGAGGTGGTCTGACCTGGTCTGTCATGGTTAGGAGTATGTCTGAGGTGGTCTGACCTGGTCTGCAGTGGTTTGGAGTGTGTCTGAGGTGGTCTGACCTGGTCTGCAGTGATTTGGAGTGTGTCTGAGGTGGTCTGACCTGGTCTGTAGTGGTTTGGAGTGTGTCTGTGGTGGTCTGACCTGGTCTGCAGTGGTTTGGAGTGTGTCTGTGGTGGTCTGACCTGGTCTGTAGTGGAATGGAGTGTGTCAGTGGTGGTCTGACCTAGTCTGCAGTGGTTTGGAGTGTGTCTGAGGTGGTCTGACCTGGTCTGTAGTGGTTTGGAGTGTGTCTGAGGTGGTATGACCTGGTCTGCAGTGGTTTGGAGTGTGTCTGAGGTGGTCTGACCTAGTCTGCATTGGTTTGGAGCGTGTCTGAGGTGGTCTGACCTGGTCTGTAGTGGTTTGGAGTGTGTCTGAGGTGGTCTGACCTGGTCTGTAGTGGTTTGGAATGTGTCTGTGGTGGTCTGACCTGGCCTGCAGTGGTTTGGAGTGTGTCTGAGGTGGTCTGACCTGGCCTGCAGTGGTTTGGAGTGTGTCTGTGGTGGTATGACCTAGTCTGCAGTGGTTTGGAGTGTGTCTGAGTTGGTCTGACCTGGTCTGCAGTGGTTTGGAGTGTGTCTGAGGTGGTCTGACCTGGTCTGCAGTGGTTTAGAGTGTGTCTGAGGTGGTCTGACCTGGTCTGCAGTGGTTTGGAGTGTGTCTGAGGTGGTCTGACCTGGTCTGTAGTGGTTTGGAATGTGTCTGTGGTGGTCTGACCTGGCCTGCAGTGGTTTGGAGTGTGTCTGAGGTGGTCTGACCTGGCCTGCAGTGGTTTGGAGTGTGTCTGTGGTGGTCTGACCTGTCCTGTAGTGGTTTGGAGTGTGTCTGAGGTGGTCTGACCAGGCCTGCAGTGGTTTGGAGTGTGTCTGAGGTGGTCTGACCTGGTCTGTAGTGGTTTGGAGTGTGTCTGTGGTGGTCTGACCTGGTCTGCAGTGGTTTGGAGTGTGTCTGAGGTGGTCTGACCTGGTCTGTAGTGGTTTGGAGTGTGTCTGAGGTGGTCTGACCTGGTCTGCAGTGGTTTGGAGTGTGTCTGAGGTGGTCTGACCTAGTCTGCATTGGTTTGGAGCGTGTCTGAGGTGGTCTGACCTGGTCTGTAGTGGTTTGGAGTGTGTCTGAGGTGGTCTGACCTGGTCTGTAGTGGTTTGGAATGTGTCTGTGGTGGTCTGACCTGGCCTGCAGTGGTTTGGAGTGTGTCTGAGGTGGTCTGACCTGGCCTGCAGTGGTTTGGAGTTTGTCTGTGGTGGTATGACCTAGTCTGCAGTGGTTTGGAGTGTGTCTGAGTTGGTCTGACCTGGTCTGCAGTGGTTTGGAGTGTGTTTGAGGTGGTCTGACCTGGTCTGTCATGGTTTGGAGTGTGTCTGAGGTGGTCTGACCTGGTATGTAGTGGTTTGGAATGTGACTGTGGTGGTCTGACCTGGCCTGCAGTGGTTTGGAGTGTGTCTGAGGTGGTCTGACCTGGCCTGCAGTGGTTTGGAGTGTGTATGTGGTGGTCTGACCTAGTCTGCAGTGGTTTGGAGTGTGTCTGAGGTGGTCTGACCTGGTCTGTAGTGGTTTGGAATGTGTCTGTGGTGGTCTGACCTGGCCTGCAGTGGTTTGGAGTGTGTCTGAGATGGTCTGACCTGGCCTGCAGTGGTTTGGAGTGTGTCTGAGGTGGTCTGACCTGGTCTGTAGTGGTTTGGAATGTGTCTGTGGTGGTCTGACCTGGTCTGCAGTGGTTTGGAGTGTGTCTGAGGTGGTCTGACCTGGTCTGCAGTGGTTTGGAGTGTGTCTGAGGTGGTCTGACCTAGTCTGCAGTGGTTTGGAGTGTGTCTGAGGTGGTCTGACCTGGTCTGCAGTGGTTTGGAGTGTGTCTGAGGTGGTCTGACCTGGTCTGCAGTGGTTTGGAGTGTGTCTGAGGTGGTCTGACCTAGTCTGCAGTGGTTTGGAGTGTGTCTGAGGTGGTCTGACCTGGTCTGTAGTGGTTTGGAATGTGTCTGTGGTGGTCTGACCTGGTCTGCAGTGGTTTGGAGTGTGTCTGAGGTGGTCTGACCTGGTCTGCAGTGGTTTGGAGTGTGTCTGAGGTGGTCTGACCTAGTCTGCAGTGGTTTGGAGTGTGTCTGAGGTGGTCTGACCTGGTCTGCAGTGGTTTGGAGTGTGTCTGAGGTGGTCTGACCTGGTCTGCAGTGGTTTGGAGTGTGTCTGAGGTGGTCTGACCTGGTCTGTAGTGGTTTGGAATGTGTCTGTGGTGGTCTGACCTGGCCTGCAGTGGTTTGGAGTGTGTCTGAGGTGGTCTGACCTGGCCTGCAGTGGTTTGGAGTGTGTTTGTGGTGGTCTGACCTGTCCTGTAGTGGTTTGGAGTGTGTCTGAGGTGGTCTGACCTGGTCTGTAGTGGTTTGGAGTGTGTCTGAGGTGGTCTGACCTGGCTTGCAGTGGTTTGGAGTGTGTCTGAGGTGGTCTGACCTGGCCTGCAGTGGTTTGGAGTGTGTCTGAGGTGGTCTGACCAGGCCTGCAGTGGTTTGGAGTGTGTCTGAGGTGGTCTGACCTGGTCTGTAGTGGTTTGGAGTGTGTCTGTGGTGGTCTGACCTGGTCTGCAGTGGTTTGGAGTGTGTCTGAGGTGGTCTGACCTGGTCTGTAGTGGTTTGGAGTGTGTCTGAGGTGGTCTGACCTGGCTTGCAGTGGTTTGGAGTGTGTCTGAGGTGGTCTGACCTGGCCTGCAGTGGTTTGGAGTGTGTCTGAGGTGGTCTGACCTGGTCTGTCATGGTTTGGAGTGTGTCTGAGGTGGTCTGACCTGGCCTGTAGTGGTTTGGAGTGTGTCTGAGGTGGTTTGACCTGGCCTGCAGTGGTTTGGAGTGTGTCTGAGGTGGTCTGACCTGGTCTGCAGTGCTTTGGAGTGTGTCTGAGGTGGTCTGACCAGGTCTATCATGGTTTGGAGTGTGTCTGTGGTGGTCTGACCTGGTCTGTCATGGTTTGGAGTGTGTCTAAGGTGGTCTGACCTGGCCTGCAGTGGTTTGGAGTGTGTCTGAGGTGGTCTGACCTGGTCTGCAGTGGTTTGGAGTGTGTCTGAGCTGGTCTGACCTGGTCTGTAGTGGTTTGGAGTGTGTCTGTGGTGGTCTGACTTGGTCTGCAGTGGTTTGGAGTGTGTCTGAGGTGGTCTGACCTGGCCTGCAGTAGTTTGGAGTGTGTCTGTGGTGGTCTGACCTAGTCTGCAGTGGTTTGGAGTGTGTCTGAGGTGGTCTGACCTGGTCTGCAGTGGTTTGGAGTGTGTCAGAGGTGGTCTGACCTGGCCTGCAGTGGTTTGGAGTGTGTCTGAGGTGGTCTGACCTGGTCTGTAGTGGTTTGAAATGTGTATGTGGTGGTCAGACCTGGCCTGCAGTGGTTTGGAGAGTGTCTGAGATGGTCTGACCTGGCCTGCAGTGGTTTGGAGTGTGTCTGTGGTGGTCTGACCTAGACTGCAGTGGTTTGGAGTGTGTCTGAGGTGGTCTGACCTGGTCTGCAGTGGTATGGAGTGTGTCTGAGGTGGTCTGACCTGGTCTGCAGTGGTTTGGAGTGTGTCTGAGGTGGTCTGACCTGGTCTGCAGTGGTTTGGAGTGTGTCTGAGGTGGTCTGACCTGGTCTGTAGTGGTTTGGAATGTGTCTGTGGTGGTCTGACCTGGCCTGCGTGGTTTGGAGTGTGTCTGAGGTGGTCTGACCTGGTCTCCAGTGGATTGGAGTGTGTCTGAGGTGGTCTGACCTGGTCTGTAGTGGTTTGGAGTGTGTCTGAGGTGGTCTGACCTGGTCTGTAGTGGAATGGAGTGTGTCTGTGGTGGTCTGACCTGGTCTCCAGTGGTTTGGAGTGTGTCTGAGGTGGTCTGACCTGGTCTGTAGTGGTTTGGAGTGTGTCTGAGGTGGTCTGACCTGGTCTGCAGTGGTTTGGAGTGTGTCTAAGGTGGTCTGACCTGGTCTGACCTTGTCTGTCATGGTTTGGAGTGTGTCTGAGGTGGTCTGACCTGGTCTGCAGTGGTTTGGAGAGTGTCTGAGGTGGTCTGACCTGGCCTGCAGTGGTTTGGAGTGTGTTTGAGGTGGTCTGACCTGGTCTGTCATGGTTTGCAGTGTGTCTGAGGTGGTCTGACCTGGTCTGTAGTGGTTTGGAATGTGTCTGTGGTGATCTGACCTGGCCTGCAGTGTTTTGGAGTGTGTCTGAGTTGGTCTGACCTGGTCTGTAGTGGTTTGGAATGTGTCTGTGGTGGTCTGACCTGGCCTGCAGTGGTTTGGAGTGTGTCTGTGGTGGTCTGACCTAGTCTGCAGTGGTTTGGAGTGTGTCTGAGGTGGTCTGACCTGGTCTGTAGTGGTTTGGAATGTGTCTGTGGTGGTCTGACCTGGCCTGCAGTGGTTTGGAGAGTGTCTGAGGTGGTCTGACCTGGCCTGCAGTGGTTTGGAGTGTGTTTGAGGTGGTCTGACCTGGTCTGTCATGGTTTGGAGTGTGTCTGAGGTGGTCTGACCTGGTCTGTAGTGGTTTAGAATGTGTCTGTGGTGGTCTGACCTGGCCTGCAGTGTTTTGGAGTGTGTCTGAGGTGGTCTGACCTGGCCTGCAGTGGTTTGGAGTGTGTCTGAGGTGGTCTGACCTGGTCTGTAGTGGTTTGGAATGTGTCTGTGGTGGTCTGACCTGGCCTGCAGTGGTTTGGAGTGTGTCTGAGGTGGTCTGACCTGGTCTGTAGTGGTTTGGAATGTGTCTGACCTGGTCTGTCATGGTTTGGAGTGTGTCTGAGGTGGTCTGACCTGGTCTGTCATGGTTAGGAGTATGTCTGAGGTGGTCTGACCTGGTCTGCAGTGGTTTGGAGTGTGTCTGAGGTGGTCTGACCTGGTCTGCAGTGATTTGGAGTGTGTCTGAGGTGGTCTGACCTGGTCTGTAGTGGTTTGGAGTGTGTCTGTGGTGGTCTGACCTGGTCTGCAGTGGTTTGGAGTGTGTCTGTGGTGGTCTGACCTGGTCTGTAGTGGAATGGAGTGTGTCTGTGGTGGTCTGACCTAGTCTGCAGTGGTTTGGAGTGTGTCCGAGGTGGTCTAACCTGGTCTGTAGTGGTTTGGAGTGTGTCTGAGGTGGTCTGACCTGGTCTGCAGTGGTTTGGAGTGTGTATGAGGTGGTCTGACCTGGTCTGTAGTGGTTTGGAGTGTGTCTGAGGTGGTATGACCTGGTCTGCAGTGGTTTGGAGTGTGTCTGAGGTGGTCTGACCTAGTCTGCATTGGTTTGTAGCGTGTCTGAGGTGGTCTGACCTGGTCTGTAGTGGTTTGGAGTGTGTCTGAGGTGGTCTGACCTGGTCTGTAGTGGTTTGGAATGTGTCTGTGGTGGTCTGACCTGGCCTGCAGTGGTTTGGAGTGTGTCTGAGGTGGTCTGACCTGCACTGCAGTGGTTTGGAGTGTGTCTGTGGTGGTATGACCTAGTCTGCAGTGGTTTGGAGTGTGTCTGAGTTGGTCTGACCTGGTCTGCAGTGGTTTAGAGTGTGTCTGAGGTGGTCTGACCTGGTCTGCAGTGGTTAAGAGTGTGTCTGAGGTGGTCTGACCTGGTCTGCAGTGGTTTGGAGTGTGTCTGAGGTGGTCTGACCTGGTCTGTAGTGGTTTGGAATGTGTCTGTGGTGGTCTGACCTGGCCTGCAGTGGTTTGGAGTGTGTCTGAGGTGGTCTGACCTGGCCTGCAGTGGTTTGGAGTGTGTCTGTGGTGGTCTGACCTGTCCTGTAGTGGTTTGGAGTGTGTCTGAGGTGGTCTGACCAGGCCTGCAGTGGTTTGGAGTGTGTCTGAGGTGGTCTGACCTGGTCTGTAGTGGTTTGGAGTGTGTCTGTGGTGGTCTGACCTGGTCTGCAGTGGTTTGGAGTGTGTCTGAGGTGGTCTGACCTGGCCTGCAGTGGTTTGGAGTGTGTCTGAGGTGGTCTGACCTGGTCTGTAGTGGTTTGGAGTGTGTCTGAGGTGGTCTCACCTGGTCTGCAGTGGTTTGGAGTGTGTCTGAGGTGGTCTGACCTAGTCTGCATTGGTTTGGAGCGTGTCTGAGGTGGTCTGACCTGGTCTGTAGTGGTTTGGAGTGTGTCTGAGGTGGTCTGACCTGGTCTGTAGTGGTTTGGAATGTGTCTGTGGTGGTCTGACCTGGCCTGCAGTGGTTTGGAGTGTGTCTGAGGTGGTCTGACCTGCACTGCAGTGGTTTGGAGTGTGTCTGTGGTGGTATGACCTAGTCTGCAGTGGTTTGGAGTGTGTCTGAGTTGGTCTGACCTGGTCTGCAGTGGTTTGGAGTGTGTCTGAGGTGGTCTGACCTGGTCTGCAGTGGTTTAGAGTGTGTCTGAGGTGGTCTGACCTGGTCTGCAGTGGTTTGGAGTGTGTCTGAGGTGGTCTGACCTGGTCTGTAGTGGTTTGGAATGTGTCTGTGGTGGTCTGACCTGGCCTGCAGTGGTTTGGAGTGTGTCTGAGGTGGTCTGACCTGGCCTGCAGTGGTTTGGAGTGTGTCTGAGGTGGTCTGACCTGGTCTGCAGTGGTTTGGAGTGTGTCTGAGGTGGTCTGACCTGGTCTGCAGTGGTTTGGAGTGTGTCTGAGGTGGTCTGACCTGGTCTGTAGTGGTTTGGAATGTGTCTGTGGTGGTCTGACCTGGCCTGCAGTGGTTTGGAGTGTGTCTGAGGTGGTCTGACCTGGCCTGCAGTGGTTTGGAGTGTGTCTGTGGTGGTCTGACCTGTCCTGTAGTGGTTTGGAGTGTGTCTGAGGTGGTCTGACCAGGCCTGCAGTGGTTTGGAGTGTGTCTGAGGTGGTCTGACCTGGTCTGTAGTGGTTTGGAGTGTGTCTGTGGTGGTCTGACCTGGTCTGCAGTGGTTTGGAGTGTGTCTGAGGTGGTCTGACCTGGCCTGCAGTGGTTTGGAGTGTGTCTGAGGTGGTCTGACCTGGTCTGTAGTGGTTTGGAGTGTGTCTGAGGTGGTCTCACCTGGTCTGCAGTGGTTTGGAGTGTGTCTGAGGTGGTCTGACCTAGTCTGCATTGGTTTGGAGCGTGTCTGAGGTGGTCTGACCTGGTCTGTAGTGGTTTGGAGTGTGTCTGAGGTGGTCTGACCTGGTCTGTAGTGGTTTGGAATGTGTCTGTGGTGGTCTGACCTGGCCTGCAGTGGTTTGGAGGGTGTCTGAGGTGGTCTGACCTGGCCTGCAGTGGTTTGGAGTTTGTCTGTGGTGGTATGACCTAGTCTGCAGTGGTTTGGAGTGTGTCTGAGTTGGTCTGACCTGGTCTGCAGTGGTTTGGAGTGTGTTTGAGGTGGTCTGACCTGGTCTGTCATGGTTTGGAGTGTGTCTGAGGTGGTCTGACCTGGTCTGTAGTGGTTTGGAATGTGACTGTGGTGGTCTGACCTGGCCTGCAGTGGTTTGGAGTGTGTCTGAGGTGGTCTGACCTGGCCTGCAGTGGTTTGGAGTGTGTATGTGGTGGTCTGACCTGGTCTGTAGTGGTTTGGAATGTGTCTGTGGTGGTCTGACCTGGCCTGCAGTGGTTTGGAGTGTGTCTGAGATGGTCTGACCTGGCCTGCAGTGGTTTGGAGTGTGTCTGTGGTGGTCTGACCTAGTGTGCAGTGGTTTGGAGTGTGTCTGAGGTGGTCTGACCTAGTCTGCAGTGGTTTGGAGTGTGTCTGAGGTGGTCTGACCTGGTCTGTAGTGGTTTGGAATGTGTTTGAGGTGGTCTGACCTGGTCTGTCATGGTTTGGAGTATGTCTGAGGTGGTCTGACCTGGTCTGTCATGGTTTGGAGTGTGTCTGAGGTGGTCTGACCTGGTCTGCAGTGGTTTGGAGTGTGTCTGAGGTGGTCTGACCTGGTCTGCAGTGGTTTGGAGTGTGTCTGAGGTGGTCTGACCTGGTCTGCAGTGGTTTGGAGTGTGTCTGAGGTGGTCTGACCTGGTCTGCAGTGGTTTGGAGTGTGTCTGAGGTGGTCTGACCTGGTCTGTAGTGGTTTGGAGTGTGTCTGTGGTGGTCTGACCTGGTCTGCAGTGGTTTGGAGTGTGTCTGTGGTGGTCTGACCTGGTCTGTAGTGGTTTGGAGTGTGTCTGAGGTGGTCTGACCTAGTCTGCAGTGGTTTGGAGTGTGTCTGAGGTGGTCTGACCTGGTCTGCAGTGGTTTGGAGTGTGTCTGAGGTGGTCTGACCTGGTCTGCAGTGGTTTGGAGTGTGTCTGAGGTGGTCTGACCTGGTCTGTAGTGGTTTGGAATGTGTCTGTGGTGGTCTGACCTGGTCTGTAGTGGTTTGGAATGTGTCTGTGGTGGTCTGACCTGGCCTGCGTGGTTTGGAGTGTGTCTGAGGTGGTCTGACCTGGCCTGTAGTGGAATGGAGTGTGTCTGTGGTGGTCTGACCTGGTCTCCAGTGGTTTGGAGTGTGTCTGAGGTGGTCTGACCTGGTCTGTAGTGGTTTGGAGTGTGTCTGAGGTGGTCTGACCTGGTCTGCAGTGGTTTGGAGTGTGTCTAAGGTGGTCTGACCTGGTCTGACCTGGTCTGTCATGGTTTGGAGTGTGTCTGAGGTGGTCTGACCTGGTCTGCAGTGGTTTGGAGAGTGTCTGAGGTGGTCTGACCTGGCCTGCAGTGGTTTGGAGTGTGTTTGAGGTGGTCTGACCTGGTCTGTCATGGTTTGCAGTGTGTCTGAGGTGGTCTGACCTGGTCTGTAGTGGTTTGGAATGTGTCTGTGGTGGTCTGACCTGGCCTGCAGTGTTTTGGAGTGTGTCTGAGTTGGTCTGACCTGGCCTGCAGTGTTTTGGAGTGTGTCTGAGGTGGTCTGACCTGGTCTGCAGTGGTTTGGAGTGTGTCTGTGGTGGTCTGACCTAGTCTGCAGTGGTTTGGAGTGTGTCTGAGGTGGTCTGACCTGGTCTGTAGTGGTTTGGAATGTGTCTGTGGTGGTCTGACCTGGCCTGCAGTGGTTTGGAGAGTGTCTGAGGTGGTCTGACCTGGCCTGCAGTGGTTTGGAGTGTGTTTGAGGTGGTCTGACCTGGTCTGTCATGGTTTGGAGTGTGTCTGAGGTGGTCTGACCTGGTCTGTAGTGGTTTAGAATGTGTCTGTGGTGGTCTGACCTGGCCTGCAGTGTTTTGGAGTGTGTCTGAGGTGGTCTGACCTGGCCTGCAGTGGTTTGGAGTGTGTCTGTGGTGGTCTGACCTAGTCTGAAGTGGTTTGGAGTGTGTCTGAGGTGGTCTGACCTGGTCTGTAGTGGTTTGGAATGTGTCTGTGGTGGTCTGACCTGGCCTGCAGTGGTTTGGAGTGTGTCTGAGGTGGTCTGACCTGGTCTGTAGTGGTTTGGAATGTGTCTGACCTGGTCTGTCATGGTTTGGAGTGTGTCTGAGGTGGTCTGACCTGGTCTGTAGTGGTTTGGAGTGTGTCTGAGGTGGTCTGACCTGGTCTGCAGTGGTTTGGAGTGTGTATGAGGTGGTCTGACCTGGTCTGTAGTGGTTTGGAGTGTGTATGAGGTGGTCTGACCTGGTCTGCAGTGGTTTGGAGTGTGTCTGAGGTGGTATGACCTGGTCTGCAGTGGTTTGGAGTGTGTCTGAGGTGGTCTGACCTAGTCTGCATTGGTTTGGAGCGTGTCTGAGGTGGTCTGACCTGGTCTGTAGTGGTTTGGAGTGTGTCTGAGGTGGTCTGACCTGGTCTGTAGTGGTTTGGAATGTGTCTGTGGTGGTCTGACCTGGCCTGCAGTGGTTTGGAGTGTGTCTGAGTTGGTCTGACCTGGCCTGCAGTGGTTTGGAGTGTGTCTGTGGTGGTATGACCTAGTCTGCAGTGGTTTGGAGTGTGTCTGAGTTGGTCTGACCTGGTCTGCAGTGGTTTGGAGTGTGTCTGAGGTGGTCTGACCTGGTCTGCAGTGGTTTAGAGTGTGTCTGAGGTGGTCTGACCTGGTCTGCAGTGGTTTGGAGTGTGTCTGAGGTGGTCTGACCTGGTCTGTAGTGGTTTGGAATGTGCCTGTGGTGGTCTGACCTGGCCTGCAGTGGTTTGGAGTGTGTCTGAGGTGGTCTGACCTGGCCTGCAGTGGTTTGGAGTGTGTCTGTGGTGGTCTGACCTGTCCTGTAGAGGTTTGGAGTGTGTCTGAGGTGGTCTGACCAGGCCTGCAGTGGTTTGGAGTGTGTCTGAGGTGGTCTGACCTGGTCTGTAGTGGTTTGGAGTGTGTCTGAGGTGGTCTGACCTAGTCTGCAGTGGTTTGGAGTGTGTCTGAGGTGGTCTGACCTGGTCTGTAGTGGTTTGGAGTGTGTCTGAGGTGGTCTGACCTGGTGTGTAGTGGTTTGGAGTGTGTCTGTGGTGGTCTGACCTTGTCTGCAGTGGTTTGGAGTGTGTCTGAGGTGGTCTGACCTGGCCTGCAGTGGTTTGGAGTGTGTCTGAGGTGGTCTGACCTGGTCTGTAGTGGTTTGGAGTGTGTCTGAGGTGGTCTGACCTAGTCTGCAGTGGTTTGGAGTGTGTCTGAGGTGGTCTGACCTGGTCTGTAGTGGTTTGGAGTGTGTCTGAGGTGGTCTGACCTGGTCTGTAGTGGTTTGGAATGTGTCTGTGGTGGTCTGACCTGGCCTGCAGTGGTTTGGAGTGTGTCTGAGGTGGTCTGACCTGGCCTGCAGTGGTTTGGAGTTTGTCTGTGGTGGTATGACCTAGTCTGCAGTGGTTTGGAGTGTGTCTGAGTTGGTCTGACCTGGTCTGCAGTGGTTTGGAGTGTGTTTGAGGTGGTCTGACCTGGTCTGTCATGGTTTGGAGTGTGTCTGAGGTGGTCTGACCTGGTCTGTAGTGGTTTGGAATGTGACTGTGGTGGTCTGACCTGGCCTGCAGTGGTTTGGAGTGTGTCTGAGGTGGTCTGACCTGGCCTGCAGTGGTTTGGAGTGTGTATATGGTGGTCTGACCTAGTCTGCAGTGGTTTGGAGTGTGTCTGAGGTGGTCTGACCTGGTCTGTAGTGGTTTGGAATGTGTCTGTGGTGGTCTGACCTGGCCTGCAGTGGTTTGGAGTGTGTCTGAGATGGTCTGACCTGGCCTGCAGTGGTTTGGAGTGTGTCTGTGGTGGTATGACCTGGTCTGCAGTGGTTTGGAGTGTGTCTGAGGTGGTCTGACCTAGTCTGCAGTGGTTTGGAGTGTGTCTGAGTTGGTCTGACCTGGTCTGCAGTGGTTTGGAGTGTGTTTGAGGTGGTCTGACCTGGTCTGTCATGGTTTGGAGTGTGTCTGAGGTGGTCTGACCTGGTCTGTAGTGGTTTGGAATGTGACTGTGGTGGTCTGACCTGGCCTGCAGTGGTTTGGAGTGTGTCTGAGGTGGTCTGACCTGGCCTGCAGTGGTTTGGAGTGTGTATATGGTGGTCTGACCTAGTCTGCAGTGATTTGGAGTGTGTCTGAGGTGGTCTGACCTGGTCTGTAGTGGTTTGGAATGTGTCTGTGGTGGTCTGACCTGGCCTGCAGTGGTTTGGAGTGTGTCTGAGGTGGTATGACCTGGTCTGCAGTGGTTTGGAGTGTGTCTGAGGTGGTCTGACCTAGTCTGCAGTGGTTTGGAGTGTGTCTGAGGTGGTCTGACCTGGTCTGTAGTGGTTTGGAGTGTGTCTGAGGTGGTTTGACCTGGTCTGTAGTGGTTTGGAATGTGTCTGTGGTGGTCTGACCTGGCCTGCAGTGGTTTGGAGTGTGTCTGAGGTGGTCTGACCTGGCCTGCAGTGGTTTGGAGTTTGTCTGTGGTGGTATGACCTGGTCTGCAGTGGTTTGGAGTGTGTCTGAGGTGGTCTGACCTAGTCTGCAGTGGTTTGGAGTGTGTCTGAGATGGTCTGACCTGGCCTGCAGTGGTTTGGAGTGTGTCTGAGGTGGTATGACCTGGTCTGCAGTGGTTTGGAGTGTGTCTGAGGTGGTCTGACCTAGTCTGCAGTGGTTTGGAGTGTGTCTGAGGTGGTCTGACCTGGTCTGTAGTGGTTTGGAGTGTGTCTGAGGTGGTCTGACCTGGTCTGTAGTGGTTTGGAATGTGTCTGTGGTGGTCTGACCTGGCCTGCAGTGGTTTGGAGTGTGTCTGAGGTGGTCTGACCTGGCCTGCAGTGGTTTGGAGTTTGTCTGTGGTGGTATGACCTAGTCTGCAGTGGTTTGGAGTGTGTCTGAGTTGGTCTGACCTGGTCTGCAGTGGTTTGGAGTGTGTTTGAGGTGGTCTGACCTGGTCTGTCATGGTTTGGAATGTGTCTGAGGTGGTCTGACCTGGTCTGTAGTGGTTTGGAATGTGACTGTGGTGGTCTGACCTGGCCTGCAGTGGTTTGGAGTGTGTCTGAGGTGGTCTGACCTGGCCTGCAGTGGTTTGGAGTGTGTATATGGTGGTCTGACCTAGTCTGCAGTGGTTTGGAGTGTGTCTGAGGTGGTCTGACCTGGTCTGTAGTGGTTTGGAATGTGTCTGTGGTGGTCTGACCTGGCCTGCAGTGGTTTGGAGTGTGTCTGAGATGGTCTGACCTGGCCTGCAGTGGTTTGGAGTGTGTCTGTGGTGGTCTGACCTAGTCTGCAGTGGTTTGGAGTGTGTCTGAGGTGGTCTGACCTAGTCTGCAGTGGTTTGGAGTGTGTCTGAGGTGGTCTGACCTGGTCTGTAGTGGTTTGGAATGTGTTTGAGGTGGTCTGACCTGGTCTGTCATGGTTTGGAATATGTCTGAGGTGGTCTGACCTGGTCTGTCATGGTTTGGAGTGTGTCTGAGGTGGTCTGACCTGGTCTGCAGTGGTTTGGAGTGTGTCTGAGGTGGTCTGACCTAGTCTGCAGTGGTTTGGAGTGTGTCTGAGGTGGTCTGACCTGGTCTGCAGTGGTTTGGAGTGTGTCTGAGGTGGTCTGACCTGGTCTGCAGTGGTTTGGAGTGTGTCTGAGGTGGTCTGACCTGGTCTGTAGTGGTTTGGAATGTGTCTGTGGTGGTCTGACCTGGCCTGCAGTGGTTTGGAGTGTGTCTGAGGTGGTCTGACCTGGCCTGCAGTGATTTGGAGTGTGTCTGTGGTGGTCTGACCTGTCCTGTAGTGGTTTGGAGTGTGTCTGAGGTGGTCTGACCAGGCCTGCAGTGGTTTGGAGTGTGTCTGAGGTGGTCTGACCTGGTCTGTAGTGGTTTGGAGTGTGTCTGTGGTGGTCTGACCTGGTCTGCAGTGGTTTGGAGTGTGTCTGAGGTGGTCTGACCTGGGCTGTAGTGGTTTGGAGTGTGTCTGAGGTGGTCTGACCTGGCTTGCAGTGGTTTGGAGTGTATCTGAGGTGGTCTGACCTGGCCTGCAGTGGTTTGGAGTGTGTCTGAGGTGGTCTGACCTGGTCTGTCATGGTTTGGAGTGTGTCTGAGGTGGTCTGACCTGGCCTGTAGTGGTTTGGAGTGTGTCTGAGGTGGTTTGACCTGGCCTGCAGTGGTTTGGAGTGTGTCTGAGGTGGTCTGACCTGGTCTGTCGTGGTTTGGAGTGTGTCTGAGGTGGTCTGACCTGGTCTGCAGTGCTTTGGAGTGTGTCTGAGGTGGTCTGACCAGGTCTGTCATGGTTTGGAGTGTGTCTGTGGTGGTCTGACCTGGTCTGTCATGGTTTGGAGTGTGTCTGAGGTGGTCTGACCTGGCCTGCAGTGGTTTGGAGTGTGTCTGAGGTGGTCTGACCTGGTCTGCAGTGGTTTGGAGTGTGTCGGAGCTGGTCTGACCTGGTCTGTAGTGGTTTGGAGTGTGTCTGTGGTGGTCTGACCTGGTCTGCAGTGGTTTGGAGTGTGTCTGAGGTGGTCTGACCTGGCCTGCAGTAGTTTGGAGTGTGTCTGTGGTGGTCTGACCTAGTCTGCAGTGGTTTGGAGTGTGTCTGAGGTGGTCTGACCTGGTCTGCAGTGGTTTGGAGTGTGTCAGAGGTGGTCTGACCTGGCCTGCAGTGGTTTGGAGTGTGTCTGAGGTGGTCTGACCTGGTCTGTAGTGGTTTGAAATGTGTATGTGGTGGTCAGACCTGGCCTGCAGTGGTTTGGAGAGTGTCTGAGATGGTCTGACCTGGCCTGCAGTGGTTTGGAGTGTGTCTGTGGTGGTCTGACCTAGACTGCAGTGGTTTGGAGTGTGTCTGAGGTGGTCTGACCTGGTCTGCAGTGGTATGGAGTGTGTCTGAGGTGGTCTGACCTGGTCTGCAGTGGTTTGGAGTGTGTCTGAGGTGGTCTGACCTGGTCTGCAGTGGTTTGGAGTGTGTCTGAGGTGGTCTGACCTGGTCTGTAGTGGTTTGGAATGTGTCTGTGGTGGTCTGACCTGGCCTGCGTGGTTTGGAGTGTGTGTGAGGTGGTCTGACCTGGCCTGTAGTGGAATGGAGTGTGTCTGTGGTGGTCTGACCTGGTCTCCAGTGGTTTGGAGTGTGTCTGAGGTGGTCTGACCTGGTCTGTAGTGGTTTGGAGTGTGTCTGAGGTGGTCTGACCTGGTCTGCAGTGGTTTGGAGTGTGTCTAAGGTGGTCTGACCTGGTCTGACCTGGTCTCCAGTGGTTTGGAGTGTGTCTGAGGTGGTCTGACCTGGTCTGTAGTGGTTTGGAGTGTGTCTGAGGTGGTCTGACCTGGTCTGCAGTGGTTTGGAGTGTGTCTGAGGTGGTCTGCCCTGGTCTGCACTGGTTTGGAGTGTGTCTGAGGTGGTCTGACCTGGTCTGTAGTGGTTTGGAGTGTGTCTGAGGTGGTCTGACCTGGTCTGTAGTGGTTTGGAGTGTGTCTGAGGTGGTCTGCCCTGGTCTGCACTGGTTTGGAGTGTGTCTGAGGTGGTCTGACCTGGTCTGCAGTGGTTTGGAGAGTGTCTGAGGTGGTCTGACCTGGCCTGCAGTGGTTTGGAGTGTGTTTGAGGTGGTCTGACCTGGTCTGTCATGGTTTGCAGTGTGTCTGAGGTGGTCTGACCTGGTCTGTAGTGGTTTGGAATGTGTCTGTGGTGGTCTGACCTGGCCTGCAGTGTTTTGGAGTGTGTCTGAGTTGGTCTGACCTGGCCTGCAGTGGTTTGGAGTGTGTCTGTGGTGGTCTGACCTAGTCTGCAGTGGTTTGGAGTGTGTCTGAGGTGGTCTGACCTGGTCTGTAGTGGTTTGGAATGTGTCTGTGGTGGTCTGACCTGGCCTGCAGTGGTTTGGAGAGTGTCTGAGGTGGTCTGACCTGGCCTGCAGTGGTTTGGAGTGTGTTTGAGGTGGTCTGACCTGGTCTGTAGTGGTTTGGAATGTGTCTGACCTGGTCTGTCATGGTTTGGAGTGTGTCTGAGGTGGTCTGACCTGGTCTGTAGTGGTTTAGAATGTGTCTGTGGTGGTCTGACCTGGCCTGCAGTGTTTTGGAGTGTGTCTGAGGTGGTCTGACCTGGCCTGCAGTGGTTTGGAGTGTGTCTGTGGTGGTCTGACCTAGTCTGAAGTGGTTTGGAGTGTGTCTGAGGTGGTCTGTCCTGGTCTGTAGTGGTTTGGAATGTGTCTGTGGTGGTCTGACCTGGCCTGCAGTGGTTTGGAGTGTGTCTGAGGTGGTCTGACCTGGTCTGTAGTGGTTTGGAATGTGTCAGACCTGGTCTGTCATGGTTTGGAGTGTGTCTGAGGTGGTCTGACCTGGTCTGTAGTGGTTTGGAATGTGTCTGATCTGGTCTGTCATGGTTTAGAATGTGACTGTGGTGGTCTGACCTGGTCTGCAGTGGTTTGGAGTGTGTCTGAGGTGGTCTGACCTGGTCTGCAGTGGTTTGGAGTGTGTCTGAGGTGGTCTGACCTGGTCTGCAGTGATTTGGAGTGTGTCTGAGGTGGTCTGACCTGGTCTGCAGTGGTTTGGAGAGTGTCTGAGGTGGTCTGACCTGGCCTGCAGTGGTTTGGAGTGTGTTTGAGGTGGTCTGACCTGGTCTGTCATGGTTTGCAGTGTGTCTGAGGTGGTCTGACCTGGTCTGTAGTGGTTTGGAATGTGTCTGTGGTGGTCTGACCTGGCCTGCAGTGTTTTGGAGTGTGTCTGAGTTGGTCTGACCTGGCCTGCAGTGGTTTGGAGTGTGTCTGTGGTGGTCTGACCTAGTCTGCAGTGGTTTGGAGTGTGTCTGAGGTGGTCTGACCTGGTCTGTAGTGGTTTGGAATGTGTCTGTGGTGGTCTGACCTGGCCTGCAGTGGTTTGGAGAGTGTCTGAGGTGGTCTGACCTGGCCTGCAGTGGTTTGGAGTGTGTTTGAGGTGGTCTGACCTGGTCTGTAGTGGTTTGGAATGTGTCTGACCTGGTCTGTCATGGTTTGGAGTGTGTCTGAGGTGGTCTGACCTGGTCTGTAGTGGTTTAGAATGTGTCTGTGGTGGTCTGACCTGGCCTGCAGTGTTTTGGAGTGTGTCTGAGGTGGTCTGACCTGGCCTGCAGTGGTTTGGAGTGTGTCTGTGGTGGTCTGACCTAGTCTGAAGTGGTTTGGAGTGTGTCTGAGGTGGTCTGTCCTGGTCTGTAGTGGTTTGGAATGTGTCTGTGGTGGTCTGACCTGGCCTGCAGTGGTTTGGAGTGTGTCTGAGGTGGTCTGACCTGGTCTGTAGTGGTTTGGAATGTGTCAGACCTGGTCTGTCATGGTTTGGAGTGTGTCTGAGGTGGTCTGACCTGGTCTGTAGTGGTTTGGAATGTGTCTGATCTGGTCTGTCATGGTTTAGAATGTGACTGTGGTGGTCTGACCTGGTCTGCAGTGGTTTGGAGTGTGTCTGAGGTGGTCTGACCTGGTCTGCAGTGGTTTGGAGTGTGTCTGAGGTGGTCTGACCTGGTCTGCAGTGGTTTGGAGAGTGTCTGAGGTGGTCTGACCTGGTCTGTAGTGGTTTGGAGTGTGTCTGTGGTGGTCTGACCTGGTCTGCAGTGGTTTGGAGTGTGTCTGTGGTGGTCTGACCTGGTCTGTAGTGGAATGGAGTGTGTCTGTGGTGGACTGACCTAGTCTGCAGTGGTTTGGAGTGTGTCTGAGGTGGTCTGACCTGGTCTGTAGTGGTTTGGAGTGTGTCTGAGGTGGTCTGACCTGGTCTGCAGTGGTTTGGAGTGTGTATGAGGTGGTCTGACCTGGTCTGTAGTGGTTTGGAGTGTGTCTGAGGTGGTATGACCTGGTCTGCAGTGGTTTGGAGTGTGTCTGAGGTGGTCTGACCTAGTCTGCATTGGTTTGGAGCGTGTCTGAGGTGGTCTGACCTGGTCTGTAGTGGTTTGGAGTGTGTCTGAGGTGGTCTGACCTGGTCTGTAGTGGTTTGGAATGTGTCTGTGGTGGTCTGACCTGGTCTGCAGTGGTTTGGAGTGTGTCTGAGGTGGTCTGACCTGGCCTGCAGTGGTTTGGAGTGTGTCTGAGGTGGTCTGACCTGGCCTGCAGTGGTTTGGAGTGTGTCTGAGGTGGTCTGACCTGGTCTGCAGTGGTTTGGAGTGTGTCTGAGGTGGTCTGACCTGGCCTGCTGTGGTTTGGAGTGTGTCTGTGGTGGTCTGACCTAGTCTGCAGTGGTTTGGAGTGTGTCTGAGGTGGTCTGACCTGGTCTGCAGTGGTTTGGAGTGTGTCTGAGGTGGTCTGACCTGGTCTGCAGTGGTTTGGAGTGTGTCTGTGGTGGTCTGACCTGTCCTGTAGTGGTTTGGAGTGTGTCTGAGGTGGTCTGACCTGGCCTGCAGTGGTTTGGAGTGTGTCTGAGGTGGTCTGACCTGGCCTGCAGTGGTTTGGAGTGTGTCTGAGGTGGTCTGACCTGGTCTGTAGTGGTTTGGAATGTGTCTGTGGTGGTCTGCCCTGGTCTGCACTGGTTTGGAGTGTGTCTGAGGTGGTCTGACTTGGTCTGCAGTGGTTTGGAGTGTGTCTGTGGTGGTCTGACCTGGTCTGCAGTGGTTTGGAGTGTGTCTGTGGTGGTCTGACCTGGTCTGCAGTGGTTTGGAGTGTGTCTGTGGTGGTCTGACCTAGTCTGCAGTGGTTTGGAGTGTGTCTAAGGTGGTCTGACCTGGCCTGCAGTGGTTTGGAGTGTGTCTGAGGTGGTCTGACCTGGTCTGTAGTGGTTTGAAATGTGTATGTGGTGGTCAGACCTGGCCTGCAGTGGTTTGGAGAGTGTCTGAGATGGTCTGACCTGGCCTGCAGTGGTTTGGAGTGTGTCTGTGGTGGTCTGACCTAGACTGCAGTGGTTTGGAGTGTGTCTGAGGTGGTCTGACCTGGTCTGCAGTGGTATGGAGTGTGTCTGAGGTGGTCTGACCTGGTCTGCAGTGGTTTGGAGTGTGTCTGAGGTGGTCTGACCTGGTCTGCAGTGGTTTGGAGTGTGTCTGAGGTGGTCTGACCTGGTCTGTAGTGGTTTGGAATGTGTCTGTGGTGGTCTGACCTGGCCTGCGTGGTTTGGAGTGTGTGTGAGGTGGTCTGACCTGGCCTGTAGTGGAATGGAGTGTGTCTGTGGTGGTCTGACCTGGTCTCCAGTGGTTTGGAGTGTGTCTGAGGTGGTCTGACCTGGTCTGTAGTGGTTTGGAGTGTGTCTGAGGTGGTCTGACCTGGTCTGCAGTGGTTTGGAGTGTGTCTAAGGTGGTCTGACCTGGTCTGACCTGGTCTCCAGTGGTTTGGAGTGTGTCTGAGGTGGTCTGACCTGGTCTGTAGTGGTTTGGAGTGTGTCTGAGGTGGTCTGACCTGGTCTGCAGTGGTTTGGAGTGTGTCTGAGGTGGACTGACCTGGTCTGCAGTGGTTTGGAGTGTGTCTGAGGTGGTCTGCCCTGGTCTGCACTGGTTTGGAGTGTGTCTGAGGTGGTCTGACCTGGTCTGTAGTGGTTTGGAGTGTGTCTGAGGTGGTCTGACCTGGTCTGTAGTGGTTTGGAGTGTGTCTGAGGTGGTCTGCCCTGGTCTGCACTGGTTTGGAGTGTGTCTGAGGTGGTCTGACCTGGTCTGCAGTGGTTTGGAGAGTGTCTGAGGTGGTCTGACCTGGCCTGCAGTGGTTTGGAGTGTGTTTGAGGTGGTCTGACCTGGTCTGTCATGGTTTGCAGTGTGTCTGAGGTGGTCTGACCTGGTCTGTAGTGGTTTGGAATGTGTCTGTGGTGGTCTGACCTGGCCTGCAGTGTTTTGGAGTGTGTCTGAGTTGGTCTGACCTGGCCTGCAGTGGTTTGGAGTGTGTCTGTGGTGGTCTGACCTAGTCTGCAGTGGTTTGGAGTGTGTCTGAGGTGGTCTGACCTGGTCTGTAGTGGTTTGGAATGTGTCTGTGGTGGTCTGACCTGGCCTGCAGTGGTTTGGAGAGTGTCTGAGGTGGTCTGACCTGGCCTGCAGTGGTTTGGAGTGTGTTTGAGGTGGTCTGACCTGGTCTGTATTGGTTTGGAATGTGTCTGACCTGGTCTGTCATGGTTTGGAGTGTGTCTGAGGTGGTCTGACCTGGTCTGTAGTGGTTTAGAATGTGTCTGTGGTGGTCTGACCTGGCCTGCAGTGTTTTGGAGTGTGTCTGAGGTGGTCTGACCTGGCCTGCAGTGGTTTGGAGTGTGTCTGTGGTGGTCTGACCTAGTCTGAAGTGGTTTGGAGTGTGTCTGAGGTGGTCTGACCTGGTCTGTAGTGGTTTGGAATGTGTCTGTGGTGGTCTGACCTGGCCTGCAGTGGTTTGGAGTGTGTCTGAGGTGGTCTGACCTGGTCTGTAGTGGTTTGGAATGTGTCTGATCTGGTCTGTCATGGTTTAGAATGTGACTGTGGTGGTCTGACCTGGTCTGCAGTGGTTTGGAGTGTGTCTGAGGTGGTCTGACCTGGTCTGCAGTGGTTTGGAGTGTGTCTGAGGTGGTCTGACCTGGTCTGCAGTGATTTGGAGTGTGTCTGAGGTGGTCTGACCTGGTCTGTAGTGGTTTGGAGTGTGTCTGTGGTGGTCTGACCTGGTCTGCAGTGGTTTGGAGTGTGTCTGTGGTGGTCTGACCTGGTCTGTAGTGGAATGGAGTGTGTCTGTGGTGGTCTGACCTAGTCTGCAGTGGTTTGGAGTGTGTCTGAGGTGGTCTGACCTGGTCTGTAGTGGTTTGGAGTGTGTCTGAGGTGGTCTGACCTGGTCTGCAGTGGTTTGGAGTGTGTATGAGGTGGTCTGACCTGGTCTGTAGTGGTTTGGAGTGTGTCTGAGGTGGTATGACCTGGTCTGCAGTGGTTTGGAGTGTGTCTGAGGTGGTCTGACCTAGTCTGCATTGGTTTGGAGCGTGTCTGAGGTGGTCTGACCTGGTCTGTAGTGGTTTGGAGTGTGTCTGAGGTGGTCTGACCTGGTCTGTAGTGGTTTGGAATGTGTCTGTGGTGGTCTGACCTGGTCTGCAGTGGTTTGGAGTGTGTCTGAGGTGGTCTGACCTGGCCTGCAGTGGTTTGGAGTGTGTCTGAGGTGGTCTGACCTGGCCTGCAGTGGTTTGGAGTGTGTCTGAGGTGGTCTGACCTGGTCTGCAGTGGTTTGGAGTGTGTCTGAGGTGGTCTGACCTGGCCTGCTGTGGTTTGGAGTGTGTCTGTGGTGGTCTGACCTAGTCTGCAGTGGTTTGGAGTGTGTCTGAGGTGGTCTGACCTGGTCTGCAGTGGTTTGGAGTGTGTCTGAGGTGGTCTGACCTGGTCTGCAGTGGTTTGGAGTGTGTCTGTGGTGGTCTGACCTGTCCTGTAGTGGTTTGGAGTGTGTCTGAGGTGGTCTGACCTGGCCTGCAGTGGTTTGGAGTGTGTCTGAGGTGGTCTGACCTGGCCTGCAGTGGTTTGGAGTGTGTCTGAGGTGGTCTGACCTGGTCTGTAGTGGTTTGGAATGTGTCTGTGGTGGTCTGCCCTGGTCTGCACTGGTTTGGAGTGTGTCTGAGGTGGTCTGACTTGGTCTGCAGTGGTTTGGAGTGTGTCTGTGGTGGTCTGACCTGGTCTGCAGTGGTTTGGAGTGTGTCTGTGGTGGTCTGACCTGGTCTGCAGTGGTTTGGAGTGTGTCTGTGGTGGTCTGACCTAGTCTGCAGTGGTTTGGAGTGTGTCTAAGGTGGTCTGACCTGGCCTGCAGTGGTTTGGAGTGTGTCTGAGGTGGTCTGACCTGGTCTGTAGTGGTTTGAAATGTGTCTGTGGTGGTCTGACCTGGCCTGCAGTGGTTTGGAGTGTGTCTGAGGTGGTCTGACCTGGCCTGCCGTGGTTTGGAGTGTGTCTGTGGTGGTCTGACCTAGACTGCAGTGGTTTGGAGTGTGTCCGAGGTGGTCTGACCTGGTCTGCAGTGGTTTGGAGTGTGTCTGAGGTAGTCTGACCTGGTCTGCAGTGGTTTGGAGTGTGTCTGAGGTGGTCTGACCTGGTCTGCAGTAGTTTGGAGTATGTCTGAGGTGGTCTGACCTGGCCTGCAGTGGTTTGGAGTGTGTCTGAGGTGGTCTGACCTGGTCTGCAGTGGTTTGGAGTGTGTCTGAGGTGGTCTGACCTGGTCTGTAGTGGTTTGAAATGTGTCTGAGGTGGTCTGACCTGGCCTGCAGTGGTTTGAAGTGTGTCTGAGGTGGTCTGACCTGGCCTGCAGTGGTTTGGAGTGTGTCTGAGGTGGTCTGACCTGGCCTGTAGTGGAATGGAGTGTGTCTGTGGTGGTCTGACCTGGTCTCCAGTGGTTTGGAGTGTGTCTGTGGTGGTCTGACCTAGTCTGCAGTGGTTTGGAGTGTGTCTGAGGTGGTCTGACCTGGTCTGTAGTGGTTTTGAAAGTGTATGTGGTGGTCTGACCTGCCCTGCAGTGGTTTGGAGTGTGTCTGTGGTGGTCTGACCTGGTCTGTAGTGCTTTGGAATGTGTCTGAGGTGGTCTGACCTGGTCTGTCATGGTTTGGAGTGTGTCTGAGGTGGTCTGACCTGGTCTGTCATGGTTTGGAGTGTGTCTCAGGTGGTCTGACCTGGTCTGCAGTGGTTTGGAGTGTGTCTGAGGTGGTCTGACCTGGCCTGCAGTGGTTTGGAGTGTGTCTGAGGTGGTCTGACCTGGTTTGTCATGGTTTGGAGTGTGTCTGAGGTGGTCTGACCTGGTCTGCAGTGGTTTGGAGAGTGTCTGAGGTGGTCTGACCTGGCCTGCAGTGGTTTGGAGTGTGTTTGAGGTGGTCTGACCTGGTCTGTCATGGTTTGGAGTGTGTCTGAGGTGGTCTGACCTGGTCTGTAGTGGTTTGGAATGTGTTTGAGGTGGTCTGACCTGGTCTGTCATGGTTTGGAGTGTGTCTGAGGTGGTCTGACCTGGTCTGTAGTGGTTTGGAATGTGTCTGTGGTGGTCTGACCTGGTCTGCAGTGGTTTGGAGTGTGTCTGAGGTGGTCTGACCTGGCCTGCAGTGGTTTGGAGTGTGTCTGAGGTGGTCTGACCTGGCCTGCAGTGGTTTGGAGTGTGTCTGAGGTGGTCTGACCTGGTCTGCAGTGGTTTGGAGTGTGTCTGAGGTGGTCTGACCTGGCCTGCTGTGGTTTGGAGTGTGTCTGTGGTGGTCTGACCTAGTCTGCAGTGGTTTGGAGTGTGTCTGAGGTGGTCTGACCTGGTCTGCAGTGGTTTGGAGTGTGTCTGAGGTGGTCTGACCTGGTCTGCAGTGGTTTGGAGTGTGTCTGTGGTGGTCTGACCTGTCCTGTAGTGGTTTGGAGTGTGTCTGAGGTGGTCTGACCTGGCCTGCAGTGGTTTGGAGTGTGTCTGAGGTGGTCTGACCTGGCCTGCAGTGGTTTGGAGTGTGTCTGAGGTGGTCTGACCTGGTCTGTAGTGGTTTGGAATGTGTCTGTGGTGGTCTGCCCTGGTCTGCACTGGTTTGGAGTGTGTCTGAGGTGGTCTGACTTGGTCTGCAGTGGTTTGGAGTGTGTCTGTGGTGGTCTGACCTGGTCTGCAGTGGTTTGGAGTGTGTCTGTGGTGGTCTGACCTGGTCTGCAGTGGTTTGGAGTGTGTCTGTGGTGGTCTGACCTAGTCTGCAGTGGTTTGGAGTGTGTCTAAGGTGGTCTGACCTGGCCTGCAGTGGTTTGGAGTGTGTCTGAGGTGGTCTGACCTGGTCTGTAGTGGTTTGAAATGTGTATGTGGTGGTCAGACCTGGCCTGCAGTGGTTTGGAGAGTGTCTGAGATGGTCTGACCTGGCCTGCAGTGGTTTGGAGTGTGTCTGTGGTGGTCTGACCTAGACTGCAGTGGTTTGGAGTGTGTATGAGGTGGTCTGACCTGGTCTGCAGTGGTATGGAGTGTGTCTGAGGTGGTCTGACCTGGTCTGCAGTGGTTTGGAGTGTGTCTGAGGTGGTCTGACCTGGTCTGCAGTGGTTTGGAGTGTGTCTGAGGTGGTCTGACCTGGTCTGTAGTGGTTTGGAATGTGTCTGTGGTGGTCTGACCTGGCCTGCGTGGTTTGGAGTGTGTGTGAGGTGGTCTGACCTGGCCTGTAGTGGAATGGAGTGTGTCTGTGGTGGTCTGACCTGGTCTCCAGTGGTTTGGAGTGTGTCTGAGGTGGTCTGACCTGGTCTGTAGTGGTTTGGAGTGTGTCTGAGGTGGTCTGACCTGGTCTGCAGTGGTTTGGAGTGTGTCTAAGGTGGTCTGACCTGGTCTGACCTGGTCTCCAGTGGTTTGGAGTGTGTCTGAGGTGGTCTGACCTGGTCTGTAGTGGTTTGGAGTGTGTCTGAGGTGGTCTGACCTGGTCTGCAGTGGTTTGGAGTGTGTCTGAGGTGGTCTGCCCTGGTCTGCACTGGTTTGGAGTGTGTCTGAGGTGGTCTGACCTGGTCTGTAGTGGTTTGGAGTGTGTCTGAGGTGGTCTGACC
Organism: Dendrobates tinctorius; assembly: GCF_039654945.1. Classification (NCBI taxonomy): domain Eukaryota; kingdom Metazoa; phylum Chordata; class Amphibia; order Anura; family Dendrobatidae; genus Dendrobates; species Dendrobates tinctorius. The sequence goes on along the minus strand of NW_027362126.1, from coordinate 1,806,076 downwards.
TGGTCTGTAGTGGTTTGGAGTGTGTCTGAGGTGGTCTGCCCTGGTCTGCACTGGTTTGGAGTGTGTCTGAGGTGGTCTGACCTGGTCTGCAGTGGTTTGGAGAGTGTCTGAGGTGGTCTGACCTGGCCTGCAGTGGTTTGGAGTGTGTTTGAGGTGGTCTGACCTGGTCTGTCATGGTTTGCAGTGTGTCTGAGGTGGTCTGACCTGGTCTGTAGTGGTTTGGAATGTGTCTGTGGTGGTCTGACCTGGCCTGCAGTGTTTTGGAGTGTGTCTGAGTTGGTCTGACCTGGCCTGCAGTGGTTTGGAGTGTGTCTGTGGTGGTCTGACCTAGTCTGCAGTGGTTTGGAGTGTGTCTGAGGTGGTCTGACCTGGTCTGTAGTGGTTTGGAATGTGTCTGTGGTGGTCTGACCTGGCCTGCAGTGGTTTGGAGAGTGTCTGAGGTGGTCTGACCTGGCCTGCAGTGGTTTGGAGTGTGTTTGAGGTGGTCTGACCTGGTCTGTAGTGGTTTGGAATGTGTCTGACCTGGTCTGTCATGGTTTGGAGTGTGTCTGAGGTGGTCTGACCTGGTCTGTAGTGGTTTAGAATGTGTCTGTGGTGGTCTGACCTGGCCTGCAGTGTTTTGGAGTGTGTCTGAGGTGGTCTGACCTGGCCTGCAGTGGTTTGGAGTGTGTCTGTGGTGGTCTGACCTAGTCTGAAGTGGTTTGGAGTGTGTCTGAGGTGGTCTGACCTGGTCTGTAGTGGTTTGGAATGTGTCTGTGGTGGTCTGACCTGGCCTGCAGTGGTTTGGAGTGTGTCTGAGGTGGTCTGACCTGGTCTGTAGTGGTTTGGAATGTGTCTGACCTGGTCTGTCATGGTTTGGAGTGTGTCTGAGGTGGTCTGACCTGGTCTGTAGTGGTTTGGAATGTGTCTGATCTGGTCTGTCATGGTTTAGAATGTGACTGTGGTGGTCTGACCTGGTCTGCAGTGGTTTGGAGTGTGTCTGAGGTGGTCTGACCTGGTCTGCAGTGGTTTGGAGTGTGTCTGAGGTGGTCTGACCTGGTCTGCAGTGATTTGGAGTGTGTCTGAGGTGGTCTGACCTGGTCTGTAGTGGTTTGGAGTGTGTCTGTGGTGGTCTGACCTGGTCTGCAGTGGTTTGGAGTGTGTCTGTGGTGGTCTGACCTGGTCTGTAGTGGAATGGAGTGTGTCTGTGGTGGTCTGACCTAGTCTGCAGTGGTTTGGAGTGTGTCTGAGGTGGTCTGACCTGGTCTGTAGTGGTTTGGAGTGTGTCTGAGGTGGTCTGACCTGGTCTGCAGTGGTTTGGAGTGTGTATGAGGTGGTCTGACCTGGTCTGTAGTGGTTTGGAGTGTGTCTGAGGTGGTATGACCTGGTCTGCAGTGGTTTGGAGTGTGTCTGAGGTGGTCTGACCTAGTCTGCATTGGTTTGGAGCGTGTCTGAGGTGGTCTGACCTGGTCTGTAGTGGTTTGGAGTGTGTCTGAGGTGGTCTGACCTGGTCTGTAGTGGTTTGGAATGTGTCTGTGGTGGTCTGACCTGGTCTGCAGTGGTTTGGAGTGTGTCTGAGGTGGTCTGACCTGGCCTGCAGTGGTTTGGAGTGTGTCTGAGGTGGTCTGACCTGGCCTGCAGTGGTTTGGAGTGTGTCTGAGGTGGTCTGACCTGGTCTGCAGTGGTTTGGAGTGTGTCTGAGGTGGTCTGACCTGGCCTGCTGTGGTTTGGAGTGTGTCTGTGGTGGTCTGACCTAGTCTGCAGTGGTTTGGAGTGTGTCTGAGGTGGTCTGACCTGGTCTGCAGTGGTTTGGAGTGTGTCTGAGGTGGTCTGACCTGGTCTGCAGTGGTTTGGAGTGTGTCTGTGGTGGTCTGACCTGTCCTGTAGTGGTTTGGAGTGTGTCTGAGGTGGTCTGACCTGGCCTGCAGTGGTTTGGAGTGTGTCTGAGGTGGTCTGACCTGGCCTGCAGTGGTTTGGAGTGTGTCTGAGGTGGTCTGACCTGGTCTGTAGTGGTTTGGAATGTGTCTGTGGTGGTCTGCCCTGGTCTGCACTGGTTTGGAGTGTGTCTGAGGTGGTCTGACTTGGTCTGCAGTGGTTTGGAGTGTGTCTGTGGTGGTCTGACCTGGTCTGCAGTGGTTTGGAGTGTGTCTGTGGTGGTCTGACCTGGTCTGCAGTGGTTTGGAGTGTGTCTGTGGTGGTCTGACCTAGTCTGCAGTGGTTTGGAGTGTGTCTAAGGTGGTCTGACCTGGCCTGCAGTGGTTTGGAGTGTGTCTGAGGTGGTCTGACCTGGTCTGTAGTGGTTTGAAATGTGTCTGTGGTGGTCTGACCTGGCCTGCAGTGGTTTGGAGTGTGTCTGAGGTGGTCTGACCTGGCCTGCCGTGGTTTGGAGTGTGTCTGTGGTGGTCTGACCTAGACTGCAGTGGTTTGGAGTGTGTCTGAGGTGGTCTGACCTGGTCTGCAGTGGTTTGGAGTGTGTCTGAGGTAGTCTGACCTGGTCTGCAGTGGTTTGGAGTGTGTCTGAGGTGGTCTGACCTGGTCTGCAGTAGTTTGGAGTATGTCTGAGGTGGTCTGACCTGGCCTGCAGTGGTTTGGAGTGTGTCTGAGGTGGTCTGACCTGGTCTGCAGTGGTTTGGAGTGTGTCTGAGGTGGTCTGACCTGGCCTGCTGTGGTTTGGAGTGTGTCTGTGGTGGTCTGACCTAGTCTGCAGTGGTTTGGAGTGTGTCTGAGGTGGTCTGACCTGGTCTGCAGTGGTTTGGAGTGTGTCTGTGGTGGTCTGACCTGTCCTGTAGTGGTTTGGAGTGTGTCTGAGGTGGTCTGACCTGGCCTGCAGTGGTTTGGAGTGTGTCTGAGGTGGTCTGACCTGGCCTGCAGTGGTTTGGAGTGTGTCTGAGGTGGTCTGACCTGGTCTGTAGTGGTTTGGAATGTGTCTGTGGTGGTCTGCCCTGGTCTGCACTGGTTTGGAGTGTGTCTGAGGTGGTCTGACTTGGTCTGCAGTGGTTTGGAGTGTGTCTGTGGTGGTCTGACCTGGTCTGCAGTGGTTTGGAGTGTGTCTGTGGTGGTCTGACCTGGTCTGCAGTGGTTTGGAGTGTGTCTGTGGTGGTCTGACCTAGTCTGCAGTGGTTTGGAGTGTGTCTAAGGTGGTCTGACCTGGCCTGCAGTGGTTTGGAGTGTGTCTGAGGTGGTCTGACCTGGTCTGTAGTGGTTTGAAATGTGTATGTGGTGGTCAGACCTGGCCTGCAGTGGTTTGGAGAGTGTCTGAGATGGTCTGACCTGGCCTGCAGTGGTTTGGAGTGTGTCTGTGGTGGTCTGACCTAGACTGCAGTGGTTTGGAGTGTGTCTGAGGTGGTCTGACCTGGTCTGCAGTGGTATGGAGTGTGTCTGAGGTGGTCTGACCTGGTCTGCAGTGGTTTGGAGTGTGTCTGAGGTGGTCTGACCTGGTCTGCAGTGGTTTGGAGTGTGTCTGAGGTGGTCTGACCTGGTCTGTAGTGGTTTGGAATGTGTCTGTGGTGGTCTGACCTGGCCTGCGTGGTTTGGAGTGTGTGTGAGGTGGTCTGACCTGGCCTGTAGTGGAATGGAGTGTGTCTGTGGTGGTCTGACCTGGTCTCCAGTGGTTTGGAGTGTGTCTGAGGTGGTCTGACCTGGTCTGTAGTGGTTTGGAGTGTGTCTGAGGTGGTCTGACCTGGTCTGCAGTGGTTTGGAGTGTGTCTAAGGTGGTCTGACCTGGTCTGACCTGGTCTCCAGTGGTTTGGAGTGTGTCTGAGGTGGTCTGACCTGGTCTGTAGTGGTTTGGAGTGTGTCTGAGGTGGTCTGACCTGGTCTGCAGTGGTTTGGAGTGTGTCTGAGGTGGTCTGCCCTGGTCTGCACTGGTTTGGAGTGTGTCTGAGGTGGTCTGACCTGGTCTGTAGTGGTTTGGAGTGTGTCTGAGGTGGTCTGACCTGGTCTGTAGTGGTTTGGAGTGTGTCTGAGGTGGTCTGCCCTGGTCTGCACTGGTTTAGAGTGTGTCTGAGGTGGTCTGACCTGGTCTGCAGTGGTTTGGAGAGTGTCTGAGGTGGTCTGACCTGGCCTGCAGTGGTTTGGAGTGTGTTTGAGGTGGTCTGACCTGGTCTGTCATGGTTTGCAGTGTGTCTGAGGTGGTCTGACCTGGTCTGTAGTGGTTTGGAATGTGTCTGTGGTGGTCTGACCTGGCCTGCAGTGTTTTGGAGTGTGTCTGAGTTGGTCTGACCTGGCCTGCAGTGGTTTGGAGTGTGTCTGTGGTGGTCTGACCTAGTCTGCAGTGGTTTGGAGTGTGTCTGAGGTGGTCTGACCTGGTCTGTAGTGGTTTGGAATGTGTCTGTGGTGGTCTGACCTGGCCTGCAGTGGTTTGGAGAGTGTCTGAGGTGGTCTGACCTGGCCTGCAGTGGTTTGGAGTGTGTTTGAGGTGGTCTGACCTGGTCTGTAGTGGTTTGGAATGTGTCTGACCTGGTCTGTCATGGTTTGGAGTGTGTCTGAGGTGGTCTGACCTGGTCTGTAGTGGTTTAGAATGTGTCTGTGGTGGTCTGACCTGGCCTGCAGTGTTTTGGAGTGTGTCTGAGGTGGTCTGACCTGGCCTGCAGTGGTTTGGAGTGTGTCTGTGGTGGTCTGACCTAGTCTGAAGTGGTTTGGAGTGTGTCTGAGGTGGTCTGACCTGGTCTGTAGTGGTTTGGAATGTGTCTGTGGTGGTCTGACCTGGCCTGCAGTGGTTTGGAGTGTGTCTGAGGTGGTCTGACCTGGTCTGTAGTGGTTTGGAATGTGTCTGACCTGGTCTGTCATGGTTTGGAGTGTGTCTGAGGTGGTCTGACCTGGTCTGTAGTGGTTTGGAATGTGTCTGATCTGGTCTGTCATGGTTTAGAATGTGACTGTGGTGGTCTGACCTGGTCTGCAGTGGTTTGGAGTGTGTCTGAGGTGGTCTGACCTGGTCTGCAGTGGTTTGGAGTGTGTCTGAGGTGGTCTGACCTGGTCTGCAGTGATTTGGAGTGTGTCTGAGGTGGTCTGACCTGGTCTGTAGTGGTTTGGAGTGTGTCTGTGGTGGTCTGACCTGGTCTGCAGTGGTTTGGAGTGTGTCTGTGGTGGTCTGACCTGGTCTGTAGTGGAATGGAGTGTGTCTGTGGTGGTCTGACCTAGTCTGCAGTGGTTTGGAGTGTGTCTGAGGTGGTCTGACCTGGTCTGTAGTGGTTTGGAGTGTGTCTGAGGTGGTCTGACCTGGTCTGCAGTGGTTTGGAGTGTGTATGAGGTGGTCTGACCTGGTCTGTAGTGGTTTGGAGTGTGTCTGAGGTGGTATGACCTGGTCTGCAGTGGTTTGGAGTGTGTCTGAGGTGGTCTGACCTAGTCTGCATTGGTTTGGAGCGTGTCTGAGGTGGTCTGACCTGGTCTGTAGTGGTTTGGAGTGTGTCTGAGGTGGTCTGACCTGGTCTGTAGTGGTTTGGAATGTGTCTGTGGTGGTCTGACCTGGTCTGCAGTGGTTTGGAGTGTGTCTGAGGTGGTCTGACCTGGCCTGCAGTGGTTTGGAGTGTGTCTGAGGTGGTCTGACCTGGCCTGCAGTGGTTTGGAGTGTGTCTGAGGTGGTCTGACCTGGTCTGCAGTGGTTTGGAGTGTGTCTGAGGTGGTCTGACCTGGCCTGCTGTGGTTTGGAGTGTGTCTGTGGTGGTCTGACCTAGTCTGCAGTGGTTTGGAGTGTGTCTGAGGTGGTCTGACCTGGTCTGCAGTGGTTTGGAGTGTGTCTGTGGTGGTCTGACCTGTCCTGTAGTGGTTTGGAGTGTGTCTGAGGTGGTCTGACCTGGCCTGCAGTGGTTTGGAGTGTGTCTGAGGTGGTCTGACCTGGCCTGCAGTGGTTTGGAGTGTGTCTGAGGTGGTCTGACCTGGTCTGTAGTGGTTTGGAATGTGTCTGTGGTGGTCTGCCCTGGTCTGCACTGGTTTGGAGTGTGTCTGAGGTGGTCTGACTTGGTCTGCAGTGGTTTGGAGTGTGTCTGTGGTGGTCTGACCTGGTCTGCAGTGGTTTGGAGTGTGTCTGTGGTGGTCTGACCTGGTCTGCAGTGGTTTGGAGTGTGTCTGTGGTGGTCTGACCTAGTCTGCAGTGGTTTGGAGTGTGTCTAAGGTGGTCTGACCTGGCCTGCAGTGGTTTGGAGTGTGTCTGAGGTGGTCTGACCTGGTCTGTAGTGGTTTGAAATGTGTCTGTGGTGGTCTGACCTGGCCTGCAGTGGTTTGGAGTGTGTCTGAGGTGGTCTGACCTGGCCTGCCGTGGTTTGGAGTGTGTCTGTGGTGGTCTGACCTAGACTGCAGTGGTTTGGAGTGTGTCTGAGGTGGTCTGACCTGGTCTGCAGTGGTTTGGAGTGTGTCTGAGGTAGTCTGACCTGGTCTGCAGTGGTTTGGAGTGTGTCTGAGGTGGTCTGACCTGGTCTGCAGTAGTTTGGAGTATGTCTGAGGTGGTCTGACCTGGCCTGCAGTGGTTTGGAGTGTGTCTGAGGTGGTCTGACCTGGTCTGCAGTGGTTTGGAGTGTGTCTGAGGTGGTCTGACCTGGTCTGTAGTGGTTTGAAATGTGTCTGAGGTGGTCTGACCTGGCCTGCAGTGGTTTGAAGTGTGTCTGAGGTGGTCTGACCTGGCCTGCAGTGGTTTGGAGTGTGTCTGAGGTGGTCTGACCTGGCCTGTAGTGGAATGGAGTGTGTCTGTGGTGGTCTGACCTGGTCTCCAGTGGTTTGGAGTGTGTCTGTGGTGGTCTGACCTAGTCTGCAGTGGTTTGGAGTGTGTCTGAGGTGGTCTGACCTGGTCTGTAGTGGTTTTGAAAGTGTATGTGGTGGTCTGACCTGCCCTGCAGTGGTTTGGAGTGTGTCTGTGGTGGTCTGACCTGGTCTGTAGTGCTTTGGAATGTGTCTGAGGTGGTCTGACCTGGTCTGTCATGGTTTGGAGTGTGTCTGAGGTGGTCTGACCTGGTCTGTCATGGTTTGGAGTGTGTCTGAGGTGGTCTGACCTGGTCTGCAGTGGTTTGGAGTGTGTCTGAGGTGGTCTGACCTGGCCTGCAGTGGTTTGGAGTGTGTCTGAGGTGGTCTGACCTGGTTTGTCATGGTTTGGAGTGTGTCTGAGGTGGTCTGACCTGGTCTGCAGTGGTTTGGAGAGTGTCTGAGGTGGTCTGACCTGGCCTGCAGTGGTTTGGAGTGTGTTTGAGGTGGTCTGACCTGGTCTGTCATGGTTTGGAGTGTGTCTGAGGTGGTCTGACCTGGTCTGTAGTGGTTTGGAATGTGTTTGAGGTGGTCTGACCTGGTCTGTCATGGTTTGGAGTATGTCTGAGGTGGTCTGACCTGGTCTGTCATGGTTTGGAGTGTGTCTGAGGTGGTCTGACCTGGTCTGCAGTGGTTTGGAGTGTGTCTGAGGTGGTCTGACCTGGTCTGCAGTGGTTTGGAGTGTGTCTGAGGTGGTCTGACCTGGTCTGTCATGGTTTGCAGTGTTTCTGAGGTGGTCTGACCTGGTCTGCAGTGGTTTGGAGTGTGTCTGAGGTGGTCTGACCTAGTCTGCAGTGGTTTGGAGTGTGTCTGAGGTGGTCTGACCTGGCCTGCAGTGGTTTGGAGTGTGTCTGAGGTGGTCTGACTTGGTCTGTAGTGGTTTGGAATGTGTCTGAGGTGGTCTAACCTGGTCTGTCGTGGTTTGGAGTGTGTCTGAGGTGGTCTGACCTGGTCTGTCATGGTTTGGAGTGTGTCTGAGGTGATCTGACCTGGTCTGCAGTGGTTTGGAGTGTGTCTGAGGTGGTCTGACCTGGTCTGCAGTGGTTTGGAGTGTGTCTGAGGTGGTCTGACCTGGTCTGTAGTGGTTTGGAGTGTGTCTGTGGTGGTCTGACCTGGTCTGCAGTGGTTTGGATTGTGTCTGAGGTGGTCTGACCTGGCCTGCAGTGGTTTGGAGTGTGTCTGTGGTGGTCTGACCTAGTCTGCAGTGGTTTGGAGTGTGTCTGAGGTGGTCTGACCTGGTCTGCAGTGGTTTGGAGTGTGTCTGAGGTGGTCTGACCTGGCCTGCAGTGGTTTGGAGTGTGTCTGAGGTGGTCTGACCTGGTCTGTAGTGGTTTGGAATGTGTCTGTGGTGGTCTGACCTGGCCTGCAGTGCCTTGGAGTGTGTCTGAGGTGGTCTGACCTGGCCTGCAGTGGTTTGGAGTGTGTCTGTGGTGGTCTGACCTAGTCTGCAGTGGTTTGGAGTGTGTCTTAGGTGGTCTGACCTGGTCTGCAGTGGTTTGGAGTGTGTCTGAGGTGATCTGACCTGGCCTGCAGTGGTTTGGAGTGTGTCTGAGGTGGTCTGACCTGGTCTGCAGTGGTTTGGAGTGTGTCTGAGGTGGTCTGACCTGGCCTGTAGTGGAATGGAGTGTGTCTGTGGTGATCTGACCTGGTCTCCAGTGGTTTGGAGTGTGTCTGAGGTGGTCTGACCTGGTCTGCAGTGGTTTGGAGTGTGTCTTAGGTGGTCTGACCTGGTCTGCAGTGGTTTGGAGTGTGTCTGAGGTGATCTGACCTGGCCTGCAGTGGTTTGGAGTGTGTCTGAGGTGGTCTGACCTGGTCTGCAGTGGTTTGGAGTGTGTCTGAGGTGGTCTGACCTGGTCTGCAGTGGTTTGGAGTGTGTCTGAGGTGGTCTGACCTGGTCTGCAGTGGTTTGGAGTGTGTCTGAGGTGGTCTGACCTGGTCTGCAGTGGTTTGGAGTGTGTCTGAGGTGGTCTGACCTAGTCTGCAGTGGTTTGGAATGTGTCTGTGGTGGTCTGACTTGGCCTGCAGTGGTTTGGAGTGTGTCTGAGGTGGTCTGACCTGGCCTGCAGTGGTTTGGAGTGTGTCTGTGGTGGTCTGACCTGGTCTGCAGTGGTTTGGAGTGTGTCTGAGGTGGTCTGACCTGGTCTGCAGTGGTTTGGAGTGTGTCTGAGGTGGTCTGACCTAGTCTGCAGTGGTTTGGAATGTGTCTGTGGTGGTCTGACTTGGCCTGCAGTGGTTTGGAGTGTGTCTGAGGTGGTCTGACCTGGCCTGCAGTGGTTTGGAGTGTGTCTGTGGTGGTCTGACCTGGTCTGCAGTGGTTTGGAGTGTGTCTGAGGTGGTCTGACCTGGTCTGCAGTGGTTTGGAGTGTGTCTGAGGTGGTCTGACCTGGTCTGCAGTGGTTTGGAGTGTGTCTGAGGTGGTCTGACCTAGTCTGCAGTGGTTTGGAATGTGTCTGTGGTGGTCTGACTTGGCCTGCAGTGGTTTGGAGTGTGTCTGAGGTGGTCTGACCTGGCCTGCAGTGGTTTGGAGTGTGTCTGTGGTGGTCTGACCTGGCCTGCAGTGGTTTGGAGTGTGTCTGAGGTGGTCTGACCTAGTCTGCAGTGGTTTGGAATGTGTCTGTGGTGGTCTGACTTGGCCTGCAGTGGTTTGGAGTGTGTCTGAGGTGGTCTGACCTGGTCTGCAGTGGTTTGGAGTGTGTCTGAGGTGGTCTGACCTAGTCTGCAGTGGTTTGGAATGTGTCTGTGGTGGTCTGACTTGGCCTGCAGTGGTTTGGAGTGTGTCTGAGGTGGTCTGACCTGGTCTGTAGTGGTTTGGAGTGTGTCTGAGGTGGTCTGACCTGGTCTGCAGTGGTTTGGAGTGTGTATGAGGTGGTCTGACCTGGTCTGTAGTGGTTTGGAGTGTGTCTGAGGTGGTATGACCTGGTCTGCAGTGGTTTGGAGTGTGTCTGAGGTGGTCTGACCTAGTCTGCATTGGTTTGGAGCGTGTCTGAGGTGGTCTGACCTGGTCTGTAGTGGTTTGGAGTGTGTCTGAGGTGGTCTGACCTGGTCTGTAGTGGTTTGGAATGTGTCTGTGGTGGTCTGACCTGGTCTGCAGTGGTTTGGAGTGTGTCTGAGGTGGTCTGACCTGGCCTGCAGTGGTTTGGAGTGTGTCTGAGGTGGTCTGACCTGGCCTGCAGTGGTTTGGAGTGTGTCTGAGGTGGTCTGACCTGGTCTGCAGTGGTTTGGAGTGTGTCTGAGGTGGTCTGACCTGGCCTGCTGTGGTTTGGAGTGTGTCTGTGGTGGTCTGACCTAGTCTGCAGTGGTTTGGAGTGTGTCTGAGGTGGTCTGACCTGGTCTGCAGTGGTTTGGAGTGTGTCTGAGGTGGTCTGACCTGGTCTGCAGTGGTTTGGAGTGTGTCTGTGGTGGTCTGACCTGTCCTGTAGTGGTTTGGAGTGTGTCTGAGGTGGTCTGACCTGGCCTGCAGTGGTTTGGAGTGTGTCTGAGGTGGTCTGACCTGGCCTGCAGTGGTTTGGAGTGTGTCTGAGGTGGTCTGACCTGGTCTGTAGTGGTTTGGAATGTGTCTGTGGTGGTCTGCCCTGGTCTGCACTGGTTTGGAGTGTGTCTGAGGTGGTCTGACTTGGTCTGCAGTGGTTTGGAGTGTGTCTGTGGTGGTCTGACCTGGTCTGCAGTGGTTTGGAGTGTGTCTGTGGTGGTCTGACCTGGTCTGCAGTGGTTTGGAGTGTGTCTGTGGTGGTCTGACCTAGTCTGCAGTGGTTTGGAGTGTGTCTAAGGTGGTCTGACCTGGCCTGCAGTGGTTTGGAGTGTGTCTGAGGTGGTCTGACCTGGTCTGTAGTGGTTTGAAATGTGTCTGTGGTGGTCTGACCTGGCCTGCAGTGGTTTGGAGTGTGTCTGAGGTGGTCTGACCTGGCCTGCCGTGGTTTGGAGTGTGTCTGTGGTGGTCTGACCTAGACTGCAGTGGTTTGGAGTGTGTCTGAGGTGGTCTGACCTGGTCTGCAGTGGTTTGGAGTGTGTCTGAGGTAGTCTGACCTGGTCTGCAGTGGTTTGGAGTGTGTCTGAGGTGGTCTGACCTGGTCTGCAGTAGTTTGGAGTATGTCTGAGGTGGTCTGACCTGGCCTGCAGTGGTTTGGAGTGTGTCTGAGGTGGTCTGACCTGGTCTGCAGTGGTTTGGAGTGTGTCTGAGGTGGTCTGACCTGGTCTGTAGTGGTTTGAAATGTGTCTGAGGTGGTCTGACCTGGCCTGCAGTGGTTTGAAGTGTGTCTGAGGTGGTCTGACCTGGCCTGCAGTGGTTTGGAGTGTGTCTGAGGTGGTCTGACCTGGCCTGTAGTGGAATGGAGTGTGTCTGTGGTGGTCTGACCTGGTCTCCAGTGGTTTGGAGTGTGTCTGTGGTGGTCTGACCTAGTCTGCAGTGGTTTGGAGTGTGTCTGAGGTGGTCTGACCTGGTCTGTAGTGGTTTTGAAAGTGTATGTGGTGGTCTGACCTGCCCTGCAGTGGTTTGGAGTGTGTCTGTGGTGGTCTGACCTGGTCTGTAGTGCTTTGGAATGTGTCTGAGGTGGTCTGACCTGGTCTGTCATGGTTTGGAGTGTGTCTGAGGTGGTCTGACCTGGTCTGTCATGGTTTGGAGTGTGTCTGAGGTGGTCTGACCTGGTCTGCAGTGGTTTGGAGTGTGTCTGAGGTGGTCTGACCTGGCCTGCAGTGGTTTGGAGTGTGTCTGAGGTGGTCTGACCTGGTTTGTCATGGTTTGGAGTGTGTCTGAGGTGGTCTGACCTGGTCTGCAGTGGTTTGGAGAGTGTCTGAGGTGGTCTGACCTGGCCTGCAGTGGTTTGGAGTGTGTTTGAGGTGGTCTGACCTGGTCTGTCATGGTTTGGAGTGTGTCTGAGGTGGTCTGACCTGGTCTGTAGTGGTTTGGAATGTGTTTGAGGTGGTCTGACCTGGTCTGTCATGGTTTGGAGTATGTCTGAGGTGGTCTGACCTGGTCTGTCATGGTTTGGAGTGTGTCTGAGGTGGTCTGACCTGGTCTGCAGTGGTTTGGAGTGTGTCTGAGGTGGTCTGACCTGGTCTGCAGTGGTTTGGAGTGTGTCTGAGGTGGTCTGACCTGGTCTGTCATGGTTTGCAGTGTGTCTGAGGTGGTCTGACCTGGTCTGCAGTGGTTTGGAGTGTGTCTGAGGTGGTCTGACCTAGTCTGCAGTGGTTTGGAGTGTGTCTGAGGTGGTCTGACCTGGCCTGCAGTGGTTTGGAGTGTGTCTGAGGTGGTCTGACTTGGTCTGTAGTGGTTTGGAATGTGTCTGAGGTGGTCTAACCTGGTCTGTCGTGGTTTGGAGTGTGTCTGAGGTGGTCTGACCTGGTCTGTCATGGTTTGGAGTGTGTCTGAGGTGATCTGACCTGGTCTGCAGTGGTTTGGAGTGTGTCTGAGGTGGTCTGACCTGGTCTGCAGTGGTTTGGAGTGTGTCTGAGGTGGTCTGACCTGGTCTGTAGTGGTTTGGAGTGTGTCTGTGGTGGTCTGACCTGGTCTGCAGTGGTTTGGATTGTGTCTGAGGTGGTCTGACCTGGCCTGCAGTGGTTTGGAGTGTGTCTGTGGTGGTCTGACCTAGTCTGCAGTGGTTTGGAGTGTGTCTGAGGTGGTCTGACCTGGTCTGCAGTGGTTTGGAGTGTGTCTGAGGTGGTCTGACCTGGCCTGCAGTGGTTTGGAGTGTGTCTGAGGTGGTCTGACCTGGTCTGTAGTGGTTTGGAATGTGTCTGTGGTGGTCTGACCTGGCCTGCAGTGCCTTGGAGTGTGTCTGAGGTGGTCTGACCTGGCCTGCAGTGGTTTGGAGTGTGTCTGTGGTGGTCTGACCTAGTCTGCAGTGGTTTGGAGTGTGTCTTAGGTGGTCTGACCTGGTCTGCAGTGGTTTGGAGTGTGTCTGAGGTGATCTGACCTGGCCTGCAGTGGTTTGGAGTGTGTCTGAGGTGGTCTGACCTGGTCTGCAGTGGTTTGGAGTGTGTCTGAGGTGGTCTGACCTGGCCTGTAGTGGAATGGAGTGTGTCTGTGGTGATCTGACCTGGTCTCCAGTGGTTTGGAGTGTGTCTGAGGTGGTCTGACCTGGTCTGCAGTGGTTTGGAGTGTGTCTTAGGTGGTCTGACCTGGTCTGCAGTGGTTTGGAGTGTGTCTGAGGTGATCTGACCTGGCCTGCAGTGGTTTGGAGTGTGTCTGAGGTGGTCTGACCTGGTCTGCAGTGGTTTGGAGTGTGTCTGAGGTGGTCTGACCTGGTCTGCAGTGGTTTGGAGTGTGTCTGAGGTGGTCTGACCTGGTCTGCAGTGGTTTGGAGTGTGTCTGAGGTGGTCTGACCTGGTCTGCAGTGGTTTGGAGTGTGTCTGAGGTGGTCTGACCTAGTCTGCAGTGGTTTGGAATGTGTCTGTGGTGGTCTGACTTGGCCTGCAGTGGTTTGGAGTGTGTCTGAGGTGGTCTGACCTGGCCTGCAGTGGTTTGGAGTGTGTCTGTGGTGGTCTGACCTGGTCTGCAGTGGTTTGGAGTGTGTCTGTGGTGGTCTGACCTGGTCTGTAGTGGTTTGGAATGTGTCTGTGGTGATCTGACCTGGCCTGCAGTGGTTTGGAGTGTGTCTGAGGTGGTCTGACCTAGTCTGCAGTGGTTTGGAATGTGTCTGTGGTGGTCTGACTTGGCCTGCAGTGGTTTGGAGTGTGTCTGAGGTGGTCTGACCTGGTCTGCAGTGGTTTGGAGTGTGTCTGAGGTGGTCTGACCTAGTCTGCAGTGGTTTGGAATGTGTCTGTGGTGGTCTGACTTGGCCTGCAGTGGTTTGGAGTGTGTCTGAGGTGGTCTGACCTGGCCTGCAGTGGTTTGGAGTGTGTCTGAGGTGGTCTGACCTGGCCTGCAGTGGTTTGGAGTGTGTCTGAGGTGGTCTGACCTGGCCTGCAGTGGTTTGGAGTGTGTCTGAGGTGGTCTGACCTGGCCTGTAGTGGAATGGAGTGTGTCTGTGGTGGTCTGACCTGGTCTCCAGTGGTTTGGATTGTGTCTGAGGTGGTCTGACCTGGTCTGTAGTGGATTGGAGTGTGTCTGAGGTGGTCTGACCTGGTCTGCAGTGGTTTGGAGTGTGTGTGTGAGGTGGTCTGACCTGGCCTGCAGTGGTTTGGAGTGTGTCTGAGGTGGTCTGACTTGGTCTGTAGTGGTTTGGAATGTGTCTGAGGTGGTCTAACCTGGTCTGTCGTGGTTTGGAGTGTGTCTGAGGTGGTCTGACCTGGTCTGTCATGGTTTGGAGTGTGTCTGAGGTGATCTGACCTGGTCTGCAGTGGTTTGGAGTGTGTCTGAGGTGGTCTGACCTGGTCTGCAGTGGTTTGGAGTGTGTCTGAGGTGGTCTGACCTGGTCTGTAGTGGTTTGGAGTGTGTCTGTGGTGGTCTGACCTGGTCTGCAGTGGTTTGGATTGTGTCTGAGGTGGTCTGACCTGGCCTGCAGTGGTTTGGAGTGTGTCTGTGGTGGTCTGACCTAGTCTGCAGTGGTTTGGAGTGTGTCTGAGGTGGTCTGACCTGGTCTGCAGTGGTTTGGAGTGTGTCTGAGGTGGTCTGACCTGGCCTGCAGTGGTTTGGAGTGTGTCTGAGGTGGTCTGACCTGGTCTGTAGTGGTTTGGAATGTGTCTGTGGTGGTCTGACCTGGCCTGCAGTGCCTTGGAGTGTGTCTGAGGTGGTCTGACCTGGCCTGCAGTGGTTTGGAGTGTGTCTGTGGTGGTCTGACCTAGTCTGCAGTGGTTTGGAGTGTGTCTTAGGTGGTCTGACCTGGTCTGCAGTGGTTTGGAGTGTGTCTGAGGTGATCTGACCTGGCCTGCAGTGGTTTGGAGTGTGTCTGAGGTGGTCTGACCTGGTCTGCAGTGGTTTGGAGTGTGTCTGAGGTGGTCTGACCTGGCCTGTAGTGGAATGGAGTGTGTCTGTGGTGATCTGACCTGGTCTCCAGTGGTTTGGAGTGTGTCTGAGGTGGACTGACCTGGTCTGTAGTGGTTTGGAGTGTGTCTTAGGTGGTCTGACCTGGTCTGCAGTGGTTTGGAGTGTGTCTGAGGTGATCTGACCTGGCCTGCAGTGGTTTGGAGTGTGTCTGAGGTGGTCTGACCTGGCCTGTAGTGGAATGGAGTGTGTCTGTGGTGATCTGACCTGGTCTCCAGTGGTTTGGAGTGTGTCTGAGGTGGTCTGACCTGGTCTGCAGTGGTTTGGAGTGTGTCTTAGGTGGTCTGACCTGGTCTGCAGTGGTTTGGAGTGTGTCTGAGGTGATCTGACCTGGCCTGCAGTGGTTTGGAGTGTGTCTGAGGTGGTCTGACCTGGTCTGCAGTGGTTTGGAGTGTGTCTGAGGTGGTCTGACCTGGCCTGTAGTGGAATGGAGTGTGTCTGTGGTGATCTGACCTGGTCTCCAGTGGTTTGGAGTGTGTCTGAGGTGGACTGACCTGGTCTGTAGTGGTTTGGAGTGTGTCTGATGTGGTCTGACCTGGTCTGCAGTGGTTTGGAGTGTGTCTGAGGTGGTCTGACCTGGTCTGCAGTGGTTTGGAGTGTGTCTGTGGTGGTCTGACCTAGTCTGCAGTGGTTTGGAGTGTGTCTGAGGTGGTCTGACCTGGTCTGTCATGGTTTGGAGTGTGTCTGAGGTGGTCTGACCTGGTCTGCAGTGGTTTGGAGTGTGTCTGAGGTGGACTGACCTGGTCCGTAGTGGTTTGGAGTGTGTCTGATGTGGTCTGACCTGGTCTGCAGTGGTTTGGAGTGTGTCTGAGGTGGTCTGACCTGGTCTGTAGTGGTTTGGAGTGTGTCTGAGGTGGTCTGACCTGGCCTGCAGTGGTTTGGAGTGTGTCTGAGGTGGTCTGACCAGGTCTGCAGTGGTTTGGAGTGTGTCTGAGGTGGTCTGACCTGGTCTGTAGTGGTTTGGAGTGTGTCTGTGGTGGTCTGACCTGGCCTGTAGTGGTTTGGAGTGTGTCTGAGGTGGTCTGACCTGGTCTGTAGTGGTTTGGAGTTTGTCTGAGGTGGTCTGACCTGGTCTGTAGTGGTTTGGAGTGTGTCTGAGGTGGTCTGATCTGGTCTGCAGTGGTTTGGAGTGTGTCTGAGGTGGTCTGACCTGGTCTGCAGTGGTTTGGAGTGTGTCTGAGGTGGTCTGACCTGGTCTGTAGTGGTTTGGAGTGTGTCTGAGGTGGTCTGACCTGGTCTGTAGTGGTTTGGAGTGTGTCTGAGGTGGTCTGATCTGGTCTGCAGTGGTTTGGAGTGTGTATGTGGTGGTCTGACCTTGCCTGCAGTGGTTTGGAGTGTGTCTGTGGTGGTCTGACCTGGTCTGCAGTGGTTTGGAGTGTGTCTGAGGTGGTCTGACCTGGTCTGTAGTGTTTTGGAGTGTGTCTGTGGTGGTCTGACCTGGCCTGTAGTGGTTTGGAGTGTGTCTGAGGTGGTCTGACCTGGTCTGCAGTGGTTTGGAGTGTGTCTGAGTTGGTCTGACCCGGTCTGTAGTGGTTTGGAGTGTGTCTGAGGTGGTCTGACCCGGTCTGCAGTGGTTTGGAGTGTGTCGGAGGTGGTCTGACCTGGTCTGCAGTGGTTTGGAGTGTGTCTGAGGTGGTCTGATCTGGTCTGTCATGGTTTGGAGTGTGTCTGTGGTGGTCTGACCTGGTCTGTAGTGGTTTTGAGTGTTTCTGTGGTGGTCTGACCTGGCCTGTAGTGGTTTGGATTGTGTCTGAGGTGGTCTGACCTTGCCTGCAGTGGTTTGGAGTGTGTCGGAGGTGGTCTGACCTGGTCTGTCGTGGTTTGGAGTGTGTCTGAGGTGGTCTGACCTTGTCTGCAGTGGTTTGGAGTGTGTCTGAGGTGGTCTGACCTGGTCTGTCATGGTTTGGCATGTGCCTGAGGTGGTCTGACCTGGTCTGTCATGGTTTGGAGTGTGTCTGAGGTGGTCTGACCTGGTCTGTCATGGTTTGGAGTGTGTCTGAGGTGGTCTGACCTGGCCTGCAGTGGTTTGGAGTGTGTCTGAGGTGGTCTGACCTGGCCTGCAGTGGTTTGGAGTGTGTCTGAGGTGGTCTGACCTGGTCTGTCGTGGTTTGGAGTGTGTCTGAGGTGGTCTGACCTGGTCTGTCATGGTTTGGAGTGTGTCTGAGGTGGTCTGACCTGTTCTGTCATGGTTTGGAGTGTGTCTGAGGTGGTCTGACCTGGCCTGCAGTGGTTTGGAGTGTGTCTGAGGTGGTCTGACCTGGTCTGTCATGGTTTGGAGTGTGTCTGAGTTGGTCTGACCTGGTCTGTCATGGTTTGGAGTGTGTCTGAGGTGGTCTGACCTGGCCTGCAGTGGTTTGGAGTGTGTCTAAGGTGGTCTGACCTGGTCTGTCATGGTTTGGAGTGTGTCTGTGGTGGTCCTAAGAGTGGTCATGATCTTTACCTTACGAGTGATTCTGTAGAAAGCGGTCACCAGGCTCAATAACATCATTTTCAGAAGGACGATGGTGGCGTAGGTGGCAAACGCCCGGAAAACATCGTTATCTGCCAACTGCACCATCCTGCAGGAGAGACGACGGTGGAGCATGAGCAAATCACACTGACCCCGGGGAAGAGCAACTGGGGGGCACAGCAGCTTCCTGCAAGAACCGCCCCAGTCGTAACCCTCGTAACCCTAATGAGGGAGTGACAATTTATGTGTGACCCTGTGGGAGAAGGCGACTGTATGACAGTGGTAAGCACAATAGTGAGTGCAGCTCTGGAGGTGACTGGAGGATAAGACACAATGTAACAGCAGAATAGTGAGTGCAGCTCTGGAGGTGACTGGAGGATAAGACAATGTAACAGCAGAATAGTGAGTGCAGCTCTGGAGGTGACTGGAGGATAGAGCACGCCCAGGAAGAGGAGGAGCATCTGTGCTGAGCATCTGCAGGCTAGGGCCTTGCTAAGCTCCTGGGAAGGGAGGTTTTTTCCTGCAAGGACTTTCCATCTGCCCCCTTCCCAGGAAAGAGGACTTTCCCTGGGACTGAGCGCCGGGGCTGTGCCCCTGGCTCCCACCCTCCGGCAAGCCAGCTGGGGGTGGGGGGCCTCAGCACCATCCGGAGGCCAGGGTGCAGCCAGCCAGTCCCAGGGAGATGGGGAAGAGACGGAGCCAGGAGAGAGGGGGTCGCAGGACCCAGGAGCCCCGGGACACCGGGCCCCCCGAAGCTGGTACCGTGGCGGCTCCTCCTCCCGGAGGAGTGGCGGCCCAGAGCAGAGGTGCAGTGGCAGAGCCCCCCAACATCTGGGGCTCCAGAGCTGAGGGAGAGCCATCCACCATCTACGCCTCCCGCATCCATGCGCACCTCTGCGAATATGAGGAGGCCGCCAAACAGCTGAGAAAACTCCGGGAGGAGTTAAGGGGAGCACGAGCGGTGGCTAAGAACCGGCTCCCCGCCTCGAGACGAGCTGAGGTCTCCGCCACGGTGGAGAGGCTGAAGGGGGCTATCAGGGCCTTGGAGGAGATACGGGCGGCTATCCTGAGTGGGAGCGGCCCCTTTGCAGAGAAACTGAAAAATGATGACCGGTTTAGAGCCATGACCGGAGGGTCTCCTGGGGGGTCGGGAGGCCCCTGCCAGGTGGAGCACGAAGAGGAGGATGGCGGAACATCTACGCCTGCCCCACCTGAAGGCCTGGTGAGCAACAACACCCAGGTAACATGCAGCGGGGTGGCCCCTGAGCAAGTGGCTCTCCCACCGGACTCCAGTTACTCGGAGGAAAGTGGGGGCGAGGGGGAGGCTGGTGGGAGTGGGGACAGTAGTAGTGAGGGGGGCTGCCTCGTCCTACAGCAGGTGAGGCAGATCGAGTCCCCAGAGCGGTTTGGCACACTGCTCTTTGGGGATGAGGTCTGCCCTGAGGACGGGGCAACCGGAAAGAGGAAAAAGAAAAAAAACAAGCGCAAGCCAAAAAACACCGTGGCTGACAAACTTATGTTTGTCCCTCTTTCCGGGGCCCCTCTGTCCCGCTGTATGGAACCCGCTGCCCACCCCGGCTCGGGCCCTGTGGTGGGTCCGCAGCGGGGGCGCGGGCAGAGTGATGTGTGCCTGGACCTTACCGTCACATCTGGTGGTGGCGGTGAGGGTTCAGGCAGCGACATGGAGGTCGGTGCTGGTGCCAGTGGTGTAACAGCCGCTGGCGGTATTGGCAGTAGTGGTGTCCGGGCTCAGTCCCCGGTGGCAGGGGGGGCTGGCCTGGCGCTCAGCACGGGTACAGCCAGGACCGCACCTCCGGCGGTGAGTGCTGGGGTCTCTGGATCCCCCACGCACGGGTCCGTTAAGTCTGGTCCACTTATGGGGGTCCAGAGACCTAGAAAGGGCGTGGAGGCTGCTGTGAAGCAGCAGCTAAAAAAATGCAAGGGGCTGGTAGCTCCTCTGACGGCGCCCGTGGCAAGAGCGGGGTCCCCGGCGCGTAGACCCAAAAAGGGGTCCGTGCTGGGGGCACCGCCGCCGCTGGGCGGTGAGGGGGAGTGGCCAGCCCTGCCAACATCAAGTGGTGGGTTCAGGGGCGCAGTGACAGTCCGTGAGGGGGGCGTGGCCTCCCCGAGTGTTGCCCAGCCTGCAAAGGCTGCGGCATGCGGGGGGGGCGTGTCCTCCTCGGCCGCTGTCCCGCCCGCTGTGCCCGCGTCACCTGGGGAGGGCGTGGCCTCGCAAGGGGTCACTGCTCTGCCCGGGGTGGCTGCGGCCGGCGGGGGGGGCGTGGCCTTGGCGGGCCCACTGCCTCCTGTCCCGCCTACCCCCTCAAGCAGCATAGTGCCCCCAAAAGTCGGTAGGGAGTTGTCGGGGTCCCCAGCCCGCTTACCTCCATCTGGTGGTGCGGGGGCTCTGGCGCTCCTTGGGAAGCCGGCGGGGGTGAACAGCAGAGGGCAGGGTGCGGTGGCAGTGGCCGTCCCTGTCCTCAGTGCAAAGACACCACAAAAAGAAAAAAAAGTGGAGCCAGAGAACCCAGGAGCTGCTGCTGCTCCCAGGCTCGGGCAGGGCGTACTGAGTGCGCTCTGCTCGGAGGTATTTAAAGGGGCAGCGGCACTCCTGGACAAGAGTTGGAGCAGTGCCAGCAGCTCCAAGGAGCAGAGCACTGGCCAGTCAGGGCCCCCAGCAGGCAGGCAGGGGTACTGCAACACCAAGTCTGCTAATGTAAATAGTGGTCTATCTGGAAGTGAGAGTGGGAGTGAGATAGGAGATATTTTTGAAGAGCTGTTTGAGGACATAAATGGTGATGTGAGCGATATGGATGAGGGAGTGAGTGCGAGTGTGAATGTGGCAGTAAATGCTGGAGTGAGTGCCGGAGCGAGTGGAAATAATAAAAGAGTGAACGGGAGAGTGAATGAGGGTGCTGGCACAAGTGGTGGTAGTGGTGGGAGGGCTGGCCCGTCTGCCCCCCCAGCCGCGAGGCCCCAACGTAATTATGCGGGGGTCGCGGCTGGGGGTCGGGGTGGTTCCGGGGGGGTCTCCTCGCCTCCGGGCTCCGGGGACGGCGGTTTGCACCGCCGTTTCCTGGAGGCCCTCCAAAGGGGAGAAAGATCGATCATGGTAGAGGGGAGGACAGTGGACCTGTCTTTCTGGATAGAGAGACATGGCCTAGCAGCCTTCCAAAATCAAAGGGAGGGAGGGACTGTTTGGTCTCTCCCCACAGCCGGGCAGGGGCCGCCAAGAAGGAATGTGGTCCGTCTTAGGTGGGGGGGCAGTGAAGCTTGTCCACCTAGGAGCAAGGTGGTGGAGCTCCTCCTTAAGATGGGCTTCGGGGCGAATGACATCTTTGCCCTGATACACCCTTCGGCGTCCCGCTTCTTCGACGTCAGCTTCGTGCGGCCAGAGGGGCTTGAGCTCTTCTGGTCAAACTACGAGCTGGTGCGAGAAGAGCCCGGATGGCGAGACTTCGTGGCTCAAGCGGTGTCTCGCCAAAATTCCGTCAAGCGAGTGACCGTGGTTACATGTAACGAGTCACTCGCAGGCGTGGACATCATGACGTGGCTTTCCCGTTACGGGGAGGTCACCGAGGTCCCAAAAAAGAACAGGGACGAGTTTGGCATCTGGTCGGGGGGCTGGACCTTCATGGTCAAATTGAAGGTTTCCGGCGGCACGGTCACCCACATCCCTTCCTCGGCGTTCCTGGAAGGGACAGGATCCTGGTCTTCTACCAGGGGCAACCGAAGGTCTGCCACAAGTGCGGCGACCCCACTCACTTCAGCGCCAACTGCAAGGTGCAGAAGTGCGCGTTGTGTGGTGGGGTAGGTCACCTGGCTGCCTTGTGCAAAGACATTCGGTGCCACCTGTGTGGTGACCTGGGTCACCCTCTCAGCCGCTGCCCTCGCTCTTTCTCTAATGCCGCCACAGGCCCGGTGGGGGGAGACCGCGGGGGGGCAACCCCCGGTGGCGCTGCTTCTGCTGTGGCAGGTGGTGGCGAAGGGGGAAGGGCTGAGGGGCCAGTGAGGAAGGGCAATGCTGCAAGGGGCCCCGCGTACCAGCGGAGGCAGGAAAAACGCCAGGGAGGTAAGGGACAGGTGGAGCCTCGGGCAACCGGGGTGATGCCTGCTCCTCCCTCCAGGCCCGTGGCCAAAGCCTCTGAGGCCCTGGGGGAGAGTGCGGTGAGTGAGGAGATCAGGAGGATGGAGAGAGAGGAGAAAGCGGCTGACTCGGACAATTCCTCTCAGTATGAAAGTGTTGATGAGGATGTCCAAGAGCAGCCTACAGCACCAGGTGGCAAAACCAGGCGTGCCAAGCGCAAAGCGGTGGGGAGGAAGGCTGACAAGCCTTCAAAGTCCCCCCCGCCCCCGACCACAAGGGTGCATACGGAAGGGCCCGCTGACCCCCCTCTGATCAGACTCTCCAACCGGTTCAGCGCCCTCGGGGGTTCAGATGATGAACCGCAAGACGAGGGTACTGGGCCGGGGGTAACACTGGAGGGTCCTTCGGGGGATGGCGGAGTCCGTCCCTCAGGGGGCATTGCTCCTCCTGAGGGGGGGACAGACCTGGAACCCGGGGGCGAGGACACCGGGGGGGGTGGGATGGACACGTCGGGAGCTTCCCTGAAAAGGAAGGTGTCTGACCCCTCCCCAGGAGGAGGTAATAGCGGGGTAGGGAAGAAATTGGCCATCCAACTCGATCACCCATGATGGCTGAACTCGCCCCGTTGACGCTGGCGTCTATTAATGTCGCCAGCATTAAGTCAGATGCGGCTCGCTTCACGGCCTTTGATTTTTTCTCCCGGATTGAGGCAGAAATTTTATTCTTGCAAGAGACCAGACTAACAGACATGGGGGCCATCTATAAATCACGGAGGGAGTGGAGGTGCGGGCCCTCATACTGGTCTCTTGCGGCCGAGCCGTATAGCGGGGTGGCAGTCCTTTTTAAGACTGCAGCAGTTGAATGCCGACGGGTTACTGAGTTGGAAATGGGGAGGTGCCTGATCCTAGATGTCTTCATGAGGGGACAAGAGCTCCGGCTCATCAACATCTACGGCCCGCAGTCCAAGTGGGACCGCAAATGTCTCTTCCTGAGGATCAAGCCCTTTCTTTTTACGAGCCGACAGGTGGTCTTCGGTGGGGACTTCAACACCATTACGAGGTCCCGTGACCGGGGGGGTCCCGGAGATCGCCTGGCTTATGATAGCGTCGCGTTGAATAGCATAGCCAGTGAAGCTCGCCTGGTGGATGCCCACATCCGGCACACCCCAGGTCACGGAGGTTTCACCTACCATAGGGGTAGCTGTAGGTCTAGAATAGACAGGTTTTTTTTGAAGGAGGACGCCATCTTTTCTGCTGTGTCCGCCGTTGAGGTGGAGTTCTCCGATCACTGTCTAATTTTCTTTTCTCTGAATGTTGCAGAGACTCCTCGGATGGGAAGAGGGCTGTGGAAGCTCAATTCGTCCCTGCTGGAAGAAGCGGAGGTGAGACAATCCTTCGAGGATTTTCTTCAGAGCCAGGTACCGCTGTTGGATCTCTGTAGTAGTAAGTCAGAGTGGTGGGAGATCTTCAAAAAGCGGGTGGCGGGGTTCTTCCGTCAGCTCTCGAGCCTCAGGAGTCTGAACAGGCACCGCTTGTACCAGGCTCTGGGGAGGAAACTCGAGCAGCTTGTCTCGACTGGAGGTGACCGAGAGGAAATCTCCAGAGTGAAATCTTTGCTCAAGAGGTGTCAGTATGATAGGCACACATCTTTGGTTTTTGAGAGGGACTTCGGGAAGTACCGCTCGCCCGACCCTTACAGAAACTGTAAGATGTCAGTGAATTGTAAGATGGTGACAGGACTGATCGACAGTACGGGGTCCCTGAACAGATCCAAATCAGGGATCCTGGAGGTGGTCAGATCCTTCTACTCACACCTCTTGGAAAAGAAGGATCTGGATCGGGACAGGATGTCGGCTTTCCTGGCTGAAGCCATCCCTGAGCCAGGGGGTGACCCCTCTCTTGGTGTTTTGGCAGAAGAAATCAGGGAAGAGGAAGTGAGACTGGCCATTGATGGGCTTCGGCTCAAGAAATCGCCAGGTCCGGATGGCTTAACATCTGAGTTCTATAAGACTTTTAGGGACTCCTTGGTCCCCCTCTTGACAGGGGTCTTTAATGAGTGTCTCTCCTCGGGCACTCTTCCCGGCTCAATGAGGAAGTCAGCCCTCATTATTCTGTCAAAGGGTAAGGATCCGTCCCGAATCGAGAACTGGCGTCCCATAGCGCTTCTCGATACGGACCGGAAGGTTCTGGCCAAGGTGCTGTTTAATCGGCTGGTGAAGTTTGCACCCCGGCTCCTTTCAGGGGCCCAGCATTGCTCTGTTCCAGGCCGCAGTACTTTTAGTGCTGTGCTCGGTGTCCGAGAGGCAGTGGAGCAGGGTAGGGCAGGTCACTGGAAGGGGTACTTGCTGTCATTAGATCAAGCGAAAGCCTTTGACCGGGTCAACCACGAGTACCTCTGGTCCGTCCTTTTGAGGTATGGTCTGCCTGGGAGGTTTGTAAAATGGTTAGAGATCTTGTACCAAGGGGCTGAGACTTTTCCGCTGGTGAATGGTTGGTCAGGTCGTCCTTTTGAGGTGGGTTCTGGGGTCCGTCAGGGCTGTCCGCTGAGCCCGCTTTTATACGTGTTCGCGATCGATCCCTTCTTAAGGAGGGTAGATCGTGGACCGTTGGCGGGAGTCGGGATGGACCGGGCGGGCTCTGGCTCCTCTCTGAGGGTGGTGGCGTACGCCGATGATGTTTCCCTGTTCGTATCCTCGAGAGGGGAGGCGGACTGGGTCATGTCGGAGGTAGTGCGCTACTCGGAGGCATCCGGGTCCATGATCAACCGGGATAAGTGTGAAAGTCTCTGGCTGGGAGGGGGAGATCCTAGTTTTGATCTCCCGGACACCCTTCCAGGGCCCCAGGCCACCGCCAAAATTCTAGGCATCGAATTTGGCCCCGGGGACTACCCCCAGCAAAATTGGGAGGGCAGACTTAAGATCGCCGCCCAAAAGGTGGACCAATGGAAGGGTTGGTCTTTAACCCTGAGGGAAAGGGTTGCCCTGGCTAAAGGCTATCTGCTACCTTTATTGATATACCTGGGCAGTGTGTGCATCTTGCCGGAACCTCTCTGGACGCGGGTCTATAGCCTGTTCTTCCAATTGTTATGGGGGAATAGGCTTAACCTAATCAAGAGGGAGGTTACATACCGTACGAGGAGACTAGGCGGGTTGGGTATGGTCAACCCGGTGGTGTTTCTAGTAAACACCTTTCTTAAGACTAACATCTCTAACCTCTGGCTAGAGAGGGCTCCTCCGTGGGTAGTCTCCTGCAAGGGTTGGCTTGGCCTTTCTTCCAGGAATGGGAGACAGGAGGGCGGGTGAAGGACCTACGCACACCTCATGGGCATCTTCCGGCTTACGCTACCCCGGTTCTGAAGGTGATCCGCCGGTGGGGTCTGGGAATGTGGGAAATCAGGACCATGTCGAGGCAGTGCCTTGACAGGAGGGTCCTGTTGACCCATTTCCAGAAGCCCCTGGCCCTTAAGGATTGCCCAGGCCGGGATCTGGAGGTCGGGCTGGGGCTTTTAAATTCTAAGCGGATCCCCATGAAGTTTTGGGACTTGACCTGGCGTTGCTTCCACGGGAGGCTGTATGTAAGGGACAACTTGAAGTGCAGGAACTCCGATGACCGGGGTTGCCCTCGTGAGGAGTGTGGCGACGTGCTGGAAAGCATGGAGCACTTCCTGCTTCATTGTCCCTTTAATGCAGAGAAAAAAAAAATGTGCATGCCACCTTAGCTTTTTGTTTTAAAAACAGGACATATAATGGATATTGGGCTTACAGGTGCCAAACTTGGGCCTTGGGTATGTAAATGCTGTGTTTAGTTTGTATATTAATGCGTAAGTAGATGGGATGGTATTGAGAGTTTTGGAAAATGTCTTTTGGTTGTGCTTTGGTAAAAGGAAAAACATATAACACACGTTTTTTTTGTTTTTTTAGTTAGAATGTGTGGATGGGGTGTAGTCAGGTTGGGAGGGGGGTGCATGGGGGGTGGTGGATGGATGACCGGATGCCAAGAGCAACATGAAGGAGCAGGGCAGGAGAAGTAGACTCTGCGGACCCTGGAAATAATTTTCGTGTGGAATCAAAAGGCCATAAACTTTCGTGGACCAGATTTTGCAGTGACAAGGCTACAAACTTGTAGGACCTGCGGTGCAAGGTGGTGGGAAAAAAAAGGCTGCGAACTTGTTGCCATGTGTGGGAGAGGAAAAAAAAAAAAAAAAAAAAAAAAAAAAAAAATCTTTGCTGTGTAATAGGAGGTAAGGTTTGTCGGCCAAAGTGGCAGAGTTCTTGTTTTTTTCAAGGCGGAGGGCCAGGAAAGGGTTATTTTCGTTTGGTTTTTGTAAATAGTAAAATTGTAAATAGTAAACTAGTAAAATCGGTGAGGTGTGAATGGGGGTGAATGGAGTGAGAGTGGGGAGTGGGGTTTATGTTTCTTTGTATTCTCTTTTAAGTGGATTCCTGCTGGGGGACCCTAAGCTGCCGAGCTCAGTGGGGGACAAGGAAAGGATTTGGACTTTCAGTTGTTTGCGCATGTTTTGCACATTTTATGTCTGTCTATGTTGGTTTTCTTTAGTTTATGTATTGTGGTTTGTTTCTGAGTGTAATTTTGATAATTTTGTAAAATAAAAGAGTTGGAGGATAGAGCACGCCCAGGAAGAGGAGGAGCATCTGTGCTGAGCATCTGCAGGCTAGAGCCTTGCTAAGCTCCTGGGAAGGGAGGTTTTTTCCTGCAAGGACTTTCCATCTGCCCCCTTCCCAGGAAAGAGGACTTTCCCTGGGACTGAGCGCCGGGGCTGTGCCCCTGGCTCCCACCCTCCGGCAAGCCAGCTGGGGGTGGGGGGCCTCAGCACCATCCGGAGGCCAGGGTGCAGCCAGCCAGTCCCAGGGAGATGGGGAAGAGACGGAGCCAGGAGAGAGGGGGTCGCAGGACCCAGGAGCCCCGGGACACCGGGCCCCCCGAAGCTGGTACCGTGGCGGCTCCTCCTCCCGGAGGAGTGGCGGCCCAGAGCAGAGGTGCAGTGGCAGAGCCCCCCAACATCTGGGGCTCCAGAGCTGAGGGAGAGCCATCCACCATCTACGCCTCCCGCATCCATGCGCACCTCTGCGAATATGAGGAGGCCGCCAAACAGCTGAGAAAACTCCGGGAGGAGTTAAGGGGAGCACGAGCGGTGGCTAAGAACCGGCTCCCCGCCTCGAGACGAGCTGAGGTCTCCGCCACGGTGGAGAGGCTGAAGGGGGCTATCAGGGCCTTGGAGGAGATACGGGCGGCTATCCTGAGTGGGAGCGGGCCCTTCGCAGAGAAACTGAAAAACGATGACCGGTTTAGAGCCATGACCGGAGGGTCTCCTGGGGGGTCGGGAGGCCCCTGCCAGGTGGAGGGCCAAGAGGAGGAGGAGGATGGCGGAACATCTATGCCTGCCCCACCTGAAGGCCTGGTGAGCAACAACACCCAGGTAACATGCAGCGGGGTGGCCCCTGAGCAAGTGGCTCTCCCACCGGACTCCAGTTACTCTGAGGAAAGTGGGGGCGAGGGGGAGGCTGGTGGGAGTGGGGACAGTAGTAGTGAGGGGGGCTGCCTCGTCCTACAACAGGTGAGGCAGATCGAGTCCCCAGAGCGGTTTGGCACACTGCTCTTTGGGGATGAGGTCTGCCCTGAGGACGAGGCAACCGGAAAGAGGAAAAAGAAAAAAAACAAGCGCAAGCCAAAAAACACCGTGGCTGACAAACTTATGTTTGTCCCTCTTTCCGGGGCCCCTCTGTCCCGCTGTATGGAACCCGCTGCCCACCCCGGCTCGGGCCCTGTGGTGGGTCCGCAGCGGGGGCGCGGGCAGAGTGATGTGTGCCTGGACCTTACCGTCACATCTGGTGGTGGCGGTGAGGGTTCAGGCAGCGACATGGAGGTCGGTGCTGGTGCCAGTGGTGTAACAGCCGCTGGCGGTATTGGCAGTAGTGCTGTCCGGGCTCAGTCCCCGGTGGCAGGGGGGGCTGGCCTGGCGCTCAGCACGGGTACAGCCAGGACCGCACCTCCGGCGGTGAGTGCTGGGGTCTCTGGATCCCCCACGCACGGGTCCGTTAAGTCTGGTCCACTTATGGGGGTCCAGAGACCTAGAAAGGGCGTGGAGGCTGCTGTGAAGCAGCAGCTAAAAAAATGCAAGGGGCTGGTAGCTCCTCTGACGGCGCCCGTGGCAAGAGCGGGGTCCCCGGCGCGTAGACCCAAAAAGGGTCCGTGCTGGGGGCACCGCCGCCGCTGGGCGACGAGGGGGAGTGGCCAGCCCTGCCAACATCAAGTGGTGGGTTCAGGGGCGCAGTGACAGTCCGTGAGGGGGGCGTGGCCTCCCCGAGTGTTGCCCAGCCTGCAAAGGCTGCGGCATGCGGGGGGGGTGTCCTCCTCGGCCGCTGTCCCGCCCGCTGTGCCCGCGTCACCTGGGGAGGGCGTGGCCTCGCAAGGGGTCACTGCTCTGCCCGGGGTGGCTGCGGCCGGCGGGGGGGCGTGGCCTTGGCGGGCCCACTGCCTCCTGTCCCGCCTACCCCCTCAAGCAGCATAGTGCCCCCAAAAGTCGGTAGGGAGTTGTCGGGGTCCCCAGCCCGCTTACCTCCATCTGGTGGTGCGGGGGCTCTGGCGCTCCTTGGGAAGCCGGCGGGGGCGAACAGCAGAGGGCAGGGTGCGGTGGCAGTGGCCGTCCCTGTCCTCAGTGCAAAGACACCGCAAAAAGAAAAAAAAGTGGAGCCAGAGAACCCAGGAGCTGCTGCTGCTCCCAGGCTCGGGCAGGGCGTACTGAGTGCGCTCTGCTCGGAGGTATTTAAAGGGGCAGCGGCACTCCTGGACAAGAGTTGGAGCAGTGCCAGCAGCTCCAAGGAGCAGAGCACTGGCCAGTCAGGGCCCCCAGCAGGCAGGCAGGGGTACTGCAACACCAAGTCTGCTAATGTAAATAGTGGTCTATCTGGAAGTGAGAGTGGGAGTGAGATAGGAGATATTTTTGAAGAGCTGTTTGAGGACATAAATGGTGATGTGAGCGATATGGATGAGGGAGTGAGTGCGAGTGTGAATGTGGCAGTAAATGCTGGAGTGAGTGCCGGAGCGAGTGGAAATAATAAAAGAGTGAACGGGAGAGTGAATGAGGGTGCTGGCACAAGTGGTGGTAGTGGTGGGAGGGCTGGCCCGTCTGCCCCCCCATCCGCGAGGCCCCAACGTAATTATGCGGGGGTCGCGGCTGGGGGTCGGGGTGGTTCCGGGGGGGTCTCCTCGCCTCCGGGCTCCGGGGACGGCGGTTTGCACCGCCGTTTCCTGGAGGCCCTCCAAAGGGGAGAAAGATCGATCATGGTAGAGGGGAGGACAGTGGACCTGTCTTTCTGGATAGAGAGACATGGCCTAGCAGCCTTCCAAAATCAAAGGGAGGGAGGGACTGTTTGGTCTCTCCCCACAGCCGGGCAGGGGCCGCCAAGAAGGAATGTGGTCCGTCTTAGGTGGGGGGGCAGTGAAGCTTGTCCACCTAGGAGCAAGGTGGTGGAGCTCCTCCTTAAGATGGGCTTCGGGGCGAATGACATCTTTGCCCTGATACACCCTTCGGCGTCCCGCTTCTTCGACGTCAGCTTCGTGCGGCCAGAGGGGCTTGAGCTCTTCTGGTCAAACTACGAGCTGGTGCGAGAAGAGCCCGGATGGCGAGACTTCGTGGCTCAAGCGGTGTCTCGCCAAAATTCCGTCAAGCGAGTGACCATGGTTACATGTAACGAGTCACTCGCAGGCGTGGACATCATGACGTGGCTTTCCCGTTACAGGGAGGTCACCGAGGTCCCAAAAAAGAACAGGGACGAGTTTGGCATCTGGTCGGGGTGCTGGACCTTCATGGTCAAATTGAAGGTTTCCGGCGGCACGGTCACCCACATCCCTTCCTCGGCGTTCCTGGGAAGGGACAGGATCCTGGTCTTCTACCAGGGGCAACCGAAGGTCTGCCACAAGTGCGGCGACCCCACTCACTTCAGCGCCAACTGCAAGGTGCAGAAGTGCGCGTTGTGTGGTGGGGTAGGTCACCTGGCTGCCTTGTGCAAAGACATTCGGTGCCACCTGTGTGGTGACCTGGGTCACCCTCTCAGCCGCTGCCCTCGCTCTTTCTCTAATGCCGCCACAGGCCCGGTGGGGGGAGACCGCGGGGGGGCAACCCCCGGTGGCGCTGCTTCTGCTGTGGCAGGTGGTGGCGAAGGGGGAAGGGCTGAGGGGCCAGTGAGGAAGGGCAATGCTGCAAGGGGCCCCGCGTACCAGCGGAGGCAGGAAAAGCGCCAGGGAGGTAAGGGACAGGTGGAGCCTCGGGCAACCGGGGTGATGCCTGCTCCTCCCTCCAGGCCCGTGGCCAAAGCCTCTGAGGCCCTGGGGGAGAGTGCGGTGAGTGAGGAGATCAGGAGGATGGAGAGAGAGGAGAAAGCGGCTGACTCGGACAATTCCTCTCAGTATGAAAGTGTTGATGAGGATGTCCAAGAGCAGCCTACAGCACCAGGTGGCAAAACCAGGCGTGCCAAGCGCAAAGCGGTGGGGAGGAAGGCTGACAAGCCTTCAAAGTCCCCCCCGCCCCCGACCACAAGGGTGCATACGGAAGGGCCCGCTGACCCCCCTCTGATCAGACTCTCCAACCGGTTCAGCGCCCTCGGGGGTTCAGATGATGAACCGCAAGACGAGGGTACTGGGCCGGGGGCAACACCGGAGGGTCCTTCAGGGGATGGCGGAGTCCGTCCCTCAGGGGGCATTGCTCCTCCTGAGGGGGGGACAGATCTGGAACCCGGGGGCGAGGACACCGGGGGGGGTGGGATGGACACGTCGGGAGCTTCCCTGAAAAGGAAGGTGTCTGACCCCTCCCCAGGAGGAGGTAATAGCGGGGTAGGGAAGAAATTGGCCATCCAACTCGATCACCCATGATGGCTGAACTCGCCCCGTTGACGCTGGCGTCTATTAATGTCGCCAGCATTAAGTCAGATGCGGCTCGCTTCACGGCCTTTGATTTTTTCTCCCGGATTGAGGCAGAAATTTTATTCTTGCAAGAGACCAGACTAACTGACATGGGGGCCATCTATAAAGCACGGAGGGAGTGGAGGTGCGGGCCCTCATACTGGTCTCTTGCGGCCGAGCCGTATAGCGGGGTGGCAGTCCTTTTTAAGACTGCAGCAGTTGAATGCCGACGGGTTACTGAGTTGGAAATGGGGAGGTGCCTGATCCTAGATGTCTTCATGAGGGGACAAGAGCTCCGGCTCATCAACATCTACGGCCCGCAGTCCAAGTGGGACCGCAAATGTCTCTTCCTGAGGATCAAGCCCTTTCTTTTTACGAGCCGACAGGTGGTCTTCGGTGGGGACTTCAACACCATTACGAGGTCCCGTGACCGGGGGGGTCCCGGAGATCGCCTGGCTTATGATAGCGTCGCGTTGAATAGCATAGCCAGTGAAGCTCGCCTGGTGGATGCCCACATCCGGCACACCCCAGGTCACGGAGGTTTCACCTACCATAGGGGTAGCTGTAGGTCTAGAATAGACAGGTTTTTTTTGAAGGAGGACGCCATCTTTTCTGCTGTGTCCGCCGTTGAGGGGGAGTTCTCCGATCACTGTCTAATTTTCTTTTCTCTGAATGTTGCAGAGACTCCTCGGATGGGAAGAGGGCTGTGGAAGCTCAATTCGTCCCTGCTGGAAGAAGCGGAGGTGAGACAATCCTTCGAGGATTTTCTTCAGAGCCAGGTACCGCTGTTGGATCTCTGTAGTAGTAAGTCAGAGTGGTGGGAGATCTTCAAAAAGCGGGTGGCGGGGTTCTTCCGTCAGCTCTTGAGCCTCAGGAGTCTGAACAGGCACCGCTTGTACCAGGCTCTGGAGAGGAAACTTGAGCAGCTTGTCTCGACTGGAGGTGACCGAGAGGAAATCTCCAGAGTGAAATCTTTGCTCAAGAGGTGTCAGTATGATAGGCACACATCCTTGGTTTTTGAGAGGGACTTCGGGAAGTACCGCTCGCCCGACCCTTACAGAAACAGTAAGATGTCAGTGAATTGTAAGATGGTGACAGGACTGATCGACAGTACGGGATCCCTGAACAGATCCAAATCAGGGATCCTGGAGGTAGTCAGATCCTTCTACTCACACCTCTTGGAAAAGAAGGATCTGGATCAGGACAGGATGTCGGCTTTCCTGGCTGAAGCCGTCCCTGAGCCAGGGGGTGACCCCTCTCTTGGTGTTTTGGCAGAAGAAATCAGGGAAGAGGAAGTGAGACTGGCCATTGATGGGCTTCGGCTCAAGAAATCGCCAGGTCCGGATGGCTTAACATCTGAGTTCTATAAGACTTTTAGGGACTCCTTGGTCCCCCTCTTGACAGGGGTCTTTAATGAGTGTCTCTCCTCGGGCACTCTTCCCGGCTCAATGAGGAAGTCAGCCCTCATTATTCTGTCAAAGGGTAAGGATCCGTCCCGAATCGAGAACTGGCGTCCCATAGCGCTTCTCGATACGGACCGGAAGGTTCTGGCCAAGGTGCTGTTTAATCGGCTGGTGAAGTTTGCACCCCGGCTCCTTTCAGGGGCCCAGCATTGCTCTGTTCCAGGCCGCAGTACTTTTAGTGCTGTGCTCGGTGTCCGAGAGGCAGTAGAGCAGGGTAGGGCAGGTCACTGGAAGGGGTACTTGCTGTCATTAGATCAAGCGAAAGCCTTTGACCGGGTCAACCACGAGTACCTCTGGTCCGTCCTTTTGAGGTATGGTCTGCCTGGGAGGTTTGTAAAATGGTTAGAGATCTTGTACCAAGGGGCTGAGACTTTTCCGCTGGTTAACGGTTGGTCAGGTCGTCCTTTTGAGGTGGGTTCTGGGGTCCGTCAGGGCTGTCCGCTGAGCCCGCTTTTATACGTGTTCGCGATCGATCCCTTCTTAAGGAGGGTAGATCGTGGACCGTTGGCGGGAGTCGGGATGGACCGGGCGGGCTCTGGCTCCTCTCTGAGGGTGGTGGCGTACGCCGATGATGTTTCCCTGTTCGTATCCTCGAGAGGGGAGGCGGACTGGGTCATGTCGGAGGTAGTGCGCTACTCGGAGGCATCCGGGTCCATGATCAACCGGGATAAGTGTGAAAGTCTCTGGCTGGGAGGGGGAGATCCTAGTTTTGATCTCCCGGACACCCTTCCAGGGCCCCAGGCCACCGCCAAAATTCTAGGCATCGAATTTGGCCCCGGGGACTACCCCCAGCAAAATTGGGAGGGCAGACTTAAGATCGCCGCCCAAAAGGTGGACCAATGGAAGGGTTGGTCTTTAACCCTGAGGGAAAGGGTTGCCCTGGCTAAAGGCTATCTGCTACCTTTATTGATATACCTGGGCAGTGTGTGCATCTTGCCGGAACCTCTCTGGACGCGGGTCTATAGCCTGTTCTTCCAATTGCTATGGGGGAATAGGCTTAACCTAATCAAGAGGGAGGTTACATACCGTACGAGGAGACTAGGCGGG
Source organism: Dendrobates tinctorius (assembly GCF_039654945.1). Classification (NCBI taxonomy): domain Eukaryota; kingdom Metazoa; phylum Chordata; class Amphibia; order Anura; family Dendrobatidae; genus Dendrobates; species Dendrobates tinctorius. The sequence continues at coordinate 1,773,486 of NW_027362126.1, read as the reverse complement.
TTGGGTATGGTCAACCCGGTGGTGTTTCTAGTAAACACCTTTCTTAAGACTAACTTCTCCAACCTCTGGCTAGAGAGGGCTCCTCCGTGGGTAGTCTCCTGCAAGGGTTGGCTTTGGCCTTTCTTCCAGGAATGGGGAGACAGGAGGGCGGGTGAAGGACCTACGCACACCTCATGGGCATCTCCCGGCTTATGCTACCCCGGTTCTGAAGGTGATCCGCCGGTGGGGTCTGGGAATGTGGGAAATCAGGACCATGTCGAGGCAGTGCCTTGACAGGAGGGTCCTGTTGACCCATTTCCAGAAGCCCCTGGTCCTTAAGGATTGCCCAGGCCGGGATCTGGAGGTCGAGCTGGGGCTTTTAAATTCTAAGCGGATCCCCATGAAGTTTTGGGACTTGACCTGGCGTTGCTTCCACGGGAGGCTGTATGTAAGGGACAACTTGAAGTGCAGGAACTCCGATGACCGGGGTTGCCCTCGTGAGGAGTGTGGCGACGTGCTGGAAAGCATGGAGCACTTCCTGCTTCATTGTCCCTTTAATTCAGAGGTTTACAACAGGGTGGGTGTCTCCATACGTTGGCCGCGGCTGGTGTCCCTCTCCTACGCTGAATGGGCCTATGGAGCGTTCAGATCCCTGGGTGGCCGGGACCTGTGCACTTTATTCCTAGTCAGTGCAGCGGTTAGGTTCCACACTTGGAATGCACGGTGCCTAGTTTTGACGCGGAAATAACCCTCCCAAGGGATGAGGTGGTAGGAAACATCTTGGGTGACCTGGTGAAGGTCCGTTCTTTGGAGTTCGAAAGGTTGGGTGTGAGGAAGGCCTCTTGGCTTTGGAGAGGCCTCTCCTTTTAAAAACGCACTCAAGGGAGAGCTAGCTCCGTGTGAATGAGGGTAGGGATAGCATAAGTTTCACTGGGTGTGTTAGGGACAGAAGTAGGGGCAGATAGGGACAGGGAGGGACAGGCACTGAGGGACAGATAGAGAGTTAGTTATGATAAGTTAGGTAGAGTAGGGGCAGGTAGGGACAGATAGGGACAGGTTTCTTTTTTAGGGACAGAAGTAGGGACAGTCTTAGTTCTTGAGGGATAGGATCAATGTGTTAGTGAGGGATGGAGCCTCTAGGACCCCGTTTTCCTGGTGGTGGGCTGGTGCATGCCACCTTAGCTTTTTGTTTTAAAAACAGGACATATAATGGATATTGGGCTTACAGGTGCCAAACTTGGGCCTTGGGTATGTAAATGCTGTGTTTAGTTTGTATATTAATGCGTAAGTAGATGGGATGGTATTGAGAGGTTTGGAAAATGTCTTTTGGTTGTGCTTTGGTAAAAGGAAAAACATATAACACACGTTTTTTTTGTTTTTTTAGTTAGAATGTGTGGATGGGGTGTAGTCAGGTTGGGAGGGGGGTGCATGGGGGGTGGTGGATGGATGTCCGGATGCCAAGAGCAACATGAAGGAGCAAAGGAGCAGGGCAGGAGAAGTAGACTCTGCGGACCCTGGAAATAGTTTTCGTGTGGAATCAAAAGGCCATAAACTTTCGTGGACCAGATTTTGCAGTGACAAGGCTACAAACTTGTAGGACCTGCGGTGCAAGGTGGTGGGAAAAAAAAGGCTGCGAACTTGTTGCCATGTGTGGGAGAGGGGAGAAAAGAAAAAAAAAAAATCTTTGCTGTGTAATAGGAGGTAAGGTTTGTCGGCCAAAGTGGCAGAGTTCTTGTTTTTTTTCAAGGCGGAGGGCCAGGAAAGGGTTATTTTCGTTTTTGTAAATAGTAAAATTGTAAATAGTAAACTAGTAAAATCGGTGAGGTGTGAATGGGGGTGAATGGGGGTGAATGGGGTGAGAGTGGGGAGTGGGGTTTATGTTTCTTTGTATTCTCTTTTAAGTGGATTCCTGCTGGGGGACCCTAAGCTGCCGAGCTCAGTGGGGGACAAGGAAAGGATTTGGACTTTCAGTTGTTTGCGCATGTTTTGCACATTTTATGTCTGTCTATGTTGGTTTTCTTTAGTTTATGTATTGTGGTTTGTTTCTGAGTGTAATTTTGATAATTTTGTAAAATAAAAGAGTTGGAGGATAAGACATGATGTAACAGCAGAATAGTGAGTGCAGCTCTGGGGGTGACTGGAGGATAAGACACGATGTAACAGCAGAATAGTGAGTGCAGCTCTGGAGGTGACTGGAGGATAAGACTTCCTGTGAGATCAGTACATGGTGCAAGGATTTGGTGACTCATCAGATTCATGATGTGGGGGGGGGCAGATACTTTTTCCTGTGTGTGATCTGGCGTGAGGACTTTGGTCATGTCATTGCAGCTCTGTATGTACAGGGGGTGCAGATACTTTTTCTTAGTTTAGTAGGTGCCCCACCCCCTACATTGAGAATTACTGAGAATATGGGGCCCTATAACCCTGCGGGGGCTCCGAGCACAGCGAGGCTGCAGGAGGAACAGCAGAGCGCAACTGCAGAGCAAACAGAACAGAGCCGAACCGCAGAACCGCAGAACCACAGAGCAGAACCACAGAGGAGAACCGCAGAGGAGAACCGCAGAGCAGAACCACAGAGGAGAACCGCAGAGCAGAACCGCAGAACCACAGAGCAGAACCACAGAGGAGAACCGCAGAGGAGAACCACAGAGGAGAACCGCAGAACCGCAGAGCCGAACCGCAGAACCGCAGAGCAGAACCGCAGAACCACAGAGCAGAACCACAGAGGAGAACCGCAGAGGAGAACCACAGAGCAGAACCACAGAGGAGAACCGCAGAGCAGAACCGCAGAACCACAGAGCAGAACCACAGAGGAGAACCACAGAGGAGAACCGCAGAGGAGAACCACAGAGGAGAACCGCAGAGGAGAACCGCAGAGCAGAACCACAGAGGAGAACCGCAGAGCAGAACCGCAGAACCACAGAGCAGAACCACAGAGGAGAACCGCAGAACCGCAGAGCAGAACCGCAGAACCGCAGAGCAGAACCGCAGAACCACAGAGCAGAACCACAGAGGAGAACCGCAGAGGAGAACCACAGAGCAGAACCGCAGAGGAGAACCGCAGAGCAGAACCGCAGAACCACAGAGCAGAACCACAGAGGAGAACCACAGAGGAGAACCGCAGAGGAGAACCACAGAGGAGAACCACAGAGCAGAACCACAGAGGAGAACCGCAGAGCAGAACCGCAGAACCACAGAGCAGAACCACAGAGGAGAACCGCAGAGCAGAACCGCAGAACCACAGAGCAGAACCACAGAGGAGAACCGCAGAGGAGAACCACAGAGGAGAACCGCAGAACCGCAGAGCCGAACCGCAGAACCGCAGAGCAGAACCGCAGAACCACAGAGCAGAACCACAGAGGAGAACCGCAGAGGAGAACCACAGAGCAGAACCACAGAGGAGAACCGCAGAGCAGAACCGCAGAACCACAGAGCAGAACCACAGAGGAGAACCACAGAGCAGAACCGCAGAACCGCAGAGCAGAACCACAGAGGAGAACCGCAGAGCAGAACCGCAGAACCACAGAGCAGAACCACAGAGCAGGACCGCAGAGGAGAACCACAGAGCAGAACCGCAGCGCAGGACCATAGAAGAGAACCGCAGAGGAGAACCGCAGAGCAGAACCGCAGAGCAGGACCGCAGAGCAGGACCACAAAACAGGACTGCAGAGAAGAATCGCAGAGCAGGACCGCAGAGGAGAACCGCAGAGCAGGACCACAGAGCAGAACCGCAGAGCAGAACCGCAGAGCAGGACCACAGAGCAGAACCGCAGAGCAGGACCACAGAGGAGAACCGCAGAGCAGGACCACAGAGCAGAACCGCAGAGCAGAACCATAGAAGAGAACCGCAGAGCAGAACCATAGAAGAGAACCGCAGAGCAGAACCGCAGAGCAGAACCGCAGAGCAGAACCGCAGAGAAGAAACGCAGAGCAGGACCACAGAGCAGAACCGCAGAGCAGGACCACAGAGGAGAACCGCAGAGCAGAACCGCAGAGCAGGACCACAGAGGAGAACTGCAGAGGAGAACCACAGAGGAGAACCGCAGAGGAGGACCACAGAGCAGGACCACAGAGGAGAACCGCAGAGCAGGACCTCAGAGCAGGACCACAGAGGAGAACCGCAGAGCAGGACCTCAGAGCAGGACCGCAGAGCAGGACCGCAGAGCAGGACCTCAGAGCAGGACCGCAGAGAAGAAACGCACAGCCCAACCACAGAGCAGAACCGCAGCGCAGGACCATAGAAGAGAACCGCAGAGGAGAACCGCAGAGCAGGACCGCAGAGCAGAACCGCAGAGCAGGACCGCAGAGCAGGACCGCAGATCAGAACCTCAGAGCAGGACCGCAGAGAAGAAACGCACAGCCCAACCACAGAGCAGAACCGCAGTGCAGGACCATAGAAGAGAACCGCAGAGGAGAACCGCAGAGCAGGACCGCAGAGCAGAACCGCAGAGCAGGACCACAAAACAGGACTGCAGAGAAGAATCGCAGAGCAGGACCGCAGAGGAGAACCGCAGAGCAGGACCACAGAGCAGAACCGCAGAGCAGAACCGCAGAGCAGAACCGCAGAGCAGGACCGCAGAGCAGGACCGCAGATCAGAACCTCAGAGCAGGACCGCAGAGAAGAAACGCACAGCCCAACCACAGAGCAGAACCGCAGCGCAGGACCATAGAAGAGAACCGCAGAGGAGAACCGCAGAGCAGGACCGCAGAGCAGAACCGCAGAGCAGGACCGCAGAGCAGGACCACAAAACAGGACTGCAGAGGAGAACCGCAGAGCAGGACCACAGAGCAGAACCGCAGAGCAGAACCGCAGAGCAGGACCGCAGAGCAGGACCGCAGATCAGAACCTCAGAGCAGGACCGCAGAGAAGAAACGCACAGCCCAACCACAGAGCAGAACCGCAGCGCAGGACCATAGAAGAGAACTGCAGAGGAGAACCGCAGAGCAGAACCGCAGAGCAGGACCGCAGAGCAGAACCGCAGAGCAGGACCGCAGAGGAGAACCGCAGAGCAGGACCACAGAGCAGAACCGCAGAGCAGAACCGCAGAGCAGGACCACAGAGCAGAACCGCAGAGCAGGACCACAGAGAAGAATCGCAGAGCAGGACCACAGAGGAGAACCGCAGAGGAGGACCACAGAGCAGGACCACAGAGGAGAACCGCAGAGCAGGACCACAGAGGAGAACCGCAGAGGAGGACCACAGAGCAGGACCACAGAGGAGAACCGCAGAGCAGGACCACAGAGGAGAACCGCAGAGCAGGACCTCAGAGCAGGACCACAGAGGAGAACCGCAGAGCAGGACCTCAGAGCAGGACCTCAGAGCAGGACCGCAGAGCAGGACCGCAGATCAGAACCTCAGAGCAGGACCGCAGAGAAGAAACGCACAGCTCAACCACAGAGCAGAACCGCAGCGCAGGACCATAGAAGAGAACCGCAGAGGAGAACCGCAGAGCAGGACCGCAGAGGAGAACCGCAGAGCAGGACCACAGAGCAGAACCGCAGAGCAGGACCGCAGAGCAGGACCACAAAACAGGACTGCAGAGAAGAATCGCAGAGCAGGACCGCAGAGGAGAACCGCAGAGCAGGACCACAGAGCAGAACCGCAGAGCAGAACCGCAGAGCAGGACCACAGAGCAGAACCGCAGAGCAGGACCACAGAGCAGAACCACAGAGCAGAACCGCAGAGCAGAACCTCAGAGCAGGACCGCAGAGAAGAAACGCACAGCCCAACCACAGAGCAGAACCGCAGCGCAGGACCACAGAGGAGAACCGCAGAGGAGAACCGCAGAGCAGAACCGCAGAGCAGAACCTCAGAGCAGAACCGCAGAGCAGGACCGCAGAGCAGAACCGCAGAGCAGAACCGCAGAGCAGAACCTCAGAGCAGAACCGCAGAGAAGAACCACAGAGCAGGACCGCAGAGCAGAACCTCAGAGCAGAACCGCAGAGCAGGACCGCAGAGCAGAACCGCAGAGCAGAACCGCAGAGCAGAACCTCAGAGCAGAACCGCAGAGCAGAACCGCAGAGCAGAACCGCAGCGCAGAACCGCAGAGCATGCACAGTAGAGTCCAAATGCAAAAGATAAGGACAAGATGCCGAAACCTAGTGAATCCCACCTGAGAGCTGTGAGGGTCCTGGAACAGAAATCAATGTGGAGAACAAACTCCTTCCTGCTTGTGTGAATGCTGGACTATGTCCGCCCTCAGATCACACCCTGTACAGTCACAAACTACACCGCCTGGTCCCCTCCTCTAGGTACAATCCCGTCCTCCCCCAACCCTCATAAGCTGTATAAAGCCCCGTGTCCGTCCAGAATATTCCATCAGAATAAATCCCCAGATCTACGTCCTTCTAAAGAACCTAATCACTGTAAGATACAATATTGTTACGCTCCAGGAAGACATCCAGGCCTCTCTTGAACCCCTCGGCTGAGTTCGCCATCACCACCTCCTCAGGCAGGGAATTCCAGATTCTCACTGCCCTAACAGTAAAGAATCCTCTTCTAAGTTGGTGGAGAACCCTTCTCTCCTCCAGACGCAGAGAATGCCCCCTTGTGACCGTCACCTTCCTTGGTATAAACAGATCCTCAGAGAGATAATTGTATTGTCCCCTTATATACTTATACATGGTTATTACATCGCCTCTCAGTCGTCTTTTTTCTAGACTAAATAATCCTAATTTTGCTAATCTCTCTGGGTATTGTAGTTCCCCCATCCCCTTTATTAATTTGTTGCCCTCCATTGTACTCGCTCTAGTTCCATTATATCCTTCCTGGGCAGCAGTGCCCAAAACTGTACACAGTCCTCCATGTGCGGTCTTGTCAGGAATATATTACTTCGTCGTGACAACGTGAGGAATAATACCCCACAATTTTTGTCCCTACTTTCAGTTCCAGTAAGGAACTTGCAGCTCTCTGGCGCCCCCCTAATCCTCAGGTCAGTCAGGGAACTGCACCTAGGACAATTAGTTGCCAGAAAGGCTGCCTTGTCACGTACTGGCTATCGGGCGCTCTGCAGTGAGGGCGTTATGTATATTACTAGTCCTCAGGCAGGGACTACACACATAAACCATAATCCACCTCACCTCCGCCTCAAAACTGTTCCTTAACATATAATCCTCTGTCTCCAAACACAGACAGCCCCCTCATGCCCTCTCCTGCTCCCACCTGCTAACACTTTCTCTGCTCCTTCTCACTGCTGGCGATATCTCTCCAAATCCTGGTCCTCCTCACCACATTCCCACAGTCATTTCTACCTCCCATCCACGCTCTATCACAACCTTCCGTAACCTCTCCAACCTTATACCCATTCACCCAGCCCCCGCTTCCCCAGTCCCACTAACAGGAGCTCTGTGGAACGCTCGCTCTGTCTGCAACAAGCTTTCCTACATCCATGATCTTTTTGTCACTACCAAACTCTCCTTCCTCGCCATCACCGAAACCTGGCTCACCTCCTCTGACACAGCCTCTCCTGCTGCACTTTCATATGGTGGCTTCCACCTTTCTCACACCCCCCCGCCCCAGCAGCAAACATGGAGGAGGAGTCGGTTTTCTCCTGTCAGATACCTGCTCCTTCACCCCAATCCCACTGCCACCCTCTGGTACCCTCCCTTCCTTTGAGGTGCACTCTGTGCGCATCTACTCCCCCTCCAACCTCCAACTGGCTGTCATCTACCGCCCCCCAGGGCCAGCCACCACCTTCTTTGACCACTTCACCACCTGGTTACTTCATTTCCTTTCCGCAGACATCCCTACTATCATCATGGGTGACTTCAACATCCCCATTGACACTTCCCTCTCAGCTTCCACTAAACTTCTATCTCTCACTTCCTCCTTCGGCCTCACTCAATGGTCTTCTACAGCCACCCACAAAGATGGCCACACACTGGACCTCATCTTCACCCGCCTCTGCTCCCTATCTAACCTCTCTAACTCACCTCTTCCTCTCTCTGACCACAACCTTCTCACATTCTCTTCCCTCTCCACTCCATGTCTACAATCCCCACCCCACAAACTCTCACACCCTCGCAGAAATCTTAAACACCTTGACCTAAACTCATTCTCTGAATCCCTCCTCCCTCTCACAGATGTAAGTTCCTTACACAATGCAGATGACGCTGCTGCTCTATATAACACCACAATAGCTGTAGCTTTGGAATCCGCTGCCCCACTTACATATACCAAAACTCGCAAAATCAACAGACAGCCCTGGCACACCAGCCTGACCAAAGAGCTGAGGCGAGCTTCCAGGGCTGCTGAGCGCAGATGGAAAAGATCCCACTCCAACGAGCACTTCATCGCATTCAAACAGTCTCTCACTACTTTCAAGACCACACTTGCCACAGCTAAACAAACCTACTTCTCATCTCTCATATCCTCCCTGTCTCACAACCCTAAACAGTTATTCAACACCTTCAATTCTCTCCTCCGCCCCCCAGCACCTCCTCCCTCCCCACTCATCTCAGCTGAAGACTTTGCCTCATTTTTCAAGCAGAAAATTGATAACATCAGGGACAGTTTTGGTCAACAACCCCCAGAGCCCCTCCTCCTGACTTCCCAGCCCTCCACCTTCAAAACCAACTTCTCCACCATTACAGAAGATCGACTCTCCACTCTACTCTCAAGATCACATCTCACCACCTGTGCACTCGACCCAATCCCATCCCACTTCATACCAAACCTCACCACAGTCTTCATCCCAACCCTAACCCATCTCTTCAACCTATCACTAACAACTGGTCTTTTCCCCTCAAGCTTTAAACATGCCTCCATCACACCTATCCTCAAAAAGCCCTCTCTTGACCCATCCTCTGTATCTAGCTATCGCCCTATATCACTTCTCCCCTACGCCTCCAAGCTACTGGAACAACACGTCTACCTTGAACTGTCCTCCCATCTCTCTTCTTGCTCCCTCTTCGACCGCTTACAATCTGGCTTCCGGTCACACCACTCCACTGAAACTGCCCTTACTAAGGTCACCAATGACCTCTTAACCGCCAAGAGCAAGCGACACTACTCTGTCCTCCTCCTCCTGGACCTGTCGGCTGCCTTTGACACAGAGGACCATTCCCTATTATTACAGACCCTCTCATCCCTTGGCATCACAGACTTGGCCCTATCCTGGATCTCATCATACCTAACAGACCGGACATTCAGCGTCTCCCACTCACACACCACCTCCTCACCTCGCCCCCTATCTGTCGGAGTCCCACAAGGTTCAGTCCTTGGGGCCCTGCTGTTCTCTATTTACACCTTTGGCCTGGGACAGCTCATAGAATCTCATGGCTTTCAGTATCATCTCTATGCTGATGACACACAGATCTACATCTCTGGTCCAGATATCACCTCCCTACTAACCAGAATCCCTCAATGTCTGTCCACTATTTCATCCTTCTTCTCCGCTAAATTTCTGAAACTCAACATGGACAAAACAGAATTCATCATCTTTCCCCCATCTCACGTGACCCCCCCTATGAACCTATCCATTACAGTAAATGACTGCCCACTCTCCCCAGTCCCACAAGCTCGCTGCCTCGGGGTAATCCTTGACGCTGATCTCTCCTTCAAACCACATATCCAAGCACTTTCCACTTCCTGCCGACTTCAACTCAAAAATATTTCACGAATCCGTTCATTCCTCACCCAAGAATCTGCAAAAACCCTAGTCCATGCCCTCAAAATCTCTCGCCTTGACTACTGCAACCTCCTGCTCTGTGGCCTCCCCTCGAACACTCTCGCACCCCTCCAATCTATTCTAAACTCTGCTTCCCGACTAATCCACCTGTCCCCCCGCTATTCCCCAGCTTCTCCCCTCTGTCAATCCCTTCACTGGTCCCCATTGCCCAGAGACTCCAGTACAAAACCCTAACCATGACATACAAAGCCATCCACAACCTGTCTCCTCCATACATCTCTGACCTCGTCTCCCGGTACTTTCCCGCACGCAACCTCCGATCCTCACAAGATCTCCTTCTCTGCTCCCCTCTTATCTCCTCTTCCCACAATCGCATACAAGATTTCTCTCGTGTATCCCCCCTACTCTGGAACTCTCTACCACAACATATCAGACTCTCACCTACCATCGAAACCTTCAAAAAGAACCTGAAGACCCACCTCTTCCGACAAGCCTATAACCTGCAGTAACCACCGATCGACCAAACCGCTGCACGACCAGCTCTACCCTCGCCTACTGTATCCTCACCCATCCCTTGTAGATTGTGAGCCCTCGCGGGCAGGGTCCTCTCTCATCCTGTACCAGTTATGACTTGTATTGTTTAACATTATTGTACTTGTATGTATTATGTATACCCCTCCCTACATGTAAAGCGCCATGGAATAAATGGCGCTATAACAATAAATAATAATAATAATAATAATAAACCTCCAATCCATCACTGCCAGGATTTCCCAATACCACCAGGGCTGGCTGCTGGGGGAAGGGAGTGGGGAAGAGTGGATAGTGTTTCACAGAGCAGTGACAGGGAGCGGGGAGGGAGAACCATTTCACAGAGGATAGAGGAGGGGGATCACTTGTGAAGCATGCCATTCACAAACCAAGGAGAAAAGCAACAGGCCCTCATCAACCCTGATCCTCCCTGTCCACCCCTAGCCCTCACCAACCCTGATCCTCCCTATCCACCCCATAGCCCTCACCAACCCTGATCCTCCCTATCCACCCCATAGCCCTCACCAACCCTGATCCTCCCTGTCCTCCCCATAGCCCTCACCAACCCTGATCCTCCCTATCCTCCCCATAGCCCTCACCAACCCTGATCCTCCCTATCCACCCCATAGCCCTCACCAACCCTGATCCTCCCTATCCACCCCATAGCCCTCACCAACCCTGATCCTCCCTATCCACCCCATAGCCCTCACCAACCCTGATCCTCCCTGTCCTCCCCATAGCCCTCACCAACCCTGATCCTCCCTATCCTCCCCATAGCCCTCACCAACCCTGATCCTCCCTATCCTCCCCATATCCCTCACCAACCCTGATCCTCCCTATCCACCCCATAGCCCTCACCAACCCTGATCCTCCCTATCCACCCCATAGCCCTCACCAACCCTGATCCTCCCTGTCCTCCCCATAGCCCTCACCAACCCTGATCCTCCCTGTCCTCCCCATAGCCCTCACCAACCCTGATCCTCCCTATCCACCCCATAGCCCTCACCAACCCTGATCCTCCCTATCCACCCCATAGCCCTCACCAACCCTGATCCTCTCTGTCCTCCCCATAGCCCTCACCAACCCTGATCCTCCCTGTCCTCCCCATAGCCCTCACCAACCCTGATCCTCCCTGTCCTCCCCATAGCCCTCACCAACCCTGATCCTCCCTATCCTCCCCATAGCCCTCACCAACCCTGATCCTCCCTGTCCTCCCCATAGCCCTCACCAACCCTGATCCTCCTTATCCTCCCCATAGCCCTCACCAACCCTGATCCTCCCTATCCACCCCATAGCCCTCACCAACCCTGATCCTCCCTGTCCTCCCCATAGCCCTCACCAACCCTGATCCTCCCTATCCTCCCCATAGCCCTCACCAACCCTGATCCTCCCTGTCCTCCCCATAGCCCTCACCAACCCTGATCCTCCCTATCCTCCCCATAGCCCTCACCAACCCTGATCCTCCCTATCCACCCCATAGCCCTCACCAACCCTGATCCTCCCTATCCACCCCATAGCCCTCACCAACCCTGATCCTCCCTGTCCTCCCCATAGCCCTCACCAACCCTGATCCTCCCTATCCTCCCCATAGCCCTCACCAACCCTGATCCTCCCTATCCACCCCATAGCCCTCACCAACCCTGATCATTCCTGTCCCTGTCCATCCCTAGCTAGTGACTTCAGCTCTGGAGGTGACTGGAGGATAAGACACAATGTAACTTCAGAATAGTGACCGCAGCTCTGGAGGTGACTGGAGAATAAGACATAATGTAACAGCAGATTAGTGAGTGCAGCTCTGGAGGTGACGGGAGGATAAGACACAATGTAACTGCAGAATAGTGACCGCAGCTCTGGAGGTGAGTGGAGGATAAGACATGATGTAACAGTAGAATAGTGACTGCAGCTCTGGAGGAGACGGGAGGATAAGACACAATGTAACTGCAGAATAGTGACCGCAGCTCTGGAGGTGAGTGGAGGATAGAGCACGCCCAGGAAGAGGAGGAGCATCTGTGCTGAGCATCTGCAGGCTAGGGCCTTGCTAAGCTCCTGGGAAGGGAGGTTTTTTCCTGCAAGGACTTTCCATCTGCCCCCTTCCCAGGAAAGAGGACTTTCCCTGGGACTGAGCGCCGGGGCTGTGCCCCTGGCTCCCACCCTCCGGCAAGCCAGCTGGGGGTGGGGGGCCTCAGCACCATCCGGAGGCCAGGGTGCAGCCAGCCAGTCCCAGGGAGATGGGGAAGAGACGGAGCCAGGAGAGAGGGGGTCGCAGGACCCAGGAGCCCCGGGACACCGGGCCCCCCGAAGCTAGTACCGTGGCGGCTCCTCCTCCCGGAGGAGTGGCGGCCCAGAGCAGAGGTGCAGTGGCAGAGCCCCCCAACATCTGGGGCTCCAGAGCTGAGGGAGAGCCATCCACCATCTACGCCTCCCGCATCCATGCGCACCTCTGCGAATATGAGGAGGCCGCCAAACAGCTGAGAAAACTCCGGGAGGAGTTAAGGGGAGCACGAGCGGTGGCTAAGAACCGGCTCCCCGCCTCGAGACGAGCTGAGGTCTCCGCCACGGTGGAGAGGCTGAAGGGGGCTATCAGGGCCTTGGAGGAGATACGGGCGGCTATCCTGAGTGGGAGCGGCCCCTTTGCAGAGAAACTGAAAAACGATGACCGGTTTAGAGCCATGACCGGAGGGTCTCCTGGGGGGTCGGGAGGCCCCTGCCAGGTGGAGGGCCAAGAGGAGGAGGAGGAGGATGGCGGAACATCTACGCCTGCCCCACCTGAAGGCCTGGTGAGCAACAACACCCAGGTAACATGCAGCGGGGTGGCCCCTGAGCAAGTGGCTCTCCCACCGGACTCCAGTTACTCGGAGGAAAGTGGGGGCGAGGGGGAGGCTGGTGGGAGTGGGGACAGTAGTAGTGAGGGGGGCTGCCTCGTCCTACAACAGGTGAGGCAGATCGAGTCCCCAGAGCGGTTTGGCACACTGCTCTTTGGGGATGAGGTCTGCCCTGAGGACGAGGCAACCGGAAAGAGGAAAAAGAAAAAAAACAAGCGCAAGCCAAAAAACACCGTGGCTGACAAACTTATGTTTGTCCCTCTTTCCGGGGCCCCTCTGTCCCGCTGTATGGAACCCGCTGCCCACCCCGGCTCGGGCCCTGTGGTGGGTCCGCAGCGGGGGCGCGGGCAGAGTGATGTGTGCCTGGACCTTACCGTCACATCTGGTGGTGGCGGTGAGGGTTCAGGCAGCGACATGGAGGTCGGTGCTGGTGCCAGTGGTGTAACAGCCGCTGGCGGTATTGGCAGTAGTGGTGTCCGGGCTCAGTCCCCGGTGGCAGGGGGGGCTGGCCTGGCGCTCAGCACGGGTACAGCCAGGACCGCACCTCCGGCGGTGAGTGCTGGGGTCTCTGGATCCCCCACGCACGGGTCCGTTAAGTCTGGTCCACTTATGGGGGTCCAGAGACCTAGAAAGGGCGTGGAGGCTGCTGTGAAGCAGCAGCTAAAAAAATGCAAGGGGCTGGTAGCTCCTCTGACGGCGCCCGTGGCAAGAGCGGGGTCCCCGGCGCGTAGACCCAAAAAGGGGTCCGTGCTGGGGGCACCGCCGCCGCTGGGCGATGAGGGGGAGTGGCCGGCCCTGCCAACATCAAGTGGTGGGTTCAGGGGCGCAGTGACAGTCCGTGAGGGGGGCGTGGCCTCCCCGAGTGTTGCCCAGCCTGCAAAGGCTGCGGCATGCGGGGGGGGCGTGTCCTCCTCGGCCGCTGTCCCGCCCGCTGTGCCCGCGTCACCTGGGGAGGGCGTGGCCTCGCAAGGGGTCACTGCTCTGCCCGGGGTGGCTGCGGCCGGCGGGGGGGGCGTGGCCTTGGCGGGCCCACTGCCTCCTGTCCCGCCTACCCCCTCAAGCAGCATAGTGCCCCCAAAAGTCGGTAGGGAGTTGTCGGGGTCCCCAGCCCGCTTACCTCCATCTGGTGGTGCGGGGGCTCTGGCGCTCCTTGGGAAGCCGGCGGGGGCGAACAGCAGAGGGCAGGGTGCGGTGGCAGTGGCCGTCCCTGTCCTCAGTGCAAAGACACCACAAAAAGAAAAAAAAGTGGAGCCAGAGAACCCAGGAGCTGCTGCTGCTCCCAGGCTCGGGCAGGGCGTACTGAGTGCGCTCTGCTCGGAGGTATTTAAAGGGGCAGCGGCACTCCTGGACAAGAGTTGGAGCAGTGCCAGCAGCTCCAAGGAGCAGAGCACTGGCCAGTCAGGGCCCCCAGCAGGCAGGCAGGGGTACTGCAACACCAAGTCTGCTAATGTAAATAGTGGTCTATCTGGAAGTGAGAGTGGGAGTGAGATAGGAGATATTTTTGAAGAGCTGTTTGAGGACATAAATGGTGATGTGAGCGATATGGATGAGGGAGTGAGTGCGAGTGTGAATGTGGCAGTAAATGCTGGAGTGAGTGCCGGAGCGAGTGGAAATAATAAAAGAGTGAACGGGAGAGTGAATGAGGGTGCTGGCACAAGTGGTGGTAGTGGTGGGAGGGCTGGCCCGTCTGCCCCCCCAGCCGCGAGGCCCCAACGTAATTATGCGGGGGTCGCGGCTGGGGGTCGGGGTGGTTCCGGGGGGGTCTCCTCGCCTCCGGGCTCCGGGGACGGCGGTTTGCACCGCCGTTTCCTGGAGGCCCTCCAAAGGGGAGAAAGATCGATCATGGTAGAGGGGAGGACAGTGGACCTGTCCTTCTGGATAGAGAGACATGGCCTAGCAGCCTTCCAAAATCAAAGGGAGGGAGGGACTGTTTGGTCTCTCCCCACAGCCGGGCAGGGGCCGCCAAGAAGGAATGTGGTCCGTCTTAGGTGGGGGGGCAGTGAAGCTTGTCCACCTAGGAGCAAGGTGGTGGAGCTCCTCCTTAAGATGGGCTTCGGGGCGAATGACATCTTTGCCCTGATACACCCTTCGGCGTCCCGCTTCTTCGACGTCAGCTTCGTGCGGCCAGAGGGGCTTGAGCTCTTCTGGTCAAACTACGAGCTGGTGCGAGAAGAGCCCGGATGGCGAGACTTCGTGGCTCAAGCGGTGTCTCGCCAAAATTCCGTCAAGCGAGTGACCGTGGTTACATGTAACGAGTCACTCGCAGGCGTGGACATCATGACGTGGCTTTCCCGTTACGGGGAGGTCACCGAGGTCCCAAAAAAGAACAGGGACGAGTTTGGCATCTGGTCGGGGGGCTGGACCTTCATGGTCAAATTGAAGGTTTCCGGCGGCACGGTCACCCACATCCCTTCCTCGGCGTTCCTGGGAAGGGACAGGATCCTGGTCTTCTACCAGGGGCAACCGAAGGTCTGCCACAAGTGCGGCGACCCCACTCACTTCAGCGCCAACTGCAAGGTGCAGAAGTGCGCGTTGTGTGGTGGGGTAGGTCACCTGGCTGCCTTGTGCAAAGACATTCGGTGCCACCTGTGTGGTGACCTGGGTCACCCTCTCAGCCGCTGCCCTCGCTCTTTCTCTAATGCCGCCACAGGCCCGGTGGGGGGAGACCGCGGGGGGGCAACCCCCGGTGGCGCTGCTTCTGCTGTGGCAGGTGGTGGCGAAGGGGGAAGGGCTGAGGGGCCAGTGAGGAAGGGCAATGCTGCAAGGGGCCCCGCGTACCAGCGGAGGCAGGAAAAACGCCAGGGAGGTAAGGGACAAGTGGAGCCTCGGGCAACCGGGGTGATGCCTGCTCCTCCCTCCAGGCCCGTGGCCAAAGCCTCTGAGGCCCTGGGGGAGAGTGCGGTGAGTGAGGAGATCAGGAGGATGGAGAGAGAGGAGAAAGCGGCTGACTCGGACAATTCCTCTCAGTATGAAAGTGTTGATGAGGATGTCCAAGAGCAGCCTACAGCACCAGGTGGCAAAACCAGGCGTGCCAAGCGCAAAGCGGTGGGGAGGAAGGCTGACAAGCCTTCAAAGTCCCCCCCGCCCCCGACCACAAGGGTGCATACGGAAGGGCCCGCTGACCCCCCTCTGATCAGACTCTCCAACCGGTTCAGCGCCCTCGGGGGTTCAGATGATGAACCGCAAGACGAGGGTACTGGGCCGGGGGTAACACCGGAGGGTCCTTCGGGGGATGGCGGAGTCCGTCCCTCAGGGGGCATTGCTCCTCCTGAGGGGGGGACAGACCTGGAACCCGGGGGCGAGGACACCGGGGGGGGTGGGATGGACACGTCGGGAGCTTCCCTGAAAAGGAAGGTGTCTGACCCCTCCCCAGGAGGAGGTAATAGCGGGGTAGGGAAGAAATTGGCCATCCAACTCGATCACCCATGATGGCTGAACTCGCCCCGTTGACGCTGGCGTCTATTAATGTCGCCAGCATTAAGTCAGATGCGGCTCGCTTCACGGCCTTTGATTTTTTCTCCCGGATTGAGGCAGAAATTTTATTCTTGCAAGAGACCAGACTAACAGACATGGGGGCCATCTATAAATCACGGAGGGAGTGGAGGTGCGGGCCCTCATACTGGTCTCTTGCGGCCGAGCCGTATAGCGGGGTGGCAGTCCTTTTTAAGACTGCAGCAGTTGAATGCCGACGGGTTACTGAGTTGGAAATGGGGAGGTGCCTGATCCTAGATGTCTTCATGAGGGGACAAGAGCTCCGGCTCATCAACATCTACGGCCCGCAGTCCAAGTGGGACCGCAAATGTCTCTTCCTGAGGATCAAGCCCTTTCTTTTTACGAGCCGACAGGTGGTCTTCGGTGGGGACTTCAACACCATTACGAGGTCCCGTGACCGGGGGGGTCCCGGAGATCGCCTGGCTTATGATAGCGTCGCGTTGAATAGCATAGCCAGTGAAGCTCGCCTGGTGGATGCCCACATCCGGCACACCCCAGGTCACGGAGGTTTCACCTACCATAGGGGTAGCTGTAGGTCTAGAATAGACAGGTTTTTTTTGAAGGAGGACGCCATCTTTTCTGCTGTGTCCGCCGTTGAGGTGGAGTTCTCCGATCACTGTCTAATTTTCTTTTCTCTGAATGTTGCAGAGACTCCTCGGATGGGAAGAGGGCTGTGGAAGCTCAATTCGTCCCTGCTGGAAGAAGCGGAGGTGAGACAATCCTTCGAGGATTTTCTTCAGAGCCAGGTACCGCTGTTGGATCTCTGTAGTAGTAAGTCAGAGTGGTGGGAGATCTTCAAAAAGCGGGTGGCGGGGTTCTTCCGTCAGCTCTCGAGCCTCAGGAGTCTGAACAGGCACCGCTTGTACCAGGCTCTGGGGAGGAAACTCTAGCAGCTTGTCTCGACTGGAGGTGACCGAGAGGAAATCTCCAGAGTGAAATCTTTGCTCAAGAGGTGTCAGTATGATAGGCACACATCTTTGGTTTTTGAGAGGGACTTCGGGAAGTACCGCTCGCCCGACCCTTACAGAAACTGTAAGATGTCAGTGAATTGTAAGATGGTGACAGGACTGATCGACAGTACGGGGTCCCTGAACAGATCCAAATCAGGGATCCTGGAGGTGGTCAGATCCTTCTACTCACACCTCTTGGAAAAGAAGGATCTGGATCGGGACAGGATGTCGGCTTTCCTGGCTGAAGCCATCCCTGAGCCAGGGGGTGACCCCTCTCTTGGTGTTTTGGCAGAAGAAATCAGGGAAGAGGAAGTGAGACTGGCCATTGATGGGCTTCGGCTCAAGAAATCGCCAGGTCCGGATGGCTTAACATCTGAGTTCTATAAGACTTTTAGGGACTCCTTGGTCCCCCTCTTGACAGGGGTCTTTAATGAGTGTCTCTCCTCGGGCACTCTTCCCGGCTCAATGAGGAAGTCAGCCCTCATTATTCTGTCAAAGGGTAAGGATCCGTCCCGAATCGAGAACTGGCGTCCCATAGCGCTTCTCGATACGGACCGGAAGGTTCTGGCCAAGGTGCTGTTTAATCGGCTGGTGAAGTTTGCACCCCGGCTCCTTTCAGGGGCCCAGCATTGCTCTGTTCCAGGCCGCAGTACTTTTAGTGCTGTGCTCGGTGTCCGAGAGGCAGTGGAGCAGGGTAGGGCAGGTCACTGGAAGGGGTACTTGCTGTCATTAGATCAAGCGAAAGCCTTTGACCGGGTCAACCACGAGTACCTCTGGTCCGTCCTTTTGAGGTATGGTCTGCCTGGGAGGTTTGTAAAATGGTTAGAGATCTTGTACCAAGGGGCTGAGACTTTTCCGCTGGTGAATGGTTGGTCAGGTCGTCCTTTTGAGGTGGGTTCTGGGGTCCGTCAGGGCTGTCCGCTGAGCCCGCTTTTATACGTGTTCGCGATCGATCCCTTCTTAAGGAGGGTAGATCGTGGACCGTTGGCGGGAGTCGGGATGGACCGGGCGGGCTCTGGCTCCTCTCTGAGGGTGGTGGCGTACGCCGATGATGTTTCCCTGTTCGTATCCTCGAGAGGGGAGGCGGACTGGGTCATGTCGGAGGTAGTGCGCTACTCGGAGGCATCCGGGTCCATGATCAACCGGGATAAGTGTGAAAGTCTCTGGCTGGGAGGGGGAGATCCTAGTTTTGATCTCCCGGACACCCTTCCAGGGCCCCAGGCCACCGCCAAAATTCTAGGCATCGAATTTGGCCCCGGGGACTACCCCCAGCAAAATTGGGAGGGCAGACTTAAGATCGCCGCCCAAAAGGTGGACCAATGGAAGGGTTGGTCTTTAACCCTGAGGGAAAGGGTTGCCCTGGCTAAAGGCTATCTGCTACCTTTATTGATATACCTGGACAGTGTGTGCATCTTGCCGGAACCTCTCTGGACGCGGGTCTATAGCCTGTTCTTCCAATTGTTATGGGGGAATAGGCTTAACCTAATCAAGAGGGAGGTTACATACCGTACGAGGAGACTAGGCGGGTTGGGTATGGTCAACCCGGTGGTGTTTCTAGTAAACACCTTTCTTAAGACTAACATCTCTAACCTCTGGCTAGAGAGGGCTCCTCCGTGGGTAGTCTCCTGCAAGGGTTGGCTTTGGCCTTTCTTCCAGGAATGGGAGACAGGAGGGCGGGTGAAGGACCTACGCACACCTCATGGGCATCTTCCGGCTTACGCTACCCCGGTTCTGAAGGTGATCCGCCGGTGGGGTCTGGGAATGTGGGAAATCAGGACCATGTCGAGGCAGTGCCTTGACAGGAGGGTCCTGTTGACCCATTTCCAGAAGCCCCTGGCCCTTAAGGATTGCCCAGGCCGGGATCTGGAGGTCGGGCTGGGGCTTTTAAATTCTAAGCGGATCCCCATGAAGTTTTGGGACTTGACCTGGCGTTGCTTCCACGGGAGGCTGTATGTAAGGGACAACTTGAAGTGCAGGAACTCCGATGACCGGGGTTGCCCTCGTGAGGAGTGTGGCGACGTGCTGGAAAGCATGGAGCACTTCCTGCTTCATTGTCCCTTTAATGCAGAGGTTTACAACAGGGTGGGTGCCTCCATACGTTGGCCGCGGCTGGCGTCCCTCTCCTACACTGAATGGGCCTATGGAGCGTTCAGATCCCTGGGTGGCCGGGACCCGTGCACTTTATTCCTAGTCAGTGCAGCGGTTAGGTTCCACACTTGGAATGCACGGTGCCTAGTTACGACGCGGAAAAAAACCCTCCCAAGGGATGAGGTGGTAGGAAACATCTTGGGTGACCTGGTGAAGGTCCGTTCTTTGGAGTTCGAAAGGTTGGGTGTGAGGAAGGCCTCTTGGCTTTGGAGAGGCCTCTCCTTTTAAAAACGCACTCAAGGGAGAGCTAGCTCCGTGTGAATGAGGGTAGGGATAGCATAAGTTTCACTGGGTGTGTTAGGGACAGAAGTAGGGGCAGATAGGGACAGGGAGGGACAGGCACTGAGGGACAGATAGAGAGTTAGTTATGATAAGTTAGGTAGAGTAGGGGCAGGTAGGGACAGATAGGGACAGGTTTCTTTTTTTAGGGACAGAAGTAGGGACAGTCTTAGTTCTTGAGGGATAGGATGAATGTGTTAGTGAGGGATGGAGCCTCTAGAACCCCGTTTTCCTGGTGGTGGGCTGGTGCATGCCACCTTAGCTTTTTGTTTTAAAAACAGGACATATAATGGATATTGGGCTTACAGGTGCCAAACTTGGGCCTTGGGTATGTAAATGCTGTGTTTAGTTTGTATATTAATGCGTAAGTAGATGGGATGGTATTGAGAGTTTTGGAAAATGTCTTTTGGTTGTGCTTTGGTAAAAGGAAAAACATATAACACACGTTTTTTTTGTTTTTTTAGTTAGAATGTGTGGATGGGGTGTAGTCAGGTTGGGAGGGGGGTGCATGGGGGGTGGTGGATGGATGACCGGATGCCAAGAGCAACATGAAGGAGCAGAGGAGCAGGGCAGGAGAAGTAGACTCTGCGGACCCTGGAAATAGTTTTCGTGTGGAATCAAAAGGCCATAAACTTTCGTGGACCAGATTTTGCAGTGACAAGGCTACAAACTTGTAGGACCTGCGGTGCAAGGTGGTGGGAAAAAAGGCTGCGAACTTGTTGCCATGTGTGGGAGAGGGAAAAAAAAAAAAAAAAAAAAATCTTTGCTGTGTAATAGGAGGTAAGGTTTGTCGGCCAAAGTGGCAGAGTTCTTGTTTTTTTTCAAGGCGGAGGGCCAGGAAAGGGTTATTTTCGTTTTTGTAAATAGTAAAATTGTAAATAGTAAACTAGTAAAATCGGTGAGGTGTGAATGGGGGTGAATGGGGGTGAATGGGGTGAGAGTGGGGAGTGGGGTTTATGTTTCTTTGTATTCTCTTTTAAGTGGATTCCTGCTGGGGGACCCTAAGCTGCCGAGCTCAGTGGGGGACAAGGAAAGGATTTGGACTTTCAGTTGTTTGCGCATGTTTTGCACATTTTATGTCTGTCTATGTTGGTTTTCTTTAGTTTATGTATTGTGGTTTGTTTCTGAGTGTAATTTTGATAATTTTGTAAAATAAAAGAGTTGGAGAATAAGACATAATGTAACAGCAGATTAGTGAGTGCAGCTCTGGAGGTGAGTGGAGGATAAGATGCAAACATAGCAGAGACCAACTGCAGAGCAAACAGAGCAGAGCTCCACCGTAGAGCAAACAGCAAAGCCCGACCCTAGAGCATGCATAACAGAGCAGGGAAAAGTCCAGTTACAAAGTCCATTCGTAGATCATGCATAGCCAATGTCAACCTCAGTACAGAACCGCATAGCATGTACAGCAGAGAATAATCACACAGCAAGAATAGCAGAGTGCAACCCTAGAACATGCATAGCACAGCCCAACCGCAGAGCAGAACCGCACAGCCCAACCGCAGAGCAGAACCGCACAGCCCAACCACAGAGCAGAACCGCACAGCCCAACCACAGAGCAGAACCGCACAGCCCAACCGCAGAGCAGAACCGCACAGCCCAACCACAGAGCAGAACCGCACAGCCCAACCACAGAGCAGAACCGCACAGCCCAACCACAGAGCAGAACCGCACAGCCCAACCACAGAGCAGAACCGCACAGTCCAACCACAGAGCAGAACCGCACAGTCCAACCACAGAGCAGAACCGCACAGCCCAACCGCAGAGCAGAACCGCACAGCCCAAACACAGAGCAGAACCGCACAGCCCAACCACAGAGCAGAACCGCACAGCCCAAACACAGAGCAGAACCGCACAGCCCAACCGCAGAGCAGAACCGCACAGCCCAACCACAGAGCAGAACCGCACAGTCCAACCGCAGAGCAGAACCGCACAGCCCAACCACAGAGCAGAACCGCACAGCCCAACCGCAGAGCAGAACCGCACAGCCCAACCACAGAGCAGAACCGCACAGCCCAACCACAGAGCAGAACCGCACAGCCCAACCGCAGAGAGGACCGCACAGCCCAACCACAGAGCAGAACCGCACAGCCCAACCACAGAGCAGAACCGCAGAGAGGAACCGCACAGCCCAACCACAGAGCAGAACCGCAGAGCAGAACCGCACAGCCCAACCGCAGAGCAGAACCGCAGAGCAGAACCACAGAGAGGAACCACACAGCCCAACCGCAGAGCAGAACCGCACAGCCCAACCGCAGAGCAGAACCGCACAGCCCAACCACAGAGCAGAACCGCACAGCCCAACCACAGAGCAGAACCGCACAGCCCAACCACAGAGCAGAACCGCACAGCCCAACCACAGAGCAGAACCGCACAGTCCAACCACAGAGCAGAACCGCACAGTCCAACCACAGAGCAGAACCGCACAGCCCAACCGCAGAGCAGAACCGCACAGCCCAAACACAGAGCAGAACCGCACAGCCCAACCACAGAGCAGAACCGCACAGCCCAAACACAGAGCAGAACCGCACAGCCCAACCGCAGAGCAGAACCGCACAGCCCAACCACAGAGCAGAACCGCACAGTCCAACCACAGAGCAGAACCGCACAGCCCAACCACAGAGCAGAACCGCACAGCCCAACCGCAGAGCAGAACCGCACAGCCCAACCACAGAGCAGAACCGCACAGCCCAACCACAGAGCAGAACCGCACAGCCCAACCGCAGAGAGGACCGCACAGCCCAACCACAGAGCAGAACCGCACAGCCCAACCACAGAGCAGAACCGCACAGCCCAACCACAGAGCAGAACCGCAGAGAGGAACCGCACAGCCCAACCACAGAGCAGAACCGCAGAGCAGAACCGCACAGCCCAACCGCAGAGCAGAACCGCAGAGCAGAACCACAGAGAGGAACCACACAGCCCAACCGCAGAGCAGAACCGCACAGCCCAACCACAGAGAGGAACCACACAGCCCAACCACAGAGCAGAACCACAGAGAGGAACCGCACAGCCCAACCACAGAGCAGAACCGCACAGCCCAACCACAGAGCAGAACCGCACAGCCCAACCACAGAGAGGAACCACACAGCCCAACCACAGAGCAGAACCGCAGAGAAGAACCGCACAGCCCAACCACAGAGCAGAACCACAGAGAGGAACCACACAGCCCAACCACAGAGCAGAACCGCACAGCCCAACCACAGAGAGGAACCGCACAGACCAACCACAGAGCAGAACCGCAGAGAAGAACCGCACAGCCCAACCACAGAGCAGAACCGCACAGCCCAAACACAGAGCAGAACCGCACAGTTCAACCACAGAGCAGAACCGCAGAGAAGAACCGCACAGCCCAACCGCAGAGCAGAACCGCACAGCCCAACCACAGAGCATAACCGCACAGCCCAAACACAGAGCAGAACCACACAGCCCAACCACAGAGCAGAACCGCAGAGAGGAACCACACAGCCCAACCACAGAGCAGAACCGCACAGCCCAACCACAGAGCAGAACCGCACAGCCCAACCACAGAGCAGAACCGCACAGCCCAACCACAGAGCAGAACCGCACAGTCCAACCGCAGAGCAGAACCGCACAGCCCAACCACAGAGCAGAACCGCACAGCCCAACCACAGAGCAGAACCGCAGAGAGGAACCACACAGCCCAACCACAGAGCAGAACCGCACAGCCCAACCACAGAGCAGAACCGCAGAGAGGAACCACACAGCCCAACCACAGAGCAGAACCGCACAGCCCAACCACAGAGCAGAACCGCACAGCCCAACCACAGAGCAGAACCGCACAGCCCAACCACAGAGCAGAACCGCACAGCCCAACCACAGAGCAGAACCGCACAGCCCAACCGCAGAGCAGAACCGCACAGCCCAACCACAGAGCAGAACCGCACAGCCCAACCGCAGAGAGGAACCGCACAGCCCAACCACAGAGCAGAACCGCACAGCCCAACCACAGAGCAGAACCGCACAGCCCAACCACAGAGCAGAACCGCAGAGCAGAACCGCACAGCCCAACCGCAGAGCAGAACCGCAGAGCAGAACCACAGAGAGGAACCACACAGCCCAACCGCAGAGCAGAACCGCACAGCCCAACCACAGAGAGGAACCACACAGCCCAACCACAGAGCAGAACCACAGAGAGGAACCGCACAGCCCAACCACAGAGCAGAACCGCACAGCCCAACCACAGAGCAGAACCGCACAGCCCAACCACAGAGAGGAACCACACAGCCCAACCACAGAGCAGAACCGCAGAGAAGAACCGCACAGCCCAACCACAGAGCAGAACCACAGAGAGGAACCACACAGCCCAACCACAGAGCAGAACCGCACAGCCCAACCACAGAGAGGAACCGCACAGACCAACCACAGAGCAGAACCGCAGAGAAGAACCGCACAGCCCAACCACAGAGCAGAACCGCACAGCCCAAACACAGAGCAGAACCGCACAGTTCAACCACAGAGCAGAACCGCAGAGAAGAACCGCACAGCCCAACCGCAGAGCAGAACCGCACAGCCCAACCACAGAGCATAACCGCACAGCCCAAACACAGAGCAGAACCACACAGCCCAACCACAGAGCAGAACCGCAGAGAGGAACCACACAGCCCAACCACAGAGCAGAACCGCACAGCCCAACCACAGAGCAGAACCGCACAGCCCAACCACAGAGCAGAACCGCACAGCCCAACCACAGAGCAGAACCGCACAGTCCAACCGCAGAGCAGAACCGCACAGCCCAACCACAGAGCAGAACCGCACAGCCCAACAGCACAGCCCAACCGCAGAGCAGAACCGCACAGCCCAACCACAGAGCAGAACCGCACAGCCCAACCGCAGAGCAGAACCGCACAGCCCAACCACAGAGCAGAACCGCACAGCCCAACCACAGAGCAGAACCGCACAGTCAAACCGCAGAGCAGAACCGCACAGCCCAACCACAGAGCAGAACCGCACAGCCCAACCACAGAGCAGAACCGCAGAGAGGAACCGCACAGCCCAACCACAGAGCAGAACTGCAGAGAGGAACCGCACAGCCCAACTGCAGAGCAGAACCGCACAGTCCAACCGCAGAGCAGAACTGCACAGCCCAACCAGAGAGAGGAACCGCACAGCCCAACCGCAGAGCAGAACCGCACAGTCCAACCACAAAGCAGAACCGCAGAGAGGAACCGCACAACCCAACCACAGAGCAGAACCGCAGAGAGGAACCGCACAGCCCAACCACAGAGCAGAACCGCAGAGAGGAACCGCACAGCCCAACCGCAGAGCAGAACCGCACAGCCCAACCGCAGAGCAGAACCGCACAGCCCAACCGCAGAGCAGAACCGCACAGCCCAACCACAGAGCAGAACCGCACAGCCCAACCACAGAGCAGAACCGCAGAGAGGAACCGCACAGCCCAACCACAGAGCAGAACCGCAGAGCAGAACCGCACAGCCCAAACACAGAGCAGAACCGCACAGCCCAACCGCAGAGCAGAACCACACAGCCCAACCACAGAGCAGAACCGCACAGCCCAACCACAGAGCAGAACCGCAGAGAGGAACCGCACAGCCCAACCACAGAGCAGAACCGCAGAGCAGAACCGCACAGCCCAACCGCAGAGCAGAACCGCAGAGCAGAACCACACAGCCCAACCGCAGAGCAGAACCGCACAGCCCAACCACAGAGAGGAACCACACAGCCCAACCACAGAGCAGAACCACAGAGAGGAACCGCACAGCCCAACCACAGAGCAGAACCGCACAGCCCAACCGCAGAGCAGAACCGCACAGCCCAACCACAGAGCAGAACCGCACAGCCCAACAGCACAGCCCAACCGCAGAGCAGAACCGCACAGCCCAACCGCAGAGCAGAACCGCACAGCCCAACCACAGAGCAGAACCGCACAGCCCAACCACAGAGCAGAACCGCACAGTCAAACCGCAGAGCAGAACCGCACAGCCCAACCACAGAGCAGAACCGCACAGCCCAACCACAGAGCAGAACCGCAGTCCAACCGCAGAGCAGAACTGCACAGCCCAACCACAGAGAGGAACCGCACAGCCCAACCGCAGAGCAGAACCGCACAGTCCAACCACAGAGCAGAACCGCAGAGAGGAACCGCACAGCCCAACCACAGAGCAGAACCGCAGAGAGGAACCGCACAGCCCAACCACAGAGCAGAACCGCAGAGAGGAACCGCACAGCCCAACCGCAGAGCAGAACCGCACAGCCCAACCGCAGAGCAGAACCGCACAGCCCAACCGCAGAGCAGAACCGCACAGCCCAACCGCAGAGCAGAACCGCACAGCCCAACCACAGAGCAGAACCGCACAGCCCAACCACAGAGCAGATCCGCAGAGAGGAACCGCACAGCCCAACCACAGAGCAGAACCGCAGAGCAGAACCGCACAGCCCAAACACAGAGCAGAACCGCACAGCCCAACCGCAGAGCAGAACCGCACAGCCCAACCACAGAGCAGAACCGCACAGCCCAACCACAGAGCAGAACCGCAGAGAGGAACCGCACAGCCCAACCACAGAGCAGAACCGCAGAGCAGAACCGCACAGCCCAACCGCAGAGCAGAACCACAGAGAGGAACCACACAGCCCAACCGCAGAGCAGAACCGCACAGCCCAACCACAGAGAGGAACCACACAGCCCAACCACAGAGCAGAACCACAGAGAGGAACCGCACAGCCCAACCACAGAGCAGAACCGCACAGCCCAACCGCAGAGCAGAACCGCACAGCCCAACCACAGAGCAGAACCGCACAGCCCAACAGCACAGCCTAACCACAGAGCAGAACCGCACAGCCCAACCACAGAGCAGAACCGCACAGCCCAACCGCAGAGCAGAACCGCACAGCCCAACCACAGAGCAGAACCGCACAGCCCAACCACAGAGCAGAACCGCACAGTCAAACCGCAGAGCAGAACCGCACAGCCCAACCACACAGCAGAACCGCACAGCCCAACCACAGAGCAGAACCGCAGTCCAACCGCAGAGCAGAACTGCACAGCCCAACCACAGAGAGGAACCGCACAGCCCAACCGCAGAGCAGAACCGCACAGTCCAACCACAGAGCAGAACCGCAGAGAGGAACCGCACAGCAGAGCAGAACCGCACAGCCCAACCACAGAGCAGAACCGCACAGTCCAACCACAGAGCAGAACCGCACAGCCCAACCACAGAGCAGAACCGCACAGCCCAACAGCACAGCCCAACCGCAGAGCAGAACCGCACAGCCCAACCGCACAGCCCAACCACAGAGCAGAACCGCACAGCCCAACCGCAGAGCAGAACCGCACAGCCCAACCACAGAGCAGAACCGCACAGACCAACCACAGAGCAGAACCACACAGCCAAACCACAGAGCAGAACCGCACAGCCCAACCACAGAGCAGAACCGCACAGTCCAACCGCAGAGCAGAACTGCACAGCCCAACCACAGAGAGGAACCGCACAGTCAAACCGCAGAGCAGAACCGCACAGTCCAACCACAGAGCAGAACCGCAGAGAGGAACCGCACAGCCCAACCACAGAGCAGAACCGCAGAGAGGAACCGCACAGCCCAACCACAGAGCAGAACCGCAGAGAGGAACCGCACAGCCCAACCACAGAGCAGAACCGCAGAGAGGAACCGCACAGCCCAACCACAGAGCAGAACCGCAGAGAGGAACCGCACAGCCCAACTGCAGAGCAGAACCGCCCAGTCCAACCGCAGAGCAGAACTGCACAGTCCAACCACAGAGAGGAACCGCACAGCCCAACCACAGAGCAGAACCGCAGAGAGGAACCGCACAGCCCAACTGCAGAGCAGAACCGCCCAGTCCAACCGTAGAGCAGAACCGCACAGTCCAACCACAGAGAGGAACCGCACAGCCCAACCACAAAGCAGAACCGCATAGAGGAACCGCACAACCCAACCACAGAGCAGAACCGCAGCGAGGAACCGCACAGCCCAACCACAGAGCAGAACCGCAGAGAGGAACCGCACAGCCCAACCGCAGAGCAGAACCGCACAGCCCAACCGCAGAGAGGAACCGCACAGCCCAACCGCAGAGAGGAACCGCACAGCCCAACCACAGAGAAGAACCGCACAGCCCAACCGCAGAGCAGAACCGCACAGCCCAAACGCAGAGCAGAACCGCAGAGAGGAACCGCACAGCCCAACCACAGAGCAGAACCACAGAAAGGAACCGCACAGCCCAACCACAGAGCAGAACCACAGAGAGGAACCGCACAGCCCAAACGCAGAGCAGAACCGCACAGCCCAACCACAGAGCAGAACCGCACAGCCCAACCACAGAGCAGAACCGCAGAGAGGAACCACACAGCCCAACCGCAGAGCAGAACCGCACAGTCCAACCACAGAGCAGAACCACAGAGAGGAACCGCACAGCCCAACCGCAGAGCAGAACCGCAGAGAGGAACCGCACAGCCCAACCACAGAGCAGAACCGCAGAGAGGAACCGCACAGCCCAACCGCAGAGCAGAACCGCACAGTCCAACCACAGAGCAGAACCGCACAGCCCAACCACAGAGCAGAACCGCAGAGCAGAACCGCACAGTCCAACCACAGAGAGGAACCGCACAGTCCAACCGCAGAGAGGAACCGCACAGCCCAACCACAGAGCAGAACCACAGAGCAGAACCGCACAGCCCAACCACAGAGCAGAACCACAGAGAGGAACCGCACAGCCCAACTGCCGAGCAGAACCGCAGAGCAGAACCGCACAGCCCAACCACAGAGCAGAACCGCAGAGAAGAACCGCACAGTCCAACCGCAGAGCAGAACCGCAGAGCAGAACCGCACAGTCCAACCACAGAGCAGACCCGCAGAGCAGAACCGCACAGTCCAACCACAGAGCAGAACCACAGAGCAGAACTGCACAGTCCAACCACAGAGCAGAACCGCACAGTCCAACCACAGAGCAGACCCGCAGAGCAGAACCGCACAGTCCAACCACAGAGCAGACCCGCAGAGCAGAACCGCACAGTCCAACCACAGAGCAGACCCGCAGAGCAGAACCGCACAGTCCAACCACAGAGCAGAACCACAGAGCAGAACTGCACAGTCCAACCACAGAGCAGAACCGCACAGTCCAACCACAGAGCAGAACCGCAGAGCAGAACCGCACAGTCCAACCACAGAGCAGAACCGCACAGCCCAACCACAGAGCAGAACCGCATAGAGGAACCGCACAGCCCAACCACAGAGCAGAACCGCACAGTCCAACCACAGAGCAGAACCGCACAGCCCAACCGCAGAGCAGAACCGCACAGCCCAACCACAGAGCAGAACCGCACAGCCCAACCACAGAGCAGAACCGCATAGAGGAACCGCACAGCCCAACCGCAGAGCAGAACCGCACAGCCCAACCACAGAGCAGAACCGCACAGCCCAACCACAGAGCAGAACCGCAGAGAGGAACCGCACAGCCCAACCGCAGAGCAGAACCGCACAGCACAACTGCCGAGCAGAACCGCAGAGCAGAACCGCACAGCCCAACCACAGAGCAGAACCGCAGAGAAGAACCGCACAGCCCAACCACAGAGCAGAACCGCACAGTCCAACCACAGAGCAGAACCGCAGAGAGGAACCGCACAGCCCAACCACAGAGCAGAACTGCACAGCCCAACTGCAGAGCAGAACCGCAGAGCAGAACCGCACAGTCCAACCACAGAGCAGACCCGCAGAGCAGAACCGCACAGTCCAACCACAGAGCAGAACCACAGAGCAGAACCGCACAGTCCAACCACAGAGCAGAACCGCACAGTCCAACCACAGAGCAGAACCGCAGAGCAGAACCGCACAGCCCAACCACAGAGCAGAACCGCACAGTCCAACCACAGAGCAGAACCGCAGAGAGTAACCGCACAGCCCAACCACAGAGCAGAACTGCACAGCCCAACCGCAGAGCAGAACCGCAAAGCCCAACCGCAGAGCAGAACCGCAGAGCAGAACCGCACAGTCCAACCACAGAGCAGACCCGCAGAGCAGAACCGCACAGTCCAACCACAGAGCAGAACCACACAGTCCAACCACAGAGCAGAACCACAGAGCAGAACCGCACAGTCCAACCACAGAGAGGAACCGCAGAGCAGAACCGCACAGTCCAACCACAGAGCAGAACCGCACAGCCCAACCACAGAGCAGAACCGCATAGAGGAACCGCACAGCCCAACCACAGAGCAGAACCGCAGAGAGGAACCGCACAGCCCAACCACAGAGCAGAACCGCACAGCCCAACCGCAGAGCAGAACCGCAAAGCCCAACCGCAGAGCAGAACCGCACAGCACAACTGCCGAGCAGAACCGCAGAGCAGAACCGCACAGCCCAACCACAGAGCAGAACCGCAGAGAAGAACCGCACAGCCCAACCACAGAGCAGAACCGCACAGTCCAACCACAGAGCAGAACCGCAGAGAGGAACCGCACAGCCCAACTGCAGAGCAGAACCGCAGAGCAGAACCGCACAGTCCAACCACAGAGCAGACCCGCAGAGCAGAACCGCACAGTCCAACCACAGAGCAGAACCACAGAGCAGAACCGCACAGTCCAACCACAGAGAAGAACCGCACAGTCCAACCACAGAGCAGAACCGCAGAGCAGAACCGCACAGCCCAACCACAGAGCAGAACCGCACAGTCCAACCACAGAGCAGAACCGCAGAGAGGAACCGCACAGCCCAACCACAGAGCAGAACTGCACAGCCCAACCGCAGAGCAGAACCGCAAAGCCCAACCGCAGAGCAGAACCGCAGAGCAGAACCGCACAGTCCAACCACAGAGCAGACCCGCAGAGCAGAACCGCACAGTCCAACCACAGAGTAGAACCACACAGTCCAACCACAGAGCAGAACCACAGAGCAGAACCGCACAGTCCAACCACAGAGAGGAACCGCAGAGCAGAACCGCACAGTCCAACCACAGAGCAGAACCGCACAGCCCAACCACAGAGCAGAACCGCAGAGAGGAACCGCACAGCCCAACCACAGAGCAGAACCGCACAGTCCAACCACAGAGCAGAACCGCAGAGAGGAACCGCACAGCCCAACCACAGAGCAGAACCGCACAGTCCAACCACAGAACAGAACCGCAGAGAGGAACCGCACAGCCCAACCACAGAGCAGAACCGCACAGCCCAACCGCAGAGCAGAACCGCACAGTGCAACCACAGAGCAGAACCGCAGAGCAGAACCGCACAGTCCAACCACAGAGCAGAACCGCACAGTCCAACCACAGAACAGAACCGCAGAGAGGAACCGCACAGCCCAACCACAGAGCAGAACCGCACAGCCCAACCGCAGAGCAGAACCGCACAGTGCAACCACAGAGCAGAACCACAGAGCAGAACCGCACAGCCCAACCACAGAGAGGAACCGCACAGCCCAACCACAGAGCAGAACCGCAGAGCAGAACCGCACAGCCCAACCACAGAGCAGAACTGCACAGCCCAACCACAGAGCAGAACCGCACAGTCCAACCACAGAGCAGAACCGCACAGCCCAACCACAGAGAGGAACCGCAGAGAGGAACCGCACAGCCCAACCACAGAGCAGAACCGCAGAGAGGAACCGCACAGCCCAACCGCAGAGCAGAACCGCACAGTCCAACCACAGAGCAGAACCGCAGAGCAGAACCACACAGCCCAACCGCAGAGCAGAACCGCACAGCCCAACCACAGAGCAGAACCGCACAGTCCAACCACAGAGCAGAACCGCAGAGAGGAACCGCAGAGAGGAACCGCACAGCCCAACCGCAGAGAGGAACCGCACAGTCCAACCACAGAGCAGAACCGCAGAGAGGAACCGCACAGCCCAACCACAGAGCAGAACCGCACAGTCCAACCACAGAGCAGAACCGCAGAGAGGAACCGCACAGCCCAACCACAGAGCAGAACTGCACAGTCCAACCACAGAGCAGAACCGCAGAGCAGAACCGCACAGTCCAACCACAGAGAGGAACCGCACAGCCCAACCACAGAGCAAAACCGCACAGCCCAACCGCAGAGCAGAACCGCATAGTCCAACCACAGAGCAGAACCGCACAGTCCAACCACAGAGCAGAACCGCAGAGAGGAACCGCACAGTCCAACCACAGAGCAGAACCGCACAGTCCAACCACAGAGCAGAACCGCAGAGAGGAACCGCACAGCCCAACCACAGAGCAGAACTGCACAGTCCAACCACAGAGCAGAACCGCAGAGCAGAACCGCACAGTCCAACCACAGAGAGGAACCGCACAGCCCAACCACAGAGCAGAACCGCACAGTCCAACCGCAGAGCAGAACTGCACAGCCCAACCGCAGAGCAGAACCGCAGAGCAGAACCGCACAGTCCAACCACAGAGCAGAACCGCACAGTCCAACCACAGAGCAGAACCGCACAGTCCAACCACAGAGCAGAACCGCACAGTCCAACCACAGAGAGGAACCGCACAGCCCAACCACAGAGCAGAACCGCACAGTCCAACCGCAGAGCAGAACCGCACAGTCCAACCACAGAGCAGAACCGCAGAGCAGAACCGCACAGTCCAACCACAGAGCAGAACTGCACAGTCCAACCACAGAGCAGAACCGCAGAGCAGAACCGCACAGTCCAACCACAGAGCAGAACCGCACAGTCCAACCACAGAGCAGAACCGCAGAGCAGAACCGCACAGCCCAACCACAGAGAGGAACCGCACAGCCCAACCACAGAGCAGAACCGCAGAGTCCAATCACAGAGCAGAACCGCAGAGAGGAACCGCACAGCCCAACCACAGAGCAGAACTGCACAGCCCAACCGCAGAGCCCAACCGCACAGTCCAACCACAGAGCAGAACCGCAGAGAGGAACCGCAGAGAGGAACCGCACAGCCCAACCGCAGAGCAGAACCGCACAGCCCAACCACAGAGCAGAACCGCAGAGCAGAACCGCACAGTCCAACCACAGAGCAGAACCGCAGAGTGGAACCGCAGAGAGGAACCGCACAGTCCAACCACAGAGCAGAACCGCAGAGCAGAACCGCACAGTCCAACCACAGAGCAGAACCGCAGAGTGGAACCGCAGAGAGGAACCGCACAGCCCAACCGCAGAGCAGAACCGCACAGCCCAACCACAGAGCAGAACCGCAGAGAGGAACCGCACAGCCCAACCACAGAGCAGAACCGCAGAGAGGAACCGCACAGCCCAACCGCAGAGCAGAACCGCAGAGAGGAACCGCACAGCCCAACCGCAGAGAGGAACCGCACAGCCCAACCACAGAGCAGAACCGCACAGTCCAACCACAGAGCAGAACCACAGAGAGGAACCACACAGCCCAACCACAGAGCAGAACCACACAGTCCAACCACAGAGCAGAACTGCAGAGAGGAACCGCACAGCCCAACCACAGAGCAGAACCGCAGAGAGGAACCGCAGAGAGGAACCGCACAGCCCAACCGCAGAGCAGAACCGCAGAGAAGAACCGACGAGAAGAACTGCACAGCCCAACCACAGAGCAGAACCGCACAGTCCAACCACAGAGCAGAACCGCAGAGCAGAACCGCACAGCCCAACCGCAGAGCAGAACCGCAGAGCAAAACCTCAGAGAAGAACCGACGAGAAGAACCGCACAGCCCACCCGCAGAGCAGAACCGCAGAGCAAAACCACAGAGAAGAACCGCACAGCCCAACCGCACAGCCCAACCGCAGAGCAGAACCGCAGAGCAAAACTGCAGAGAAGAACCGCAGAGAAGAACCGCAGAGGAGAACCGCAGAGAAGAACCGCACAGCCCAACCGCAGAGCAGAACCGCAGAGAAGAACCGAAGAGAAGAACCGCAGAGCAGAAGCGAAGAGAAGAACTGCAGAGCAGAACCGCAGAGCAAAACCGCAGAGCAAAACCGCAGAGAAGAACCGAAGAGAAGAACCGCAGAGGAGAACCACAGAGAAGAACCGCACAGCCCAACCGCAGAGCAGAACCGCAGAGAAGAACCGCAAAGCACAACTGCAGGGCAAAACCACAGAGCAGAACCACAGAGCAAAACCGCAGAGAAGAACCGCACAGCCCAACCGCAGGGCAAAACCGCAGAGGAGAACCGCAGAGAAGAACCGCAGAGCAGAACCATAGAAGAGAACCAGAGAGGAGAACCGCAGAGCATGCACAGTAGAGTCCAAATGCAAAAGATAAGGACAAGATGCCGAAACCTAGTGAATCCCACCTGAGAGCTGTGAGGGTCCTGGAACAGAAATCAATGTGGAGAACAAACTCCTTCCTGCTTGTGTGAATGCTGGACTATGTCCGCCCTCAGATCACACCCTGTACAGTCACAAACTACACCGCCTGGTCCCCTCCTCTAGGTACAATCCTGTCCTCCCTGTCCTCCCCTAGCCCTCACCTACACCAATCCTCCCTGTCCTCCCTTAGCCCTCATCAACCCTGATCCTCCTTGTCCACCTCTAGCGCTCACCGTCACTAACCATAATCCTCCTTGTACACCCCTAGCTCTCACCGACACCGATCCTCCCTGTCCTCCCCTAGCCCTCACCAACCCTGATCCTCCCTGTCCTACCCTAGCCCTCACCAACCCTGATCCTCCCTGTCCTACCCTAGCCCTCACCAACCCTGATCCTCCCTGTCCTCCCCTAGCTCTCATCAACCCTGATCCTCCTTGTCCACCTCTAGTGCTTACCAACCATGATCCCCCCCAGTCCACCCCTAGCTCTCACCTACACTGATCCTCCCTGTCCTCCCCTAGCCCTCACCAACCCTGATCCTCCCTGTCCTACCCTAGCCCTCACCAACCCTGTTCCTCCCTGTTCATCCATAGCTCTCACAAACCCTGATCTTCTCTGTGCACCCCTATCTGCTACCAATCCTGATTCTCCCTGTCCTCCCCTAGCCCTCACAAACCGTGATCCTCCATGTCCACCACTAGCCCTGACCAACCGCGATCCTCGTCCTCCCTATCTCTCACCAATCCTGATCCTCCCTGCCTTCCCCTTATTCACACCAACCCTGTCCCCCCTGTCCACCCTTAGTCCTCACCAACCCTGATCCCCCCCTGTCCACCCCTAGCCCTCACAAACCCTGATCCTCCCTGTCCACCCCCCTAGCCCTCACCAACCCTGATCCCCCCCGTCCACCCCTAGCCCTCACAAACCCTGATCCTCCCTGTCCACCCCTAGCCCTCACCAACCTGGTTCCCCCCCCTGTCCACCCCTAGCCCTCACAAACCCTGATCCTCCCTGTCCACCCCTAGCCCTTACCAACCCTGATCCACCCTGTCCACCCCTAGCCCTCATCAACCCTGATACCCCTTGTCCACCCCTAGCCCTCACAAACCCTGATCCTCCCTGTGCACCCCTAGCCCTCACAAACCCTGATCCTCCCTGTCCACCCCTAGCCCTCACCAACCTGGTTCCCCCCCCTGTCCACCCCTAGCCCTCACAAACCCTGATCCTCCCTGTCCACCCCTAGCCCTCACAAACCCTGATCCACCCTGTCCACCCCTAGCCCTCATCAACCCTGATACCCCTTGTCCACCCCTAGCCCTCACAAACCCTGATCCTCCCTGTGCACCCCTAGCCCTCACAAACCCTGATACCCCTTGTCCACCCCTAGCCCTCACAAACCCTGATCCTCCCTGTGCACCCCTAGCCCTCACAAACCCTGATCCTCCCTGTCCTACCCTATCCCTCACCAACCCTGTCTCACCTGTCTGTCGGAATGTGATCACCTGTTGTATCTGTTGTATGAAGGAAAAATAGAGGAAAGTTCTTCAGCGATGAAAAAATGGTCCCAATGGAGGGATAAAAACAACTTTTAATTGAGCCATTTAAAATTGTAAGCGACCAATCTGGGTGACTGTCCAGATGATGCAGAGATGAGAAACCTACGTGTTTCAGCGATAAGCCTCAGTCATGGTATATACAGGTAGGTGGAAAACAGATTAAGGCTGGGACCACACATGCGAGAAACTCAGCCGAGTCTCTCATGTTAATCCCTGGCACTGCCGTTGGCACTCGGATTGGAGCGTGCGGCCGCATAGCAATCCATGGAGTCGCACGCTCCGCTCCCGAGTGCCGGGGATTAACATGTGAGACTCGGCCGAGTTTCTCGCATGTGTGATCCCGGCCTTATAAAGAGTCCATGGCCAGAGATATCAGGTGCATGAAATCAAGTGATGAACCAATCCAAATTTTTAACCCATTAGTCACCTAGACACAGATACGTAAAATAAAATACAATGAATAGGAGCGAGAGGTCCGGAGCCACAAACATTACCGACCAGCAAATGATTGCACTGAGTGCACTGTGATTACTGGGCGGGTGCTCTTTCCCCTAACCCTAACCCTAACCCTAACCCTAAGGCATTCCAGCCCATAAGTAAAAAATAGAAAAACTTTATTACAGCATGCCAAAAAGTATTCACAACAGGGGAAACACCGCTGCGCTCGCTTATATACAGATAGACACAAGGTCACAGGATGAAATGAAAACGGATTTGTTTGATGTTGATTATTTTTCCCCTTTTCACAGCAGCTGGTAGAAGGGACTTGGGATCACTCGTCTGTGACGGCTCCATTCCACGTGTACATTCTATGCTGCGTCCTGTGTCTTATAGCCTGTGACTAAGGGCGCAGAGCGTGCGCCAGAGACGCCTCAGGGTTTCCCATGTTTTTAATCTTTTTTGACACCCTATAATAATAAAAGAAATGAGTTCTACTGAAGAATCAGATGTTGTTGGGAGTTCATAGCTAAAGGTGATCTGGTGAGCGGTCGGTAGATCCAGAATGATTCTCGGCTGAGAATCTTCCTCCTAGGGTCTGTGCACACGTTGTGGATTTGCTGCGGATCCACAAGTGACTTACAGTACAATGTTATTGGGTCGCCCTCGCACACCCAGGGCAGCGGGGTACTCGGTACCGGGCCGGTGTCGAGGCGAGAATGTGTCACAGCAGCGGTGACCCGGTCCGTGGCCCTGGGCACCAATATCAATGGCGGTGATGTTAATGGTGTTAGAGTTTATATGAAGAGTTCGTGACGCCACCCGTGGTGTTTGGCAAGTAAGGTGTTGAGCCAACGCTGCATACAGATCCGCTGGGACTGATGGTGTGATGCAGCAGAGATAATAATAATAATAATAATAATAAATTTTATGTCTATAGCGCCGACATATTCCGCAGCACTTTACATTTCAGAGGGGACTTGTACAGACAATAGACATTACAGCATAACAATAATCACATAGATCACAACAGACACCAAGAGGAGTGAGGGCCCTGCTCGCAAGCTTACAGTCTATGAGGAAAGAGGAGACACGAAAGGTGGGTGGTAACAATTGCTTTTATTGCTTTTATGGTTTGGACCATCCCTAGTGTAAGACTCGGGTGTTCCTGTTGCTGCATGAACCAGTTAACAGTCTAAATATGTAACAGTACAGACACAGAGGGCTATTAAACGCAAAAAGCATGTGAGAACATGATGCGGGGAACCTGGTTAGGGGAAAAAATTTGAAATGAGCCACCTAGGGATAGATTAGGTTAATGTGTTGAGGCGGTAGGCTAGTCTGAATAAATGCGTTTTCAGGGCACGCTTAAAACTGTGGGGATTGGGGACTAATCGTATTGACCAGGGAAGTGCATTCCAAAGAATTGGCGCAGCACGTGTATAGTCTTGGAGACGGGAGTGGGAGGTTCTGATTATTGAGGATGCTAACCTCAGGTCATCAGCAGAACGGAGGGCGCGGGTAGGGTGATATACTGAAACAAGGGAGGAGATGTAGGGTGGTGCTGAGCCATGGAGGGCTTTGTGGGTGAGGGTAATAAGTTTATACTGAATTCTGGAGTGGATGGATAGCCAGTGTAATGACTGGCACAAGGTAGAGGCATCGGTGTAACGATTGGTGAGGAATATGATCCTGGCTGCAGCATTCAGGACAGATTGGAGAGGGGAGAGTTTGGTAAGAGGGAGACCGATTAGAAGAGAGTTACAATAGTCCAGACGAGAATGAATAAGAGAAACAGTAAGAGTTTTTGCAGAGTCAAAAGTAAGAAAAGGTCGAATTCTAGAAATGTATTTGAGGTGCAGATGACAAGAGCGAGCCAGTGATCGAATGTGGGGGACAAAGGAAAGCTTGGAGTCAAGTATGACCCCAAGACAGCGGGCCTGTTGCTGGGACAGTTGGGATAGATGGTGTAGCTCCCCACAGGTGGAGCTGTAGTCCCAGGGCAGTGTAGGTGCAATGGATGAGGAGAGGCGCAGAATGGTATGGAGGCTGGTACCCAGGTGTAGTGGTGCTGGAATAACTGGAGGACACCCGAGTATGCGGTTCCAAAGCTTTACTCACTGTTTGCAGTTCACACACCTGCCTGCCTCCGTACTGTGCTCTCCAGGTCAGGGCTCCAGCCAACCTCCAGGCAGGATAGGATTCTCCCCTCCACACTCCGCCAGCATGTACCTTACTGAACGACTCCTCCAATGCGCCTTTAGGTGCGAAGCACTCCAGTACTTAGTTACCCTGGAATGCCTCTCTAGGTGTTCCTAGTCTTTACTTGTATGACAGACAGCTGTAGCCTCTCTCGGGGGACTCCTCACTGCGTCCCGGCTCTCTATTCAGTTGCTGTTGTGTCCCAAGTCTATGATGGGAGCAAGGCGTTAGCCAGGGACCACAAAAGGCACCCTATGACCTTTCCAGCATAAAGCATGGATGGGTCCCTGCTGAACTATCCTGTGTGTGGGGTGGGGTGAACAGAGACCACCCTAGGCCTGGAGCCAACACCAACCAGAATCCCATGAAAAGACCCCCGACAATAAGAAGGAAAGAAACAAAAATTATATCAAAGGAAGCTGAAAACATACACCCTCACCCAAAATTGGACCATCAGAGGAGGAGACCACCATGGAGGAGTTCACCGACCTCACACAGAGACATGCGAAACAGAGGCATACAGAGCAGAGATATACAGAGCAGAGACATGGAGGAGATAAAGACTCTACTCAACACAGTGTGCAGGAAACTAATGTGACTGGACGGAAACAACACCATTAATAAACCAGTCAGAGATCCGGTGTGTCCTACACAGCCACACTCATTACAAGGTATATACACCCAAGATATATAGAAAAATGACCTCACAATCAGCAGCTGGAATATTCAGGGTCTCAACACCTCGGCCTTTGGATGTAAAACAAATGACCAGGGCCGGCCCAAGCGTATTAGTTTGGTAGTGCTGCCCTTTTTTCTTGATATATATATATATATATATACACACACACAGACACACATATATATACATATATATATACACGTAAAAGAAAGGATTTTATTACAATTATTATAACAACCCACCTATCCACTCTCTCTTTCCCCATGTGCTGACTTCTCCCATCTGTGCTCTCTTCTTTGACCTGTCTACCCCATGTGCTGTTCCCCTTGTCTGCTGTCTCCTTCCTGTACTGTGTTCTCCCCTCATGTGCTGTCCCGTTTGAGCTCTCTCCCCCCTGTGCTCTGCCTCTCTCACCCCTGTGTCTGACCGTGTACAGAACATACCACAGCTCCTGGGCAGGGGAGGAAGCAAAAAATAGTACTGACATTAGAGCAGGACATCGCAGAGGATTCATTTTGTGAGGTAAAATATTTCACTGACTGTTTTTAAATAATAAGTCAGTGAAATATTTTACCTCACAAAATGAATTCTCTGTGATCCCCTGCTATATTGTCAGTATTGTCTTGTGCTTCCTCCCCTGCCCAGGAGATGTGGTATGCTCCGTACACGGTCAGACACAAACAATTTTTAAAATGAACTTTCGTTCATGGGAAAACCCCTTTAATGTGACCGGCTTCCTCTGCCTGTAGACAAGTCACACATCTGCCGCCGGGATCAGCCGAATGATTCACTGTGCCTGA
Source organism: Dendrobates tinctorius (assembly GCF_039654945.1). Lineage (NCBI taxonomy): Eukaryota > Metazoa > Chordata > Amphibia > Anura > Dendrobatidae > Dendrobates > Dendrobates tinctorius. The sequence continues at coordinate 1,733,773 of NW_027362126.1, read as the reverse complement.
GTGAGTGAGTGTGAGTGTGTGTGTGTGGAGCATCTTATGGGGCCATAACTTTTATGGAGCATTATATGGGTCATATTATTCTATGGAGCATCGTATGGGGCCATTATTAACCTTTGTGCAGCATTATATGGGGTGTATTTTGTATGGAGCATATTATGGGGCCATCATGAACTCTATGGAGCATTATCTGGGGCTCCTGATTTCGATATGGATATTCAAAAACATTTAACCTACTGATGTCTCAATTAATTTTACTTTTATTGGTATCTATTTTTATTTTTGAAATTTACCAGTGTCACGTGCCCCGTCATGTGTGACACGGCCAGCAGGCTGGTAACTGATACAACAGGACATGGCACGTGTAATTGTCCAGTGAGACGCGGCCCGCAGGCCGGTAACTAATACAACCAGACACAGGAAATAGGGAAAACCTGGGTAACAATAACAATGGTGGCCCTGCGATAGGGAATGGGGAAGCGGAGACCTCCTGCACTCCCGAGTCAGTGTCTCTACACTCCTAGCGTTCCCTAGGCTGGTTCCGCACTGGGCGCCGATTGAGATACCTAATATCCCTAGCTCGCCCTGCACCTAAACCCTCACTAGGGAAATGGTCTGTGCGGAAACTAATCTCACCACTGCACTAAACACACATAAGGAAAAGTGACAAAACAGGGGAACATCACTTAGCTTTGCTCTGTTGCTTATGCTCCCAGCAACAGAGCCCACCACCTGCGTGCATCTTTTCCTTCGACCGGATCCAACACCATAGCGCAGCTTTGGAGCAAACAGAGTCCCCACCACCTGCGTGCAGCTGTCCAGAAACAGAGTCCAGCAAATGAGTTCAGCTTTTCTGCCAAAGAGTCCAACATTTTGAGTCCAGCTTTCCAGCAACCGAGTCCAGCATCCTGAGTGCAGCTCTACACCATAGCTGCCACTCCACCAAGCAATGCCAGCCCTCCTTGCAGATACCATAGCTGACACTCCACCAAGCCATGCCAGCCCTCCTTGCAGATACCATAGCTGCTACTCCAGGACTCTCACTGAGCTGCCCGTGACTCTCCTTCAGCTCTATTCTTCACCCAGGCTTGCTTGCAAATGAGGAACTATCACCAACAGTGATTGACACACCTGACACTCTTTTATAGAGCAATCACACCTGTTACATAATCACATGCACAAACTAAGGTAACCAGAGTGCAATGACCCTGATGGCCACCGGGGGGAAAACTACAACTGAAATCACCTCAGTGCAATGACCCCAATGGCCACCGGGGCAAAACCACCTTTGACACACACCCACAGGAAAAAAAAAGGTTACTTTGTGCATTTAATCTGTCAGATCCAACCTGGATCATGACAACCAGTAGCTGCTGCATTTTCCACCCTCGTCTTATACTCGAGTCAATACGTTTTCCCAGTTTTTTTTGTGGCAAAATTAGGAGGTCGGCTTATACATGAGTATATACACAAAATGTACAGATGGAAAGTGGATGTACATTCTCTTATATGTGGACGATGTGATTATGCTTCATCAAGAGGACACAGAAATTGCAAAGATTACCACAATTCTGAATCAGCATTTAGAAAAGACATTGGAAATGTGACATATTATCTTGGAATCCAGGTAGAAGGAGAAGAAGATGGAAGCTTTCTTCTAAACTAAAGTGCAAAAATAAACTCAATTGTGAATCAGTTTGGAATGTCAGAAGCCAAATGTATATCAGCCCCAATGGAACCACCCTACGTAAAGCTGAAAGGAGGAGATGACCTGTTACCTTACAATGAGACATTCAGACAGACAGTGGGGGGCTTCTACACGTACACACGTGGTCAACATTGTTACTACCCCTCATTTAATGACAGCAAAACCCACAATGGTGACAGAAATAACTTGAATCTGAAAAAAGTAATAATAAATTAAAAAATACATGAAAATGAACAGACGAAGGTCAGACATTGCTTTTCAGCCATGCTTCCACAGAGTTTATAAAGATAAACCTCATGAGATCGGCCTGGACAGAACTGATGGCGCCTGTAACTTAATATTTATTTGCACAACCTTTTGAGGCAATCACTGCAATCAGACAATTCCTGTAACTGTCAATGAGACTTCTGCTCCTCTCAACAGGTATTCTGGCCACTCCTCAAGAGCAGACTGCTCCGGTTGTCTCGTGTGTGAAGGTCGCCTTTTCCAGACATCATTTCCCAGCTCTTTCCAAAGATGCTCCATAGGATTTAGGTCAGGGCTCGTAGAAGCCACTTCAGAATTGTCCAGTGTTTTCCTCTTAGCCATTCTTGGGTGGTTTTAGCTGTGTGTTTTGGGTCATTATCCTGTTGTAAGACCAATGACCTGAGACTGAGACCAAGGTTTCTGACACTGGGCAGCACATTTCTCTCTACAATCCTTTGATAGTCTTGAGATTTCATTGTACCCTGCACAGATTCTAGACACCCTGTGCCAGATGCAGCAAAGCAGCCCCAGAATATAACAGAGCCTCCTCCATGTTTCACAGTAGGGACAGTGTTATTTTCTTCATATGCTTCATTTTTCCATCTGTGAACATAGAGCTGATGTGCCTTGCCAAAAAGTTCCATTTTTGTCTCATCAGACATTCTCCCAGAAGCTTTGTGGCTTGTCAACATGTAGTTTGGCAAACTCCAGTCTGGCTTTTTTATAACTTTTTTTCAACAATGGTGTCCTCCTTGGTCGTCTCCCATGAAGTCCACTTTGGCTCGTACACTGACAGGATGGTGCGATCTGACACTGATGTTCCTTGAGCTTGAAGTTCACCTTTAATCTGTTTGGAAGTTTTTCTGGGCTCTTTTGTTACCATTCGTATGATCCGTCTCTTTGATTTGTCATCAACGTCCCTCCTGCGGCCACGTCCAGGGAGGTCGGCTACAGTCCCATGGAGCTTACATTTCTGAATAATATGTGCAGCTGTAGTCACAGGAACATCGAGCTGCTTGGAGATGGTCTTATAACTTTTACCTGTGACATGTTTGTCTATAATTTTCTTTCTAATCTCCTGAGACAACTCTTTCCTTCGCTTCCTCTGGTCCATGCTGAGTGTGATACTCACTGTGCTGTGTGGTGACATGGTGGGTATCTGTAGCCCCCTCTATACAGGCCACTCACTGACTCCAGGATTGTAGACACCTGTGATGCTGATTAGTGGACACACCGCGATTTCACATGTCCCATTGTCACATTATTGTCACGGGAACCATCATTTCTGTCCAGCTCGATTTCATGAGTGTTATTTGTTATAAATTCTGTGGAAGCATGGCTGGAAAGCAATGTCTGACTTTCATTTGTTCATTTTCATGGATTTCTGATTATTACTTTTTGTCAGATTCCAGTTATTTCTGTGACCATTGTGGGTTGTTCTGTCATTAAACGAGGGGTACCAACAATTTTGACCACGTGTGTATGTGTAGAAGCACCCCCACTGCCTGTCTGTATTTCTCATTGTTAGGTAACAGATCATCATCTCGGTAAGGTCAGCTTGGTACAGTTTTACACAGATATCTCCTGCCCACACAGGACCAGGGAGGCATGGGGAGTGAAAGGATGTGGCCCATGCAGTCAATGACGTGGCACCACACTCATTCACAACCCTGATGGGCCCCTTGCACTACCACCTGGTCAGCCTGGTAGGACTGCCACCAGTTCCTCATTAGATATAAGCCCGGTCCATTAACGGGATTATGTCAGGCCAGAAACCAGCCCCAGTAGCATGGAAAGTTAAGCCAAGAAACAGACTTGTGGATTCATGGATCGAGATAAAAGAGCAGCCCAAGATTAAACTATATATTTAATCGTCTTAAGGGCACATGAGACAATTCACTATATACACAATGGTTACACATATATAATGGTCAGATATGCAAATACAGATAGTGGTAGTACAAAAGATATAAGCAAATGGATCATGTCAATTACTGTGTTGATGTTTGAACATTTGTGTGCTGGGCTACAGGGAGAATGGGCTGATAGCTGGTTCCTAGGTTCCTCAAAGCACTTTACTTGACGTGGTCCCCGCTTTCAAAGTGAACCACAAGCATAACAGAGAGAGAGGCCACATGGCCTTACAGTAGCCTTTATCCCCTTTGGGTCACTCCCATCCTGCTCTCTGGACTGAACCTAAATTCCCTCCTCTAGCAGCTAAAAACTCTAAAACTGAAGATGGTTCATAACTCCTTATACCCACTTCTGTGATTCAGGTCATCATCCACAGGTCAGGGGGAAGGTAGGATGAGTTCAATTCTCATTGTTTCAATATTTAATCAGTCTGTTTAGTTCATCCTTTTCTGTTTTGCAGGTCAACAAACTAGCTTGACTTGTACAATAGGTAATCAACATATTAAGAAACATCTATTGCTCAATTACCCTGTGACCCTGTCATCCAAGATAACAACACAATATGCTATAACAAATTTTAAAGGCTCATACAAACGACAGTCTGTGTTTCCTGACCAACCAAAGAAAACCACCTAAACTCAAAAGTCAACATAAAGATAGCGTTCTATGTCTCGTGGCCTACTGAATTTATGTCTGAATGATTAAGGTTAAATGCTGTGTCACCACATACCTCCCTCGTCTTAAAAAGCCAGACGTGATAGGCCTCCATTCCAGCTTCTCTAGTTACCAGGGACAGTCCATCGGCATGTCTTTAAGCCCAGGCACAAATGTAAGGGTATGTTTCCACGATCAGGAGTGACTCAGTATTTGCTCAGGATTTGACGCAGGTAAAATCTGCACCAGAGGTCACTGGCTGGTCACCTGCGTTTTGTTGTATGTTAAGTAAAGATATATTATTTAACCCCTTCCTGACATCAGACGCACTATCCCGTCCATGGGACCCGGGCCCCTATGCCCATGGACGGGATAGTATGTCTACCGCGGCCGGGTGTCAGCTGATTATCACAGCTGACACCCGGCACAATGTGTCAGGGGCGGTCACGGACCGCCCCTGACACGTTAACCCCTTGCACACCGCGATCAAACATGATCGCGGTGTACCGGGGGTTAAAGGGAAGCATCGGCAGGGAGGGGGCTCCCTCCGTGCTTCCCTGAGCCCCCCACGGCAGCGCAATGTGCAGTGCTGCTGCGGGGGGCTCCTTTCCTGCTGGCCCCCGAATCCAAGATGGCGACGGGGGCCTTCTGGGGCCTGCAGGAAGCTGGCTTCCTCACTGCCTGCAAAGCGCAGGCAAGAGGAAGCCTTCTGCACTGCCTGTGACAGATCGCTGATCTGTCACAGTGATCTGTGATGTGACAGAGCAGCGATCTGTCACAGGACAGTGATGTCCCACCTGGGACTATTTAATAAAGTTAAAAAAAATAAAAATAAAGTGTTAAAATAATAAAAAAAAAATCGCCAAATAAATTACAAAAAAAAAAAATATTCCCCAATAAATCCATTTTTTGAAAAAAAAAAAAAAAAAAACAATAAAAGTACACATATTAGGTATCGCCGCGTCCGTAACGACCCGCCCTATAAAACTGTCCCATTAGTTAACCCCTTTAGCGAACCCCTTAAAAAATAAAAATAAAAAACCAAGCAAAAAATAATGATTTATTATCATACCGCCAAACAAAAAGTGTAATAACGCGCGATCAAAAAGATGCATATAAATATCCATGGTACCGCTGAAAACGTCATCTTGTCCCGCAAAAAACGAGCCGCCACACAGCATCATCCGCAAAAAAATAAAAAAGTTATAGCTCACAGAATAAAGCGATGCAAAAATAATTATTTTTTATATAAAATAGTTTTCATTGCATAAAACCGACAAAACATAAAAAAAGACCTAAATGAGGTATCGCTGTAACCGTACTGACCCGAAGAATAAAACCGCTTTATCAATTTGACCGCACGCGGAAAGGTGTAAATGCACCCCCAAAAGAAATTCATGAAACGCTGGTTTTTGTTCAATCTGCGTCCCAAAAATCGGAATAAAAAGCGATCAAACAATGTCACGTGCCCGAAAATGGTACCAATAAAAACGTCAACTCGTCCCGCAAAAAATAAGACCTCACATGACCCGGTGTGTCAAAATACGGAAAAATTATAGCTCTCAATATGTGGTGATGCAAAAACTATTTTTACAATAAAAAGCGTCTTTTAGCGTGTGACAGCCGCCAAACATAAAAACCGCCATAAATAGTAAATCAAACCCCCCGTTATCACCCCCTTAGTTAGGGAAAAATAATAAAATTAAAAGAAAATGTATTTATTTCCATTTTTCCATTACGGTTAGGGTTAGGGCTAGGGTTAGGGTTAGGGCTAGGGTTAGGGCTAGGGTTAGGGTTAGGGTTAGGGTTAGGGCTAGGGTTAGGGCTAGGGTTAGGGCTAGGGTTAGGGCTAGGGTTAGGGTTAGGGCTGAGATTAGGGTTAGGGGTGTGTTGGGGTTCGGGTTGGGGTTAGGGTTAGGGTTTCCACTGTTTGGGCACATCAGGGGCTCTCCAAATGCAACATGGCATCTGATTTCAATTCCAGCCAATTCTGAGTTGAAAAAGTCAAATGGTGCTCCTTCCCTTCCAAGCTCTGACATGTGTAAAAACAGTGTTTTACCCCCACATGTAGGGTATCAGCCTACTCAGGACAAATTGCAAAACAATTTTTGGGGTCCAATTTCTCCTGTTACCCTTAGGAAAATAAAAAATTGGGGGCAAAAATATCATTTTTGTGGAAAAAAATGATTTTTTTATTTTCACACCCAGACGTTATAAACTTCTGTGAAGCATTTGGGGGTTCAAAGTGCTCACCACACATCTAGATAAGTTCCGTGGGGGGTCTAGTTTCCAAAATGGGGTCACTTGTGGGGAGTTTCAATAGCTTAGGTACATCAGGGGCTCTCCTAACGCACATGACACCCGCAGACCATTCCATCAAAGTCTGCATTCCAAAACGTCACTGCTTCCCTTCCGAGACCCGACGTGTGTCCATACAGTAGTTTTCTCCCACATATGAGGTATCAGCATACTCAGGACAAATTGGACAACAACTTTTGGGGTCCAATTTCTCCTGTTACCCTTGGGAAAATAAAAAAAATTGGGGCCTAATTGATCATGTTTGTGGAAAAAATACGATTTTTTTATTTTCATGCCCGGGCATTATAAACTTCTGTGAAGCACTGGAGGGTTCAAAGTGCTCACCACACATCTAGATAAGTTCTTGGGGGGTCTAGTTTCCAAAATGGGGTCACTTGTGGGGGGTTTCCACTGTTTTGGTACATCAGGGGTTTTCCAATCGCGACATGGTGTCCGATCTCAATTCCAGCCAAAAACGTCAAATGGCGCTGCTTCCCTTCCGAGCTCTGCCATGCGCCCAAATAGTGGTTTACCCCCACATGTGGGGTATCAGTGTACTCAGGACAAATTGCAGAATAACTTTTAGGGTCCTGTTACCCTTGGGAAAATAAAAATTGGGGTGAAAAGATCATTTTTGTGGAAAAAATACGATTTTTTTATTTTCATGCCCGGGCATTATAAACTTCTGTGAAGCCCATGGGGGTTCAAAGTTCTCACCACACATCTAGATAAGTTCTTGGGGGGTCTAGTTTCCAAAATGGGGTCACTTGTGGGGGGTTTCCACTGTTTTGGTACATCAGGGGTTTTCCAATCGCGACATGGTGTCCGATCTCAATTCCAGCCAAAAACGTCAAATGGCGCTGCTTCCCTTCCGAGCTCTGCCATGCGCCCAAATAGTGGTTTACCCCCACATGTGGGGTATCAGTGTACTCAGGACAAATTGCAGAATAACTTTTAGGGTCCTGTTACCCTTGGGAAAATAAAAATTGGGGTGAAAAGATCATTTTTGTGGAAAAAATATGATTTTTTAATTGTACCGCTGTACGTTATAAACTTCTGTAAAGCCTTTGTGGGTTCAAAGTTCTCACCACATATCTAGATAAGTTCCTTGGGGGGTCTAGTTTCCAAAATGGGGTCACTTGTAGGGGGTTTCCACTGTTTAGGTACATCAGGGGCTCTCCAAACGTGACATGGCGTCCGATCTGAATTCCAGACAATTTTGCATTGAAAAAGTCAAACGGCGCTCCTTCCCTACTGAGGTCTGCCATGCGCCGAAACAGTGGTTCCCCCCCACATATCAGGTATCAGCGTACTCAGGACAAATTGTACAATAACTTTTGCAGTCCAATTTCTCCTGTTACCCTTGGTAAAATAAAAAAAATTGAACCTGAAGTATTTTTTTTGTGAAAAAAGTTAGATGTTCATTTTTTTTAAATATTCAAAAAAATTCCTGTGACGCACCTAAAGGGTTAATAAACTTCTTGAATGTGGTTTTGAGCACCTTAAGGGGTGCAGTTTTTAGAATGGTGTCACTTTTGGGTATTTTCTATCATATAGACCCCTCAAAGTGGCTTCAAATGTGATGTGGTCCTAAAAATAAAATGGTGCAAAAATGAGAAATCGCTGGTCAACTTTTAACCCTTATAACTTCCTAACAAAAAAAAATTTTGGTTCCAAAATTGTGCTGATGTAAAGTAAACATGTGGGAAATGTTAGTTATCAAGTTTTTTGTGTGCCGTATCTCTGTGATTTAAGGGCATAAAAATTGCGAAATTTTCAAAATTTTCGCCAAATTTCTGTTTTTCTCACAAATAAACACAAGTTATATGAATGAAATTTTACCACTAACATGAAGGACAATATGTCACGAGAAAACAATGTCAGAATCACCGGGATCCATGGAAGCTCCAGAGTTATCACCTCATAAAGGGACAGTGGCCAGAATTGTAAGAATCGGCCCGGTCATGAACGTGCAAACCACCCTTGGGGGTGAAGGGGTTAACAAAAAACAGATTTGTGATGTCATTTCCGTCCAACCTCCTCTTTAACATTTGTCTCCATTACACACACAGATAGATGGATAGATAGATCTGTAGAAAGATATATAGATCTATCTATCTATACATATATGTATCTGGCTATTAAAATAGGGGTCTTTGTGCTCAGAGTCAGGGGGATCTCTGTTCTCAGTCTGGGAGGCCTCAGTTCAGAGTTGGGAGCCAAAGGGTCTCTGCTCAGTCGGAGGGTCTCTGTGCGCATTCAGGGGGTCTCTGTGCACAGAGTTAGAGAGGAGGTCTTTGTGTTTAGAGTAAAGAGGGTCTCTGTGCTCAGTTGGAGGGTCTCTGTGCTCAGTTGGAGGGTCTCTGTGCTCAGTTGGAGGGTCTCTGTGCTCTGTCAAGGGGGTCGTTGTGTTTAGAGTAAGGAGGGTCTCTGTGCGCATTCAGGGGGTCTCTGTGTACAGAGTTGCTCAGTCGGAGGGTCTCTGTGCTCAGTTGGAGGGTCTCTGTGCTCTGTCGGGGGGGTCTTTGTGTTTAGAGTAAGGAGGGTCTCTGTGCGCATTCAGGGGGTCTCTGTGCACAGAGTTGCTCAGTCGGAGGGTCTCTGTGCTCAGTTGGAGGGTCTCTGTGCTCAGTTGGAGGGTCTCTGTGCGCGGTCGGGGGGTCTTTGTGTTTAGAGTAAGGAGGGTCTCTGTGCGCATTCAGGGGGTCTCTGTGCACAGAGTTGCTCAGTCGGAGGGTCTCTGTGCTCAGTTGGAGGGTCTCTGTGCTCTGTCGGGGGGGTCTTTGTGTTTAGAGTAAGGAGGGTCTCTGTGCGCATTCAGGGGGTCTCTGTGCACAGAGTTGCTCAGTCGGAGGGTCTCTGTACTCAGTTGGAGGGTCTCTGTGCGCGGTCGGGGGGGTCTTTGTGTTTAGAGTAAGGAGGGTCTCTGTGCACGTTCAGGGGGTCTCTGTGCACGTTCGGGGGATCTCTGTGCACAGATGTCACGTCACCGTCAGACGCGGGGCCTGCTGTTCCGCCCTCAGCCACTAGTAGGCGACGGACTGTCACGCCACCCTCGGGCTCGGGGCATGCTGTCCAGGCCTCGATCACCAGGAGGCGTCGGACTGACACATCGCCGTCGAGCTCAGGGCCTGCTGTTCCCGCCTCGGCCATTGGCAGGCGCTGTGGTTCGCGCCCGAGGGATGGCAGCAACAGTGAAAGGGCTTCTGCGCAGGCGTCTGGTGGACGCAGGCTCCGCTCCTCTGTCGGTCATGAAGGGGCTGGTGCATCATCATCGGGTCTGGTCCTGGGGGCGGTCCTGATGACATCAGCAGGCCGGGAGCCTGTGAGGGACGACCTGATCCCTCAAATACCTTGGGACTGGGCTTGCAGGCCGCCGGATATAGTCTTGGTTTCCCCAGTGTGCTAGTTGTTGTTTGCTATCTTTGATTCTGACTCTGCTCCTGCCTAACGACTCTGTACCTCTGCCGTCCTCCTGGTTTACGACTCTGACACTGAATTTGACTCTGCTATTGCCTGCCGTTTTTTGTACCTCTGCTGTCCGCCTGGTTAAGACTCGGATTCCTGACTCCGCTTTTGGTCCCATTTTTAACCCCTCTCTGGCGACCGTCCTGCTCTGGCCGCTGCTCCTATTCAGACAGCGCCCCCTGGGCTCTGCTGTAAATCCAGATCCCTGTATAGGGGTAAAGGGTATCGGGGTTGCTCGGGGCGCTGTCTTACTGCAGCCCAGACTTTCAGACGGACGTTACAACAGAGTTGCTCAGTCGGAGGGTCTCTGTGCTCAGTCGGAGGGTCTATGTGCACAGTCGGAGGGTCTCTGTGCGCGGACGGGGGGTCTCTATGCTCAGAGTTAGAGAGGGGTCTTTGTGTTTAGAGTAAGGAGGGTCTCTGTGCTCAGTCGGAGGGTCTCTGTGCTCAGTCGGAGGGTCTATGTGCACAGTCGGAGGGTCTCTGTGCGCGGACGGGGGGTCTCTATGCTCAGAGTTAGAGAGGGGTCTTTGTGTTTAGAGTAAGGAGGGTCTCTGTGCTCAGTCGGAGGGTCTCTGTGCTCAGTTGGAGCGTCTCTGTGCGCGGTCGGGGGTCTCTGTGCTAAGAGTTAGAGAGGGGGTCTTTGTGTTTAGAGTAAGGAGGGTCTCTGTGCACAGAGTTGCTCAGTCGGAGGGTCTCTGTGTGCGGTTGAGGGGTCTCTGTGCTATGAGTTAAAGAGGGGGTCATAGTGTTTAGAGTAAGGAGGGTCTCTGTGCTCAGTCGGAGGATCTCTGTGCTCAGTTGGAGGATCTCTGTGCTCAGTCGGAGGGTCTATGTGAGCGGTCGGGGGGGTCTTTGTGTTTAGAGTAAGGAGGGTCTCTGTGAGCGGTCGGGGGGTCTCTGTGCACAGAGTTAGTGAGGGGGTCTTTGTGTTCAGAGTAAGTGTGGTTTCTGTGCTCAGAGCTGAAGGGTCTCTGTGCTCTTTCTTGGGGGTCTCGACAGTCTGAGTTGGGGATGACAGAGAAGCAGGGTTTGGTGCAGCAGTAGAGTGTTACTTGGTGACGCCTAGTGTCACATACATGTGGAATTCCTGGACGGCACGGAGGAGCTCACTGTCCACACTCCCTTTAGTGGGCACCATGCCTCGGCCACACTTTGTGCCCTTCTCTAGGTTCCATTCCTCACTCCGGGGCGGCAGCAGAACATGGACTAAAGATGTCCATCTGGAGTCATCAAGAACTCAGGCCAGGAAGAGTCTCCAGCCCATCATCTGCATGCTCCTGGTGGAGCTGTGCGAGCGATTCACCTTCTTTGCCACTGTCTGTAATATGATCCTATTCTGCACCTTAAAACTTGGTTACCAGTACCACCAGGCAGCCATTGTGAACCTCTGCTTTGTGGGGGCCTCTACCTTCACACCTGTGCTGGTGGGATGGTCAGCAGAGCTGTGCCTCGGAAGAACCAGACTGGTGTATATCTGCACTTTCCTGCACTTCGCAGGTAGGTAACTAAACGTCTCTTATGTTGTTTGTATATATGAAGAAGACATAGCCGAGTGTGGATCTGTAGACGTATGGACTGATGTGTGAACAGATGGACGTGAGTAGTGTGGACAGATGGACGTGAGTAGTGTGGACAGATGAACGTGTGTAGGGTGGACAGATGGGTGGACATGTGTAGGGTAGACGAATGAATGAGTGTAGGGCAGACGTGTGGGTGGAAAGAGGGTGGACGGATGGGTGGTCATGTGTAGGGTGTAACGTCCGTCTGCGGATCTGGACTGCAGTAGGGACAGCACCCCCGAGAAACCCCGAGGCCCTTAACCCCTATACAGGGATCTGGAACTGTAGCAAGGCCCAGGAGGTGGCTGTGTGCGCCAGAGCAGGACAGTCGCCAATAGGGAAGAAGGCAGGGAGCCACAAGCGTAGTCAGAAACCGGGCGGGCAGCGGAGGTACAGAAACGGCAGGCAGAGGGAGAGTCGAGGGTCCAGGCCAAGGTCACAAAACGGGAGGGCGGTAACGGTGCAAAAACGCCAGGCAGTAGCAGAGTCTAATATCCAGGCCAAGGTCACAAACCGGGAGAATAGCAGAGGTACAAAATCGTCAGGCAGTAGAGGGGTCGAATATCCAGGCTGAGGTCAGAGTCAAACAATAGTAATTCACACATTAGCACTTAGGGGAACCAAGACTATATCCGGCAGCTTGCAAGACCAGTCCCAAAGTATTTGAGGGATCAGGTCATCCCTCACAGGCTCCCGGACTGATGATGTCATCAGGACCGCCCCCAGGACCAGGCCAGATGGTGATGCACCAACCCCTCCACGACCGACTGAGGAGCGGAGCCTGTGTCCATCAGATGCCTGCGCAGGAGCCCCTTCTTTGTCGCTGCCATCACTCTGCGCCGAACCACGGCGCCTCCCAGTGGCCGAGGCAGGAACAGCAGGCCCCAAGACTGACGGCGATGTGACAGTCCGGCGCCTCCTGGTGGCCGAGGCCAGGACAACAGGCCCCGAGTCTGACAGCGACATGACAGTCCGGCGCCTCCTGGTGGCCGAGGCCGGAACCGCAGGTGTGATGTACAATGTCTGTGAGGTATGGGGTTTTGTCTACAAAATATGATGTTTTCTGTTGTAACTTTCCAGAAAGATCCGGCACACATGACAATCCAGGCTGCTAGCTCTGCAGCTTCACCCCTCCTCCCTTCACACACACATAGAGCAGTGCCACCCCCCTCCTCTACAGCCTGTGTTCGCACTAGTAATAGGAGACCCCCTGCTGTTACAACCATTTGTTTCCTCTCCACAGCTGAGAGAAAAAAGTGCGGGATGGTTCTTTGTTTGAAACAAAGAGGTTTGAATAAAACTATAAGAGCCTGCCGTGCGAAAACCATACCCAGCAGAAATATAAAAATCATATTTCTGCGATCCGAGCAGACCCAGCTTCGCTGTGGTGCCTGTTGCAAAACTCTCGGATGTCCAGAACCTGAGATATGATTTGCGCCCAAATGGACGGTCATATCGCATAGATGTTTGATGTTTTCTTGATGGGCTCATTACGCTGGGAAACATGATACCACTGATGAGTCCATACCAGCTTCTCCCATAAAGTTATAGCTAATCTAAGTTTTGTAGCCAAAACATAACTTGGATAAGAGAGGTGGGATCAACCCAGAATGCACCTCTCTGTGATGTCACATAGGAAAGTCTATAAGGCATTCCCTGGCAGAACCAGCTCAGAACAGCTGCAGAATCCGTGCTGACAAGAACTCCAGATGAGTGGAGACGTGTGGCTCCTCCCCCCTTAAAGCCGCATGGTCTGCCTAAGGAACAATATGGAACTGTGAGTGTAATCTCTTTGTTTTCTCCACTTTTATTTTATACCTGTACTGTACATATTTTATGTCTCAATTTTATAGCAACTTTTATCTGTAATCACTGTCCTCTTTCGGAAAATAAATGAAATTATTTAGATCTGTCTCCATGCTCTAAGAATCGAACTATACGCCTTTGATAGATAATCGCTACTAATTCAAAGGGTTTGCCACGGACCCTCTTAATTTAACACTGTGAATTAAGTAACCGTGACTGGTGGCAGCGCGTTGTGTACGGCTATTACGGCTTGCTGGCAGTCTAGAAGGGTCTTATATTGCTGAGTAAGGGGCTTCAGCCACAGCATTGATAATTCCCTTACTGCAGAAGCCTAATTGCCGGTTCACAACAGGCAGCCCGTCCGGCGACTAATTATCCTAGGTGCAGTTCCCTGACTGACCTGAGGGTAAGGGGGGCGCCGGAGAGCTGCGAGTTCCAAAGTGGAACTGAGAAAGTGGGATATACATAAATCCCCGCAGTACTTGGAAGATTGATAGCAGTGGTGGGGCATCCAAATTAAACTCCCCCTGCGGCAAATTGTAGAGCGAGATTAGCTTGCTGGATATTTTTGGTCACATGGTGCCAGTGTTGGGATAACTAAGATAAGCCCCACTGCGCCTGTGATAGCCGTGTGCCGGCATTGTGTCACGCCCCTCCGTCCGCTGATACACCGGTGTCAGTGGTGGGATCGTGACATAGTGGTGACACAGGGTCCGCTGTCCGTCGCGTTTTGGTGGCAGCGGGACACCCGTTAGTCGTCGCCCGTAAGTAGACGAACGGCGGTGGGCTGTTCGTCACATATTGGTGGCAGAGCGGTGGGATAATCCTAGAGCATTAGTGATTTGGTTTGAGCAATCATTCCTCTCACTAAAGACCTGCACGGTTCCTGCGGGAATCCTGCATCATAGGTTTTGGAGAACAGACTCAGTGGTTACTAGTCCTGAGACATTAGTGTGTACTTGCAAGTATCCCCCTCCCGTTTCTTCGTTTTTCTTTTTCTATCTTTTATTTGGCAACCATGGCGGCGATGACAGTGGAGTGGTATCAGAAGCAGAAAAAGGACACCCTTGCTGGGTTATGCACGTACCGAGGCATAGACGCCGCAGGCGGAACCAAAGATCGAATGATCGCGGCTCTAGTGCAGCTGGACAACGACCAGAATCCAGCGAGCGCAGAAGTTGGCCCAAGTTGCCATGGGGCTGCAGCAGAGGCTCCACTCCTGAGCGCTGGCCCCACATTCAACCAGAACGGGGTGGACCCCTATCTGCAAATGGCCTTGGACGAACTCCCCGCCGAAGACAGGGATGGGCGGGTGAGGCTGATCCAGCAATATCGGCAGGAGGCCCAAGCCGAACGTGAGCGCCAAGCTGAGGCTGAGAGGGTCGAGCGTCAAGCCCAGGCTGAGAGAGCTGAGCGCCATGCAGAAGCTCAGAGGGCCCATGAGCTGGAGATGCTCCAGCGGGGGTGGAATGCCCCCACAGCCCGAAGCCGTGAGCCCAGCAGCGTCCAGACTCCTAAACCCCGGCCAGAGCATTTTCCCGTGATGGAAAAGGATGGGGACTTGGACACGTTCCTGCGAGCCTTTGAGAAAGCCTGCAGACAGTACCAGCTGCCTAGAGACCAATGGGCAAGGTACTTGACCCCAGGGCTAAAAGGCAAAGCCCTGGAGGCATTTGCTTCTCTTCCGCCAGAAGCCGATGACGACTATGACGCCATAAAGCAGGCGCTGATCGCCAAATACCGGCTGACACCTGAGGTATACCGAAAGAAGTTCCGACACCTCCAACGTGGCCCACACGATAGCTACAGTGATGTGGTGCAAGGACTCAGGACCCACTTTGACCAGTGGATCCATGGACTGTCCGTTGAAACCTTTGAGCAGCTACGGGACCTGATGATCAAAGACCAGTTCCTGCATCTCTGCCCAGCTGAGGTCCGACAGTTCATCCTGGACCGCGAACCAACGAACGCGGACAAAGCGGCGCAGATCGCCGACAACCACGAGGCCAACCGGAAGCCCGAGACGCGGAGGCCAGTCACCACCAGCTGGAAAGGGGGTAAGCCAGCAACCAACCCCAATGCCCCAGCTGGCCGTCCCTCCGGAGGCCCTGTCCCTGTTGCCAACAACAGGCCGGCTACTGACAGTCGCCTGTGTCACCACTGCCAGCGGCCTGGTCACTTCTTTTACGCCTGTCCGAACAGGCCGAAGAACCCCCCAGCCAAGGCCCCCGGGCCCAACGCCTCTGTTCTTTTGGTGGGAGGTGTGGTTGGGAGGGCTGACGACAACGTTCAACCTGTTCAGGTGGGGGCCCGTCTTGCTACAGGCCTCAAGGACACCGGGGCTGAACGAACCCTCATCCGTCCTGGACTGGCGGCCCCTGAAGAGTTTGTTGAGGGGAAAACCCTGACTGTCACCGGGATTGGAGGCACCCGTTGTCCCTTGCCAGTGGCACGAGTTTATCTCGATTGGGGTGCTGGGAGCGGGTTGAGGGAGGTGGGAGTGTCTGAAAATTTGCCCACTGATGTTTTATTGGGGACTGACTTGGGGAGGATGGTTGCATACTATGTCCCTGACACCCTTCCCCAAACTGATAATAAGGGTAACGTTAACCCTGATGATGTTGATGATGGGAAACTGAATGTGTTACCTGCTAATGCCTTGATGAGTAATGATGCAACTAACAACCATTCTTTCCCAAGGTATGATGCTGATGTGATTGTACCAAAGCAAACTGATAACCATTCTTTTCCTAGGAATGATGATGTTGATGTATCTGTGCCGACTGAACCCGTTAACCCTTTCTTTGAAACGGTAGATGTGTCCACAGGTACCGAGGTGCTCAGCCCCGTCACTCTGCGGAGTGAGACGGCTGAGGAACCCCTGGCAGGAGCAAGCAACGGTGCTCAAGAGAATGGGGAGGTGCATGGGGACCATGAGGAAGGTAATGCCATGCAGCTGACCAGTGCCACCGAGGAAGGTAACTGGCCCATAAGTAGCACTGCTCCTAAAGTGTTGGGGGTGGATGGGGAGGTAGAGCCCAGGGCAGCACCGGCTGGTGGGTCTGCAGAAATCCCCAGGGAGACAGCATACATAGCAGCTGTCACACGCAGTCAGAGTGCCCAGATCGCAGGTAGCGCACTGTCTTCTGGACCCTCTGCTGCTACAGGAGAGACTGAACCAGAGGTGAACCCAGAGCCGGTTCCAGAGGGTCCCAGTAAAGAGGGGACCCTGACGTCCCTTCTGGCAGCCTCCAGCATGGAGTTCCAGGCTGCTCTGCACTCAGATGCCAGCCTGGAGAAATTGAGAGGTCTCGCCGAGACGCCCACCTCCAAGTCTGATAAGGAGAGGGTGTTCTGGGAACGAGGAAGGTTGTACCGGGAGACGGTACCCGGAGATCCTAAAAAGGAGTGGTTGAGGGAAAGACAGCTGGTCGTCCCCTATCAGTTCAGAACTGAGTTGTTGCGGATTGCCCATGAGATTCCACTCGCTGGACACTTGGGGATCAGCAAAACAAAGGCACGGCTGTCTCAACACTTCTATTGGCCCAAGATGGGGACAGATGTAACACACTACTGCCGCTCCTGTGCCACCTGTCAAAAAGTGGGTAAGGCGGGGCCTGCTCTTAAGGCTCCCCTTATTCCTTTGCCGGTGATAGAGGAGCCTTTCCAGAGAATCGCGGTGGACATTGTAGGACCGCTGTCCGTCCCCAGCAGCTCCGGAAAGCGATACATTCTCACCGTGGTAGACTACGCTACCCGGTACCCAGAGGCAGTAGCTCTGTCTTCAACCAGGGCAGATAAGGTGGCTGACGCACTGGTGACCATCTTTTCAAGAGTAGGATTTCCCAGGGAGATGCTTACCGATCAAGGGCCCCAATTCATGTCTCGCCTAATGGAGGCTCTCTGTGAGAAAATGCAGGTGACGCAGCTGGTATCGAGTCCGTATCACCCACAGACTAACGGTTTGTGTGAACGTTTCAACGGTACCCTCAAACAGATGCTCCGCATACTGGTTGAGACCCAAGGGCGCGACTGGGAGCGGTACCTCCCACACCTGCTGTTCGCTTACAGAGAAGTTCCGCAGGCTTCGACCGGGTTCTCCCCCTTCGAGCTCCTGTATGGCAGGCGAGTCCGGGGACCCCTTGGGTTGATAAGAGAATCCTGGGAAGATGAGCCAAACCCCACAGAAGTGTCCATCGTGGATTATGTCATGCGCTTCCGTGACAAGATGCAGACCTTGACGCAGTTGGTGCATGACAACATGACGCAGGCTCAGGCTGACCAGAAGCGCTGGTACGACCAGAACGCCCGGGAGCGGACCTACCAGGTGGGTCAAAAGGTGTGGGCGCTGGTCCCTGTACCAACGGATAAGCTTCAGGCAGCCTGGGAAGGCCCGTACGTCGTCCACCAACAGCTCAACCCGGTCACCTACGTGGTCACGCTTGACCATGCTCGGGGTAGGCGCAAGGCCTTTCACGTCAACATGCTGAAGGCGCACTACGAACGTGAAGCTTGCATCCTACCGGTCTGCAATCTGCCAGAGGATGGGGAGGAAGATTCCCTCCTGGACATGCTGGCCCAGGCCAAGGCCAATGGGTCCATTGAGGACATGGAGATAAGTGGTTCGCTCACCGTGTCCCAGCGGTTGCAGTTGATGGCCACCCTGGAACTCTTCCGGCCCGTGTTCACCAACCGTCCTGGGAGGACGGAGTTAGCGGTTCATGAGGTGGACACCGGGAATCACGCCCCATTACGGCGAACACCTTATCGGATCTCTGAAACGGTGCAACAAGTCATGCGCCGAGAGGTCGATGAGATGTTAAGGCTGGGAGTGATTCGACGGTCAAAAGGTGCGTGGGCTTCACCTGTAGTCCTCGTGCCTAAAAAGGATCGAACCACCCGGTTCTGCGTGGACTACAGGGGGCTCAACGCCATCACAACCTCTGATGCCCACCCGATGCCGCGCATCGAGGATCTGCTCGAGCGGTTGACAAACGCCAACTACATATCCATCATGGATTTGAGTCGGGGATACTGGCAGATTCCCCTGAGCCCTGAGGCGCAGGAGAAATCCGCCTTTATCACCCCCTTTGGACTGTACGAGTCCACGGTCATGCCCTTCGGCATGAAGAATGCCCCTGCCACTTTCCAGCGGATGGTCAACCACCTGCTTCGGGGACTGGAGGAGTACGCCGTGGCGTACTTAGACGATATTGCCGTCTTCAGTTCCACCTGGGAGGAACACCTTCAGCACCTCCAGGAGGTGCTCAAGCGTCTTCACCAGGCAGGCCTGACCATCAAGCCGGGGAAGTGCCAGATAGGCATGCGCAAGGTCCACTACCTGGGGCACCGGGTAGGCGGGGGTTCCATGAGTCCGGAGCCAGAAAAAGTGGACGCAATCGTGTCCTGGCCCACCCCCAGGACCAAGAAACAGGTGAAGTCCTTCTTGGGCACTGCAGGGTACTATAGGCGGTTCGTACAGGACTATAGCGCCCTTGCCAAACCCTTGACTGACCTCACCAAGCAGAGGCTACCCCAAACAGTCAACTGGACAGATGACTGTGAGGCGGCTTTCCAAGCTTTGAAAGCAGCCCTGTGCAACTCTCCAGTGTTGAGAGCAGTCGACAGCAGTCGCCCGTTTCTGGTACAGACCGACGCCAGCGAGTTTGGCCTCGGTGCTGTGCTTAGCCAGGTCGACTCGGGGGACCAAGAGCACCCCGTGTTGTACCTGAGCCGGAAACTTTTGCCGAGGGAAGTGGCATACTCGACCATCGAGAAGGAGTGTCTGGCCATGGTGTGGGCACTGCAGCGTTTGCAGCCCTACCTGTATGGGCGTGCCTTCACGGTGGTAACCGACCACAACCCACTGAGCTGGTTGCACACCGTGTCGGGAACCAATGGAAGATTGCTCCGCTGGAGCCTTGCCCTTCAACAGTACGATTTTACTGTAAAACACAGGAAGGGCAGTGAAAACGGCAATGCCGATGGGTTGTCCCGCCGGGGCGAACCCGCTGAGGTGCGCATGGCCGATTACCGAGAGGTAATGCCTCCTTAGCGCCCTCTTAAGGGGGGAGGTGTGATGTACAATGTCTGTGAGGTATGGGGTTTTGTCTACAAAATATGATGTTTTCTGTTGTAACTTTCCAGAAAGATCCGGCACACATGACAATCCAGGCTGCTAGCTCTGCAGCTTCACCCCTCCTCCCTTCACACACACATAGAGCAGTGCCACCCCCCTCCTCTACAGCCTGTGTTCGCACTAGTAATAGGAGACCCCCTGCTGTTACAACCATTTGTTTCCTCTCCACAGCTGAGAGAAAAAAGTGCGGGATGGTTCTTTGTTTGAAACAAAGAGGTTTGAATAAAACTATAAGAGCCTGCCGTGCGAAAACCATACCCAGCAGAAATATAAAAATCATATTTCTGCGATCCGAGCAGACCCAGCTTCGCTGTGGTGCCTGTTGCAAAACTCTCGGATGTCCAGAACCTGAGATATGATTTGCGCCCAAATGGACGGTCATATCGCATAGATGTTTGATGTTTTCTTGATGGGCTCATTACGCTGGGAAACATGATACCACTGATGAGTCCATACCAGCTTCTCCCATAAAGTTATAGCTAATCTAAGTTTTGTAGCCAAAACATAACTTGGATAAGAGAGGTGGGATCAACCCAGAATGCACCTCTCTGTGATGTCACATAGGAAAGTCTATAAGGCATTCCCTGGCAGAACCAGCTCAGAACAGCTGCAGAATCCGTGCTGACAAGAACTCCAGATGAGTGGAGACGTGTGGCTCCTCCCCCCTTAAAGCCGCATGGTCTGCCTAAGGAACAATATGGAACTGTGAGTGTAATCTCTTTGTTTTCTCCACTTTTATTTTATACCTGTACTGTACATATTTTATGTCTCAATTTTATAGCAACTTTTATCTGTAATCACTGTCCTCTTTCGGAAAATAAATGAAATTATTTAGATCTGTCTCCATGCTCTAAGAATCGAACTATACGCCTTTGATAGATAATCGCTACTAATTCAAAGGGTTTGCCACGGACCCTCTTAATTTAACACTGTGAATTAAGTAACCGTGACTGGTGGCAGCGCGTTGTGTACGGCTATTACGGCTTGCTGGCAGTCTAGAAGGGTCTTATATTGCTGAGTAAGGGGCTTCAGCCACAGCATTGATAATTCCCTTACTGCAGAAGCCTAATTGCCGGTTCACAACAGGCAGCCCGTCCGGCGACTAATTATCCTAGGTGCAGTTCCCTGACTGACCTGAGGGTAAGGGGGGCGCCGGAGAGCTGCGAGTTCCAAAGTGGAACTGAGAAAGTGGGATATACATAAATCCCCGCAGTACTTGGAAGATTGATAGCAGTGGTGGGGCATCCAAATTAAACTCCCCCTGCGGCAAATTGTAGAGCGAGATTAGCTTGCTGGATATTTTTGGTCACATGGTGCCAGTGTTGGGATAACTAAGATAAGCCCCACTGCGCCTGTGATAGCCGTGTGCCGGCATTGTGTCACGCCCCTCCGTCCGCTGATACACCGGTGTCAGTGGTGGGATCGTGACATAGTGGTGACACAGGGTCCGCTGTCCGTCGCGTTTTGGTGGCAGCGGGACACCCGTTAGTCGTCGCCCGTAAGTAGACGAACGGCGGTGGGCTGTTCGTCACAGCAGGCCCCGAGTCTGACGGCGACGTGACATAGGGCAGATGGATTGTTGGATGTTTGCAGGGTGGACGGATGAGTGGACGTATGTAAGCTGGACGTATGGGTGTATCTGTATACAGTGGACGAATTGGTGGACGTATATACTTTGGAGGAGTTAGTAGTTGTCTGAACAGTGGAGAGGTGGGTGGACGTGTATACACTGGATGAATGGGCAAACAAGTGTACAGATGGACAAACGTGTGTAGGGTAGGCGGACGGATGAGTGTGTGTGTATAATGGACGTGTGAATAGTGGATGGATGGGTGGACGTGTGTGCAGTGGACAGATGGGTGGACATTTGTGTACATAGGATGGACAGGTGCAGTCGATGGGTGGACATGTGTGTACAGTGGATGGATTGGTGGACATGTGTAGCGTGGTTGGATGGATTTGTGGACATGTGTACAGTGGAGGGATGGGTGGACGTGTGCAGGGTAGTTGGATGGATTTGTGAACATGTTGACGGATGGGTGGTGTTGTGTATTGTGGATAGATGGGTGGATGGTTGTACTTGTGTACAGTGGACCGAGTGGACGTCTGTAGCTTGGTTGGATGGATTTGTGGACATGTGTACAGTGGATGGATGAGTGGATATCTGTGTATAGGTGTATAGTGAACGTGTGTACAGAGGATGGTTTTGTGGATGTGTGTAGCGTGGATGGATAGGTGGAGGTGTGTGGCGTGGTTGGATAGATTTGTGTACGGTTGTCGGATGGGTGGATGTATGTACAGTGAGTGGATGGTTGGACATGTGTACAGTGGACGTGTGCAGCATGGTGGCTTGGTTTTGTGGACATGTGTGCAGTGGATGAATGGGTGTACTGTGGATGGACGGACGTGTGTAGCGTGGACGGATGTTGCTATAAATCAGGCTGTAAATTAATGCAAAACCGCCTGTCACTTCTCCAATCCACAGCCAGACAGATTTTGTATAAGTATAGGAAATGTAAGGTCATTCTTACCCTCCCCAAAGATCACTCCACAAGTAGCTTGTATAACCGTCTGTGAGGTTACAGAGAAACCAAAGGCCTCCCTCACATGGCAGCCTGATGAGTGAGAAGCCGATGCTCTCCAAAGTGAAGACTGCTGACCACCTGCAACTTACTGAAGATCACCAGGACAGGAGAGGACCAATGTACTGTCCACGAATTAGGAGAAAAGAGTTTTTTCATTTAAACGAGAAGGTTTGCGTTTGGAGAAAGATCCTTCATTACAGCATTAAACCATCCTACATCCGTGATACACGGTTGCACTAGTATCATGGTTTGGGCCGGTATTACTGCATCGGGGCCAGGACAGCCTTAGGGTTAGGGCTCTTTGATGGAACAATGAATTGTGAATTATACAATAAAAATCTAAAGGAAAATGTCCGACCGTCTGTACATGAGATGAATCTCAGGAGAACGAGTGTTCTCCAGCAAAAAAAATACCCAAGAGACACAAGTCGTTCTACAAAAGAATAAAGTAATGGCTGAGTCACATCCTGACCGTAGTCCTATAGAAATGTAGTGGAAGCAGCT
Source organism: Dendrobates tinctorius (assembly GCF_039654945.1). Lineage (NCBI taxonomy): Eukaryota > Metazoa > Chordata > Amphibia > Anura > Dendrobatidae > Dendrobates > Dendrobates tinctorius. The sequence continues at coordinate 1,710,892 of NW_027362126.1, read as the reverse complement.
GAAGCGAGAAGTTCATGATGAAAATCACCATTAGTAGTTGTGAAGCTGATTTATACTGAGGAACAGGCTAAAATTCCTTCATCTGATTACCGGAGACGTTTAGATGCCGTTATTGCTGTACAAGGTCACACCAGACACTGAGAGCGAGGATTCACATACTTTTACCCCTGTGATATCGGAACCTTTTCCTCATTTAAAAAGTCAAAGTAAAAGATTTTTTACTCCATTTGTTTTATAGTAATAATTTTATTTCCACAGCAACAACATATTCTTGCATTTGGGATCATTGTGATGGACCCTGTACTTTAGGAGCAGTGTGTTGGACCCTCTAGTTGGGATTCAGTGTGATGGACCCTGTGTTTGAGGTGCAGTATGATGAACGCTTTAATTTGGGTTCAGTGTGATAAACCCTGCCGTTAAGGTGCAGTGTGATGGACCCTGTAGCTGGGGTCAGTGTGATGGACCCTCTAGTTGGGGTTCAGTGAGATGGACTCTGTGGTTGAGGGGCAGTGTGATGGACCCTGTAGTAGGGGGTCAGTGTGATGGACCCTGTAGCTGGGGTTCAGTGTGATGGACCCTGTAGTTGGTGTACTGTGTGATGGACCCTGTAGTTGGTGTACTGTGTGAAGGACCCTGTAGTTGCTGTACTGTGTGATGGACCCTATAGTTGAGGTACTGTGTGATGGGCCCTGTAGTTGGTGTACTGTGTGAAGTACCCTGTGATTGGTGTACTGTGTGATGGACCCTGCAGTTGGGAAACTGTGTGATGGACCCTGCAGTTGGTGTACTATGTGATGGACCCTGTAGTTGGTGTACTGTGTGATGAACCCTGTGATTGGTGTACTGTGTGATGGACCCTGTAGTTGAGGTTCAGTGTGATGGACCCTGTAGTTGGTGTACTGTGTGAAGGACCCTGTAGTTGGTGTACTGTGTGATGGACCCTATAGTTGAGGTACTGTCTGATGGACCCTGTAGTTGGGGAACTGTGTGATGGACCCTATAGTTGAGGTACTGTCTGATGGACCCTGTAGTTGGTGTACTGTGTGATGAACCCTGTGATTGGTGTACTGTGTGATGGACCCTGCAGTTGGGAAACTGTGTGATGGACCCTGTAGTTGGTGTACTGTGTGATGGACCCTGTAGTTGAGGTTCAGTGTGATGGACCCTGTAGTTGGTGTACTGTGTGATGGACCCTGTAGTTGTGGTACTGTGTGATGGACCCTGCAGTTGGTGTACTGTGTGATGGACCCTGTAGTTAGGGTACTGTGTGATGGACCCTGTAGTTGGGGTACTGTGTGATGGACCCTGTAGTTGGGGTTCAGTGTGATGGACGCTGTAGTTGGGGTTCAGTGTGATGGACCCTGTAGTTGGGGTTCAGTGTGATGGACCCTGTAGTTGGGGTTCAGTGTGATGGACCCTGTAGTTGGGGTTCAGTGTGATGGACCCTGTAGTTGGTGTACTGTGTGATGGACCCTGTAGGTGATGTACTGTGTGATGGACTCTGTATTTGGGGTTCAGTGTGTTGGACCCTGTAGTTGGTGTACTGTGTGATGGACCCTGCAGTTGGTGTACTGTGTGATGGACCCTGTACTTGGTGTACTGTGTGATGGACCCTGTAGGTGATGTACTGTGTGATAGACCCTGTAGTTGAGGTTCAGTGTGATGGACCCTGTTGTTGACGTTCAGTGTGATGGACCCTGTAGTTGGGGTACTGTGTGATGGACCCTGTAGTTGGGGTTCTGTGTGATGGACCCTGTAGTTGGGGTTCAGTGTGATGGACCGTGTAGTTGGGGTTCAGTGTGATGGACCCTGTAGTTGGGGTTCAGTGTGATGGACCCTGTAGTTGGGGTACTGTGTGATGGACCCTGTAATTGGGGTTCAGTGTGATGGACCCTGTAGTTGGGGTACTGTGTGAAGGACCCTGTAGTTGGGGAACTGTGTGATGGACCCTATTATTGAGGTACTGTGTGATGGACCCTGTAGTTGAGGTTCAGTATGATGGACCCTGTAGTTGAGGTTCAGTATGATGGACCCTGCAGTTGGGGCACAATGTGACGAACCCTGTAGTTTGTGTCTGCTGTGATGGACCCTGTAGTTGGTGTGCTGTGTGATGGACCCTGTAGTTGAGGTTCAGTATGATGGACTCTGTAGTTGGGGTTCAATGTGATGGACCCTGCAGTTGGGGCACAATGTGACGAACCCTGTAGTTTGTGTCTGCTGTGATGGACCCTGTTGTTGGGGTTCAGTGTGATGGGCCTTGTTGTTGTGGTCCAGTGTGATTGACCCTGTAGTTGGGGTTCAGTGTGATGAGCCTTGTAGTTGGGGTTCAGTGTGATGGACCCTGTAGTTGGGGTTCAGTGTGATGGACCCTGTAGTTGTGGTCCAGTGTGATGGACCCTGTAGTTGGGGTTCAGTGTGACGGACCCTGTAGTTGGGGTTCAGTGTGATGGATCCTGTAGTTGGGGTTCAGTGTGATGGATCCTGTAGTTGGTGTGCTGTGTGATGGACCCTGTTGTTGGGGTTCAGTGTGATGGGCCTTGTTGTTGTGGTCCAGTGTGATTGACCCTGTAGTTGGGGTTCAGTGTGATGAGCCTTGTAGTTGGGGTTCAGTGTGATGGACCCTGTAGTTGGGGTTCAGTGTGATGGACCCTGTAGTTGTGGTCCAGTGTGATGGACCCTGTAGTTGGGGTTCAGTGTGACGGACCCTGTAGTTGGGGTTCAGTGTGACGGACCCTGTAGTTGGGGTTCAGTGTGATGGATCCTGTAGTTGGTGTACTGTGTGATGGTCACTGTAGTTGGTGTACTGTGTGATGGACCCTGTAGTTGGTGTACTTTGTGATGGACCCTGTATTTGGGGTTCAGTGTGATGGGCCTTGTAATTGGAGTCCAGTGTGATGGACCCTGTAGTTGGGGTACTGTGTGATGGACCCAGTTGTTGGGGTCCAGTGTAATGGACCCAGTAGTTGGGGTTCAGTGTGATGGACCCTGTAGTTGGGGGTTCAGTGTGATGGACCCTGTAGTTGGGGTTCAGTGTGATGGACCCTGTAGTTGGGGTTCAGTGTGATGGACCCTGTAGTTGGTGTACTGTGTGATGGACTCTGTATTTGGGGTTCATTGTGTTGGACCCTGTAGTTGGTGTACTGTGTGATGGACCCTGCAGTTGGTGTACTGTGTGATGGACCCTGTACTTGGTGTACTGTGTGATGGACCCTGTAGGTGATGTACTGTGTGATGGACCCTGTAGTTGGGGTTCAGTGTGATGGACCCTGTAGTTGGTGTACTGTGTGATGAACCCTGTGATTGGTGTACTGTGTGTTGGACCCTGTAGTTGGTGTACTGTGTGATGGACCCTGCAGTTGGTGTACTGTGTGATGGACCCTGTAGTTGGTGTGCTGTGTGATGGACCCTGTTGTTGGGGTTCAGTGTGATGAGCCTTGTTGTTGTGGTCCAGTGTGATTGACCCTGTAGTTGGGGTTCAGTGTGATGGACCCTGTAGTTGTGGTCCAGTGTGATGGACCCTGTAGTTGGGGTTCAGTGTGACGGACCCTGTAGTTGGGGTTCAGTGTGATGGATCCTGTAGTTGGTGTACTGTGTGATGGACACTGTAGTTGGTGTACTTTGTGATGGACCCTGTATTTGGGGTTCAGTGTGATGGGCCTTGCATTTGGGGTACTGTGTGATGGACCCTGTAGTTGGTGTACTGTGTGATGGACCCTGTAGTTGGGGTTCAGTGTGATGGGCCTTGTAATTGGAGTCCAGTGTGATGGACCCTGTAGTTGGGGTACTGTGTGATGGACCCAGTTGTTGGGGTCCAGTGTAATGGACCCAGTAGTTGGGGTTCAGTGTGATGGACCCTGTAGTTGGGGGTTCAGTGTGATGAACCCTGTGGTTGGGGTTCAGTGTGATGGACCCTGTAGTTGGGGTTCAGTGTGATGGACCCTGTAGTTGGGGTTCAGTGTGATGGACCCTGTAGTTGGGGTTCAGTGTGATGGACCCTGTAGTTGGTGTACTGTGTGATGGACCCTGCAGTTGGTGTACTGTGTGATGGACCCTGTACTTGGTGTACTGTGTGATGGACCCTGTAGGTGATGTACTGTGTGATGGACCCTGTAGTTGAGGTTCAGTGTGATGGACCCTGTAGTTGACGTTCAGTGTGATGGACCCTGTAGTTGGGGTACTGTGTGATGGACCCTGTAGTTGGGGTTCTGTGTGATGGACCCTGTAGTTGGGGTTCAGTGTGATGGACCCTGTAGTTGGGGTTCAGTGTGATGGACCCTGTAGTTGGGGTTCAGTGTGATGGACCCTGTAGTTGGGGAACTGTGTGATGGACCCTATTATTGAGGTACTGTGTGATGGACCCTGTAGTTGAGGTTCAGTATGATGGACTCTGTAGTTGGGGTTCAATGTGATGGACCCTGCAGTTGGGGCACAATGTGACGAACCCTGTAGTTTGTGTCTGCTGTGATGGACCCTGTTGTTGGGGTTCAGTGTGATGGGCCTTGTTGTTGTGGTCCAGTGTGATTGACCCTGTAGTTGGGGTTCAGTGTGATGAGCCTTGTAGTTGGGGTTCAGTGTGATGGACCCTGTAGTTGGGGTTCAGTGTGATGGACCCTGTAGTTTGTGTCTGCTGTGATGGACCCTGTAGTTGGGGTTCAGTGTGACGGACCCTGTAGTTGGGGTTCAGTGTGATGGATCCTGTAGTTGGTGTACTGTGTGATGGACACTGTAGTTGGGGTTCAGTGCGATGGACCCTGTAGTTGGTGTACTGTGTGATGGACCCTATAGTTTAGGTACTGTCTGATGGACCCTGTAGTTGGTGTACTGTGTGATGAACCCTGTGATTGGTGTACTGTGTGATGGACCCTGCAGTTGGGAAACTGTGTGATGGACCCTGCAGTTGGTATACTGTGTGATGGACCCTGTACTTGGTGTACTGTGTGATGGACCCTGTAGGTGATGTACTGTGTGATGGACCCTGTAGTTGAGGTTCAGTGTGATGGACCCTGTAGTTGGTGTACTGTGTGATGGGCCCTGTAGTTGGTGTACTGTGTGATGGACCCTGTAGTTGGTGTACTGTGTGAAGGACCCTGTAGTTGGTGTACTGTGTGATGGACCCTGTAGTTGGTGTACTGTGTGATGGACCCTGTAGTTGGTGTACTGTGTGATGGACCCTGTAGTTGGTGTACTGTCTGATGGACCCTGTAGTTGGTGTACTGTGTGATGGACCCTGCAGTTGGTATACTGTGTAATGGACCCTGTACTTGGTGTACTGTGTGATAGACCCTGTAGGTGATGTACTGTGTGATGGACCCTGTAGTTGAGGTTCAGTGTGATGGACCCTGTAGTTGCTGTACTGTGTGAAGGACCCTGTAGTTGGTGTACTGTGTGATGGACCCTGTAGTTGGTGTACTGTGTGATGGACCCTATAGTTGAGGTACTGTCTGATGGACCCTGTAGTTGGTGTACTGTGTGATGGGCCCTGTAGTTGGGGTACTGTGTGATGGGCCCTTTAGTTGGTGTACTGTGTGATGGACCCTGTAGTTGGTGTACTGTGTGATGGACCCTATAGTTGAGGTACTGTCTGATGGACCCTGTAGTTGGTGTACTGTGTGATGGACCCTGCAGTTGGTGTACTGTGTGATGGACCCTGCAGTTGGTATACTGTGTGATGGACCCTGTACTTGGTGTACTGTGTGATGGACCCTGTAGGTGATGTACTGTGTGATGGACCCTGTAGTTGGGGTACTGTGTGATGGACCCTGTAGTTGGTGTACTGTCTGATGGACCCTGTAGTTGGTGTACTGTGTGATGGGCCCTGTAGTTGGTGTACTGTGTGATGGACCCTGTAGTTGGTGTACTGTGTGATGGACCCTGTAGTTGGTGTACTGTGTGATGGACCCTGTAGTTGGTGTACTGTGTGAAGGACCCTGTAGTTGGTGTACTGTGTGAAGGACCCTGTAGTTGGTGTACTGTGTGATGGACCCTGTAGTTGGTGTACTGTGTGATGGACCCTGTAGTTGAGGTACTGTCTGATGGACCCTGTAGGTGATGTACTGTGTGATGGGCCCTGTAGTTGGTGTACTGTGTGATGGACCCTGTAGTTGGTGTACTGTGTGATGGGCCCTGTAGTTGGTGTACTGTGTGATGGACCCTGTAGTTGGTGTACTGTGTGATGGGCCCTGTAGTTGGTGTACTGTGTGATGGACCCTGTAGTTGGTGTACTGTGTGATGGACCCTGTAGTTGGTGTACTGTGTGATGGGCCCTGTAGTTGGTGTACTGTGTGATGGACCCTGTAGTTGGTGTACTGTGTGATGGACCCTGTAGTTGGTGTACTGTGTGATGGACCCTGTAGTTGGTGTACTGTGTGAAGGACCCTGTAGTTGGTGTACTGTGTGAAGGACCCTGTAGTTGGTGTACTGTGTGAAGGACCCTGTAGTTGGTGTACTGTGTGATGGACCCTGTAGTTGGTGTACTGTGTGATGGGCCCTGTAGTTGGTGTACTGTGTGATGGACCCTGTAGTTGGTGTACTGTGTGATGGGCCCTGTAGTTGGTGTACTGTGTGATGGACCCTGTAGTTGGTGTACTGTGTGATGGACCCTGTAGTTGGTGTACTGTGTGATGGACCCTGTAGTTGGTGTACTGTGTGATGGACCCTGTAGTTGGTGTACTGTGTGAAGGACCCTGTAGTTGGTGTACTGTGTGATGGACCCTGTAGTTGGTGTACTGTGTGATGGGCCCTGTAGTTGGTGTACTGTGTGATGGGCCCTGTAGTTGGTGTACTGTGTGATGGACCCTGTAGTTGGTGTACTGTGTGATGGGCCCTGTAGTTGGTGTACTGTGTGATGGACCCTGTAGTTGGTGTACTGTGTGATGGACCCTGTAGTTGGTGTACTGTGTGATGGACCCTGTAGTTGGTGTACTGTGTGATGGACCCTGTAGTTGGTGTACTGTGTGAAGGACCCTGTAGTTGGTGTACTGTGTGATGGACCCTGTAGTTGGTGTACTGTGTGATGGGCCCTGTAGTTGGTGTACTGTGTGATGGGCCCTGTAGTTGGTGTACTGTGTGATGGACCCTGTAGTTGGTGTACTGTGTGATGGGCCCTGTAGTTGGTGTACTGTGTGATGGACCCTGTAGTTGGTGTACTGTGTGATGGACCCTGTAGTTGGTGTACTGTGTGATGGACCCTGTAGTTGGTGTACTGTGTGATGGACCCTGTAGTTGGTGTACTGTGTGATGGGCCCTGTAGTTGGTGTACTGTGTGATGGACCCTGTAGTTGGTGTACTGTGTGATGGACCCTGTAGTTGGTGTACTGTGTGATGGACCCTGTAGTTGGTGTACTGTGTGAAGGACCCTGTAGTTGGTGTACTGTGTGAAGGACCCTGTAGTTGGTGTACTGTGTGATGGACCCTGTAGTTGGTGTACTGTGTGATGGACCCTGTAGTTGAGGTACTGTCTGATGGACCCTGTAGGTGATGTACTGTGTGATGGGCCCTGTAGTTGGTGTACTGTGTGATGGACCCTGTAGTTGGTGTACTGTGTGATGGACCCTGTAGTTGGTGTACTGTGTGAAGGACCCTGTAGTTGGTGTACTGTGTGATGGACCCTGTAGTTGGTGTACTGTGTGATGGACCCTGTAGTTGGTGTACTGTGTGATGGACCCTGTAGTTGGTGTACTGTGTGATGGACCCTGTAGTTGGTGTACTGTGTGATGGACCCTGCAGTTGGTATACTGTGTGATGGACCCTGTAGTTGGTGTACTGTGTGATGGACCCTATAGTTGGTGTACTGTCTGATGGACCCTGTAGTTGGTGTACTGTGTGATGGACCCTGCAGTTGGTATACTGTGTGATGGACCCTGCAGTTGGTATACTGTGTGATGGACCCTGCAGTTGGTATACTGTGTGATGGACCCTGTAGGTGATGTACTGTGTGATGGACCCTATAGTTGAGGTACTGTCTGATGGACCCTGTAGTTGGTGTACTGTGTGATGGGCCCTGTAGTTGGTGTACTGTGTGATGGACCCTGTAGTTGGTGTACTGTGTGATGGACCCTGTAGTTGGTGTACTGTGTGAAGGACCCTGTAGTTGGTGCACTGTGTGATGGACCCTGTAGTTGGTGTACTGTGTGATGGACCCTGTAGGTGATGTACTGTGTGATGGACCCTGCAGTTGGTGTACTGTGTGATGGACCCTGTAGTTGCTGTACTGTGTGATGGACCCTATAGTTGGTGTACTGTGTGATGGACCCTGTAGTTGCTGTACTGTGTGATGGACCCTATAGTTGGTGTACTGTGTGATGGACCCTGTAGTTGGTGTACTGTGTGATGGACCCTGTAGTTGGTGTACTGTGTGATGGACCCTATAGTTGAGGTACTGTCTGATGGACCCTGTAGTTGGTGTACTGTGTGATGGACCCTGTAGTTGGTGTACTGTGTGATGGACCCTGTAGTTGGTGTACTGTGTGATGGGCCCTTTAGTTGGTGTACTGTGTGATGGACCCTGTAGTTGGTGTACTGTGTGATGGACCCTGTAGTTGGTGTACTGTGTGATGGACCCTGTAGTTGGTGTACTGTGTGATGGGCCCTTTAGTTGGTGTACTGTGTGATGGACCCTGTAGTTGGTGTACTGTGTGATGGACCCTATAGTTGAGGTACTGTCTGATGGACCCTGTAGTTGGTGTACTGTGTGATGAACCCTGTGATTGGTGTACTGTGTGATGGACCCTGCAGTTGGTGTACTGTGTGATGGACCCTGTACTTGGTGTACTGTGTGATGGACCCTGTAGGTGATGTACTGTGTGATGGACCCTATAGTTGAGGTACTGTCTGATGGACCCTGTAGTTGGTGTACTGTGTGATGGACCCTGTAGTTGGTGTACTGTGTGATGGACCCTGTAGTTGAGGTACTGTCTGATGGACCCTGTAGTTGAGGTTCAGTGTGAAGGACCCTGTAGTTGGTGTACTGTGTGATGGACCCTGTAGTTGGTGTACTGTGTGATGGACCCTGTAGTTGGTGTACTGTGTGATGGGCCCTGTAGTTGGTGTACTGTGTGATGGACCCTGTAGTTGGTGTACTGTGTGAAGGACCCTGTAGTTGGTGTACTGTGTGATGGACCCTGTAGTTGGTGTACTGTGTGAAGGACCCTGTAGTTGGTGCACTGTGTGATGGACCCTGTAGTTGGTGTACTGTGTGATGGACCCTGTAGGTGATGTACTGTGTGATGGACCCTGTAGTTGGTGTACTGTGTGATGGACCCTGTAGGTGATGTACTGTGTGAAGGACCCTGTAGTTGGTGTACTGTGTGATGGACCCTGTAGTTGGTGTACTGTGTGAAGGACCCTGTAGTTGGTGTACTGTGTAATGGACCCTATAGTTGGTGTACTGTGTGATGGACCCTGTAGTTGGTGTACTGTGTGATGGGCCCTGTAGTTGGTGTACTGTGTGATGGACCCTGTAGTTGGTGTACTGTCTGATGGACCCTATAGTTGGTGTACTGTCTGATGGACCCTATAGTTGGTGTACTGTCTGATGGACCCTATAGTTGGTGTACTGTGTGATGGACCCTGTAGTTGGTGTACTGTGTGATGGACCCTGTAGTTGGTGTACTGTGTGAAGGACCCTGTAGTTGGTGTACTGTGTAATGGACCCTATAGTTGGTGTACTGTGTGATGGACCCTGTAGTTGGTGTACTGTGTGATGGGCCCTGTAGTTGGTGTACTGTGTGATGGACCCTGTAGTTGGTGTACTGTGTGAAGGACCCTGTAGTTGGTGTACTGTGTGATGGACCCTGTAGTTGGTGTACTGTGTGAAGGACCCTGTAGTTGGTGCACTGTGTGATGGACCCTGTAGTTGGTGTACTGTGTGATGGACCCTGTAGGTGATGTACTGTGTGATGGACCCTGTAGTTGGTGTACTGTGTGATGGACCCTGTAGGTGATGTACTGTGTGAAGGACCCTGTAGTTGGTGTACTGTGTGATGGACCCTGTAGTTGGTGTACTGTGTGAAGGACCCTGTAGTTGGTGTACTGTGTAATGGACCCTATAGTTGGTGTACTGTGTGATGGGCCCTGTAGTTGGTGTACTGTGTGATGGACCCTGTAGTTGGTGTACTGTGTGATGGACCCTGTAGTTGGTGTACTGTCTGATGGACCCTATAGTTGGTGTACTGTGTGATGGACCCTGTAGTTGGTGTACTGTGTGATGGGCCCTGTAGTTGGTGTACTGTGTGATGGACCCTGTAGTTGGTGTACTGTGTGATGGACCCTGTAGTTGGTGTACTGTGTGATGGACCCTGTAGTTGGTGTACTGTGTGATGGACCCTGTAGTTGGTGTACTGTGTGATGGACCCTGTAGGTGATGTACTGTGTGATGGACCCTGTAGTTGGTGTACTGTGTGATGGACCCTGCAGTTGGTATACTGTGTAATGGACCCTGTAGTTGGTGTACTGTGTGATGGACCCTGTAGTTGGTGTACTGTGTGATGGACCCTGTAGGTGATGTACTGTGTGATGGACCCTGTAGTTGGTATACTGTGTAATGGACCCTGTAGTTGGTGTACTGTGTGATGGACCCTGCAGTTGGTATACTGTGTAATGGACCCTGTAGTTGGTGTACTGTGTGATGGACCCTGCAGTTGGTGTACTGTGTGATGGACCCTGTACTTGGTGTACTGTGTGATGGACCCTGCAGTTGGTATACTGTGTGATGGACCCTGTAGGTGATGTACTGTGTGATGGACCCTGCAGTTGGTGTACTGTGTGATGGACCCTGTACTTGGTGTACTGTGTGATGGACCCTGTAGGTGATGTACTGTGTGATGGACCCTATAGTTGAGGTACTGTCTGATGGACCCTGTAGTTGGTGTACTGTGTGATGGGCCCTGTAGTTGGTGTACTGTGTGATGGACCCTGTAGTTGGTGTACTGTGTGATGGACCCTGTAGTTGGTGTACTGTGTGAAGGACCCTGTAGTTGGTGCACTGTGTGATGGACCCTGTAGTTGGTGTACTGTGTGATGGGCCCTTTAGTTGGTGTACTGTGTGATGGACCCTGTAGTTGGTGTACTGTGTGATGGACCCTATAGTTGAGGTACTGTCTGATGGACCCTGTAGTTGGTGTACTGTGTGATGAACCCTGTGATTGGTGTACTGTGTGATGGACCCTGCAGTTGGTGTACTGTGTGATGGACCCTGCAGTTGGTATACTGTGTGATGGACCCTGTACTTGGTGTACTGTGTGATGGACCCTGTAGGTGATGTACTGTGTGATGGACCCTGTACTTGGTGTACTGTGTGATGGACCCTGTAGGTGATGTACTGTGTGATGGACCCTGTAGTTGAGGTTCAGTGTGATGGACCCTGTAGTTGGTGTACTGTGTGATGGACCCTGTAGTTGGTGTACTGTGTGATGGACCCTGTAGTTGGTGTACTGTGTGATGGACCCTGTACTTGGTGTACTGTGTGATGGACCCTGTAGGTGATGTACTGTGTGATGGACCCTGTAGTTGAGGTTCAGTGTGATGGACCCTGTAGTTGCTGTACTGTGTGAAGGACCCTGTAGTTGGTGTACTGTGTGATGGACCCTGTAGTTGGTGTACTGTGTGATGGACCCTGTAGGTGATGTACTGTGTGATGGACCCTGTAGTTGGTGTACTGTGTGATGGACCCTGTAGTTGGTGTACTGTGTGATGGACCCTGTAGTTGGTGTACTGTGTGATGGACCCTGTAGTTGGTGTACTGTGTGATGGACCCTGTAGTTGGTGTACTGTGTGATGGACCCTGTAGTTGGTGTACTGTGTGATGGACCCTGTAGTTGGTGTACTGTGTGATGGACCCTGTAGTTGGTGTACTGTGTGATGGACCCTGTAGTTGGTGTACTGTGTGATGGACCCTGTAGTTGGTGTACTGTGTGATGGACCCTGTAGTTGGTGTACTGTGTGATGGACCCTGTAGTTGGTGTACTGTGTGATGGACCCTGTAGTTGGTGTACTGTGTGATGGACCCTGTAGTTGGTGTACTGTGTGATGGACCCTGTAGTTGAGGTTCAGTGTGATGGACCCTGTAGTTGCTGTACTGTGTGAAGGACCCTGTAGTTGGTGTACTGTGTGATGGACCCTGTACTTGGTGTACTGTGTGATGGACCCTGTAGTTGGTGTACTGTGTGATGGACCCTGTAGTTGAGGTTCAGTGTGATGGACCCTGTAGTTGCTGTACTGTGTGAAGGACCCTGTAGTTGGTGTACTGTGTGATGGACCCTGTAGTTGGTGTACTGTGTGATGGACCCTGTAGGTGATGTACTGTGTGATGGACCCTGTAGTTGGTGTACTGTGTGATGGACCCTGTAGTTGGTGTACTGTCTGATGGACCCTGTAGTTGGTGTACTGTGTGATGGACCCTGTAGTTGGTGTACTGTGTGATGGACCCTGTAGTTGGTGTACTGTGTGATGGACCCTGTAGTTGGTGTACTGTGTGATGGACCCTGTAGTTGGTGTACTGTGTGATGGACCCTGTAGTTGGTGTACTGTGTGATGGACCCTGTAGTTGGTGTACTGTGTGATGGACCCTGTAGTTGGTGTACTGTGTGATGGACCCTGTAGTTGGTGTACTGTGTGATGGACCCTGTAGTTGGTGTACTGTGTGATGGACCCTGTAGTTGGTGTACTGTGTGATGGACCCTGTAGTTGGTGTACTGTGTGATGGACCCTGTAGTTGGTGTACTGTGTGATGGACCCTGTAGTTGGTGTACTGTGTGAAGGACCCTGTAGTTGGTGTACTGTGTGATGGACCCTGTAGTTGGTGTACTGTGTGATGGACCCTGTAGTTGGTGTACTGTGTGATGGACCCTGTAGTTGGTGTACTGTGTGATGGACCCTGTAGTTGGTGTACTGTGTGATGGACCCTGTAGTTGGTGTACTGTGTGATGGACCCTGTAGTTGGTGTACTGTGTGATGGACCCTGTAGTTGGTGTACTGTGTGATGGACCCTGTAGTTGGTGTACTGTGTGATGGACCCTGTAGTTGGTGTACTGTGTGATGGACCCTGTAGTTGGTGTACTGTGTGATGGACCCTGTAGTTGGTGTACTGTGTGATGGACCCTGTAGTTGGTGTACTGTGTGAAGGACCCTGTAGTTGGTGTACTGTGTGATGGACCCTGTAGTTGGTGTACTGTGTGATGGACCCTGTAGTTGGTGTACTGTGTGATGGACCCTGTAGTTGGTGTACTGTGTGATGGACCCTGTAGTTGGTGTACTGTGTGATGGACCCTGTAGTTGGTGTACTGTGTGATGGACCCTGTAGTTGGTGTACTGTGTGATGGACCCTGTAGTTGGTGTACTGTGTGAAGGACCCTGTAGTTGGTGTACTGTGTGATGGACCCTGTAGTTGGTGTACTGTGTGATGGACCCTGTAGTTGGTGTACTGTGTGATGGACCCTGTAGTTGGTGTACTGTGTGATGGACCCTGTAGGTGATGTACTGTGTGATGGACCCTGTAGTTGGTGTACTGTGTGATGGACCCTGTAGGTGATGTACTGTGTGATGGACCCTGTAGTTGGTGTACTGTGTGATGGACCCTGTAGTTGGTGTACTGTGTGATGGACCCTGTAGTTGGTGTACTGTGTGATGGACCCTGTAGTTGGTGTACTGTGTGATGGACCCTGTAGTTGGTGTACTGTGTGATGGACCCTGTAGTTGGTGTACTGTGTGATGGACCCTGTAGTTGGTGTACTGTGTGAAGGACCCTGTAGTTGGTGTACTGTGTGATGGACCCTGTAGGTGATGTACTGTGTGATGGACCCTGTAGTTGGTGTACTGTGTGATGGACCCTGTAGGTGATGTACTGTGTGATGGACCCTGTAGTTGGTGTACTGTGTGATGGACCCTGTAGTTGGTGTACTGTGTGATGGACCCTGTAGTTGGTGTACTGTGTGATGGACCCTGTAGGTGATGTACTGTGTGATGGACCCTGTAGTTGGTGTACTGTGTGATGGACCCTGTAGGTGATGTACTGTGTGATGGACCCTGTAGTTGGTGTACTGTGTGATGGACCCTGTAGTTGGTGTACTGTGTGATGGACCCTGTAGTTGGTGTACTGTGTGATGGACCCTGTAGTTGGTGTACTGTGTGATGAACCCTGTAGTTGGTGTACTGTGTGATGGACCCTGTAGTTGGTGTACTGTGTGATGGACCCTGTAGTTGGGGTACTGTGTGATGGACCCTGTAGTTGGTGTACTGTGTGATGGACCCTGTAGTTGGTGTACTGTGTGATGGACCCTGTAGGTGATGTACTGTGTGATGGACCCTGTAGTTGGTGTACTGTGTGATGGACCCTGTAGTTGGTGTACTGTGTGATGGACCCTGTAGTTGGTGTACTGTGTGATGGACCCTGTAGTTGGTGTACTGTGTGATGGACCCTGTAGTTGGTGTACTGTGTGATGGACCCTGTAGTTGGTGTACTGTGTGATGAACCCTGTAGTTGGTGTACTGTGTGATGGACCCTGTAGTTGGTGTACTGTGTGATGGACCCTGTAGTTGGTGTACTGTGTGATGGACCCTGTAGTTGGTGTACTGTGTGATGGACCCTGTAGGTGATGTACTGTGTGAAGGACCCTGTAGTTGGTGTACTGTGTGATGGACCCTGTAGGTGATGTACTGTGTGATGGACCCTGTAGTTGGTGTACTGTGTGATGGACCCTGTAGGTGATGTACTGTGTGATGGACCCTGTAGTTGGTGTACTGTGTGATGGACCCTGTAGTTGGTGTACTGTGTGATGGACCCTGTAGTTGGTGTACTGTGTGATGGACCCTGTAGGTGATGTACTGTGTGATGGACCCTGTAGTTGGTGTACTGTGTGATGGACCCTGTAGGTGATGTACTGTGTGATGGACCCTGTAGTTGGTGTACTGTGTGATGGACCCTGTAGTTGGTGTACTGTGTGATGGACCCTGTAGTTGGTGTACTGTGTGATGGACCCTGTAGTTGGTGTACTGTGTGATGGACCCTGTAGTTGGTGTACTGTGTGATGGACCCTGTAGTTGGTGTACTGTGTGATGGACCCTGTAGTTGGTGTACTGTGTGATGGACCCTGTAGTTGGTGTACTGTGTGATGGACCCTGTAGGTGATGTACTGTGTGATGGACCCTGTAGTTGGTGTACTGTGTGATGGACCCTGTAGGTGATGTACTGTGTGATGGACCCTGTAGTTGGTGTACTGTGTGATGGACCCTGTAGTTGGTGTACTGTGTGATGGACCCTGTAGTTGGTGTACTGTGTGATGGACCCTGTAGTTGGTGTACTGTGTGATGGACCCTGTAGTTGGTGTACTGTGTGATGGACCCTGTAGTTGGTGTACTGTCTGATGGACCCTGTAGTTGGTGTACTGTGTGATGGACCCTGCAGTTGGTATACTGTGTAATGGACCCTGTACTTGGTGTACTGTGTGATAGACCCTGTAGGTGATGTACTGTGTGATGGACCCTGTAGTTGAGGTTCAGTGTGAAGGACCCTGTAGTTGGTGTACTGTGTGATGGACCCTGTAGTTGGGGTACTGTGTGATGGACCCTGTAGTTGGTGTACTGTGTGATGGACCCTGTAGTTGAGGTTCAGTGTGATGGACCCTGTAGTTGGTGTACTGTGTGATGGACCCTGTAGTTGGGGTACTGTGTGATGGACCCTGTAGTTGGTGTACTGTGTAATGGACCCTGTACTTGGTGTACTGTGTGATGGACCCTGCAGTTGGTGTACTGTGTGATGGACCCTGTAGTTGGGGTACTGTGTGATGGACCCTGCAGTTGGTGTACTGTGTGATGGACCCTGTAGTTGGTGTACTGTGTGATGGACCCTGTAGTTGGTGTACTGTGTGATGGACCCTGTAGTTGGTGTACTGTGTGAAGGACCCTGTAGTTGGTGTACTGTGTGATGGACCCTGTAGTTGGGAAACTGTGTGATGGACCCTGTAGTTGAGGTTCAGTGTGATGGACCCTGTAGTTGGTGTACTGTGTAATGGACCCTGTACTTGGTGTACTGTGTGATGGACCCTGCAGTTGGTGTACTGTGTGATGGACCCTGTAGTTGGTGTACTGTGTGATGGACCCTGTAGTTGGTGTACTGTGTGATGGACCCTGTAGTTGGTGTACTGTGTGATGGACCCTGTAGTTGGTGTACTGTGTGATGGACCCTGTAGTTGGTGTACTGTCTGATGGACCCTGTAGTTGGTGTACTGTGTGATGGACCCTGTAGTTGGTGTACTGTGTGATGGACCCTGTAGTTGGTGTACTGTGTGATGGACCCTGTAGTTGGTGTACTGTCTGATGGACCCTGTAGTTGGTGTACTGTGTGATGGACCCTGCAGTTGGTGTACTGTGTGATAGACCCTGTAGGTGATGTACTGTGTGATGGACCCTGTAGTTGAGGTTCAGTGTGAAGGACCCTGTAGTTGGTGTACTGTGTGATGGACCCTGTAGTTGGTGTACTGTCTGATGGACCCTGTAGTTGGTGTACTGTGTGATGGACCCTGTAGTTGGTGTACTGTGTGATGGACCCTGTAGTTGGTGTACTGTGTGATGGACCCTGTAGTTGGTGTACTGTCTGATGGACCCTGTAGTTGGTGTACTGTGTGATGGACCCTGCAGTTGGTGTACTGTGTGATAGACCCTGTAGGTGATGTACTGTGTGATGGACCCTGTAGTTGAGGTTCAGTGTGATGGACCCTGTAGTTGGTGTACTGTGTGATGGACCCTATAGTTTGTGTACTGTGTGATGAACCCTGTGATTGGTGTACTGTGTGATGGACCCTGTAGTTGGTGTACTGTGTGATGGACCCTGCAGTTGGGAAACTGTGTGATGGACCCTGTAGTTGGTATACTGTGTGATGGACCCTGTAGGTGATGTACTGTGTGATGGACCCTGTAGTTGAGGTTCAGTGTGATGGACCCTGTAGTTGGTGTACTGTGTGATGGACCCTGTAGTTGGGGTACTGTGTGATGGACCCTGTAGTTGGGGTACTGTGTAATGGACCCTGTACTTGGTGTACTGTGTGATAGACCCTGTAGGTGATGTACTGTGTGATGGACCCTGTAGTTGAGGTTCAGTGTGAAGGACCCTGTAGTTGGTGTACTGTCTGATGGACCCTGTAGTTTGTGTACTGTGTGATGAACCCTGTGATTGGTGTACTGTGTGATGGACCCTGCAGTTGGGAAACTGTGTGATGGACCCTGTAGTTGGTGTACTGTGTGATGGACCCTGTAGTTGAGGTTCAGTGTGATGGACCCTGTAGTTGGTGTACTGTGTGATGGACCCTGTAGTTGGGGTACTGTGTGATGGACCCTGCAGTTGGTGTACTGTGTGATGGACCCTGTAGTTGGGGTTCTGTGTGATGGACCCTGTAGTTGGGGTTCAGTGTGATGGACCGTGTAGTTGGGGTTCAGTGTGATGGACCCTGTAGTTGGGGTTCAGTGTGATGGACCCTGTAGTTGGGGTTCAGTGTGATGGACCCTGTAGTTGGGGTACTGTGTGATGGACCCTGTAATTGGGGTTCAGTGTGATGGACCCTGTAGTTGGGGTACTGTGTGAAGGACCCTGTAGTTGGGGAACTGTGTGATGGACCCTATTATTGAGGTACTGTGTGATGGACCCTGTAGTTGAGGTTCAGTATGATGGACCCTGCAGTTGGGGCACAATGTGACGAACCCTGTAGTTTGTGTCTGCTGTGATGGACCCTGTAGTTGGTGTGCTGTGTGATGGACCCTGTTGTTGGGGTTCAGTGTGATGGGCGTTGTTGTTGTGGTCCAGTGTGATTGACCCTGTAGTTGGGGTTCAGTGTGATGAGCCTTGTAGTTGGGGTTCAGTGTGATGGACCCTGTAGTTGGGATTCAGTGTGATGGACCCTGTAGTTGTGGTCCAGTGTGATGGACCCTGTAGTTGGGGTTCAGTGTGACGGACCCTGTAGTTGGGGTTCAGTGTGATGGATCCTGTAGTTGGGGTTCAGTGTGATGGATCCTGTAGTTGGTGTGCTGTGTGATGGACCCTGTTGTTGGGGTTCAGTGTGATGGGCCTTGTTGTTGTGGTCCAGTGTGATTGACCCTGTAGTTGGGGTTCAGTGTGATGAGCCTTGTAGTTGGGGTTCAGTGTGATGGACCCTGTAGTTGGGGTTCAGTGTGACGGACCCTGTAGTTGGGGTTCAGTGTGACGGACCCTGTAGTTGGGGTTCAGTGTGATGGATCCTGTATTTGGTGTACTGTGTGATGGACCCTGTAGTTGGTGTACTTTGTGATGGACCCTGTATTTGGGGTTCAGTGTGATGGGCCTTGTAATTGGAGTCCAGTGTGATGGACCCTGTAGTTGGGGTACTGTGTGATGGACCCAGTTGTTGGGGTCCAGTGTAATGGACCCAGTAGTTGGGGTTCAGTGTGATGGACCCTGTAGTTGGGGGTTCAGTGTGATGGACCCTGTAGTTGGGGTTCAGTGTGATGGACCCTGTAGTTGGGGTTCAGTGTGATGGACCCTGTAGTTGGTGTACTGTGTGATGGACCCTGCAGTTGGTGTACTGTGTGATGGACCCTGTAGGTGATGTACTGTGTGATGGACCCTGTAGTTGGTGTACTGTGTGATGGACCCTGTAGTTGGTGTACTGTGTGATGGACCCTGTAGGTGATGTACTGTGTGATGGACCCTGTAGTTGGTGTACTGTGTGATGGACCCTGTAGTTGGTGTACTGTGTGATGGACCCTGTAGTTGGTGTACTGTGTGATGGACCCTGTACTTGGTGTACTGTGTGATGGACCCTGTAGTTGGTGTACTGTGTGATGGACCCTGTAGTTGAGGTTCAGTGTGATGGACCCAGTAGTTGGGGTTCAGTGTGATGGACCCAGTAGTTGGGGTTCAGTGTGATGGACCCTGTAGTTGGGGGTTCAGTGTGATGGACCCTGTAGTTGGGGTTCAGTGTGATGGACCCTGTAGTTGGGGTTCAGTGTGATGGACCCTGTAGTTGGTGTACTGTGTGATGGACCCTGCAGTTGGTGTACTGTGTGATGGACCCTGTAGGTGATGTACTGTGTGATGGACCCTGTAGTTGGTGTACTGTGTGATGGACCCTGTAGTTGGTGTACTGTGTGATGGACCCTGTAGGTGATGTACTGTGTGATGGACCCTGTAGTTGGTGTACTGTGTGATGGACCCTGTAGTTGGTGTACTGTGTGATGGACCCTGTAGTTGGTGTACTGTGTGATGGACCCTGTACTTGGTGTACTGTGTGATGGACCCTGTAGTTGGTGTACTGTGTGATGGACCCTGTAGTTGGTGTACTGTGTGATGGACCCTGTAGGTGATGTACTGTGTGATGGACCCTGTAGTTGGTGTACTGTGTGATGGACCCTGTAGTTGGTGTACTGTGTGATGGACCCTGTAGTTGGTGTACTGTGTGATGGACCCTGTAGTTGGTGTACTGTGTGATGGACCCTGTAGTTGGTGTACTGTGTGATGGACCCTGTAGTTGGTGTACTGTGTGATGGACCCTGTAGTTGGTGTACTGTGTGATGGACCCTGTAGTTGGTGTACTGTGTGATGGACCCTGTAGTTGGTGTACTGTGTGATGGACCCTGTAGTTGGTGTACTGTGTGATGGACCCTGTAGTTGGTGTACTGTGTGATGGACCCTGTAGTTGGTGTACTGTGTGATGGACCCTGTAGTTGGTGTACTGTGTGATGGACCCTGTAGTTGGTGTACTGTGTGATGGACCCTGTAGTTGGTGTACTGTGTGATGGACCCTGTAGTTGGTGTACTGTGTGATGGACCCTGTAGTTGGTGTACTGTGTGATGGACCCTGTAGTTGGTGTACTGTGTGATGGACCCTGTAGTTGGTGTACTGTGTGATGGACCCTGTAGTTGGTGTACTGTGTGATGGACCCTGTACTTGGTGTACTGTGTGATGGACCCTGTAGTTGGTGTACAGTGTGATGGACCCTGTAGTTGAGGTTCAGTGTGATGGACCCAGTAGTTGGGGTTCAGTGTGATGGACCCAGTAGTTGGGGTTCAGTGTGATGGACCCTGTAGTTGGGGGTTCAGTGTGATGGACCCTGTAGTTGGGGTTCAGTGTGATGGACCCTGTAGTTGGGGTTCAGTGTGATGGACCCTGTAGTTGGTGTACTGTGTGATGGACCCTGTAGTTGGTGTACTGTGTGATGGACCCTGTACTTGGTGTACTGTGTGATGGACCCTGTAGTTGGTGTACTGTGTGATGGACCCTGTAGTTGAGGTTCAGTGTGATGGACCCAGTAGTTGGGGTTCAGTGTGATGGACCCAGTAGTTGGGGTTCAGTGTGATGGACCCTGTAGTTGGGGGTTCAGTGTGATGGACCCTGTAGTTGGGGTTCAGTGTGATGGACCCTGTAGTTGGGGTTCAGTGTGATGGACCCTGTAGTTGGTGTACTGTGTGATGGACCCTGCAGTTGGTGTACTGTGTGATGGACCCTGTAGGTGATGTACTGTGTGATGGACCCTGTAGTTGGTGTACTGTGTGATGGACCCTGTAGTTGGTGTACTGTGTGATGGACCCTGTAGGTGATGTACTGTGTGATGGACCCTGTAGTTGGTGTACTGTGTGATGGACCCTGTAGTTGGTGTACTGTGTGATGGACCCTGTACTTGGTGTACTGTGTGATGGACCCTGTAGTTGGTGTACTGTGTGATGGACCCTGTAGTTGAGGTTCAGTGTGATGGACCCTGTAGTTGCTGTACTGTGTGAAGGACCCTGTAGTTGGTGTACTGTGTGATGGACCCTGTAGTTGGTGTACTGTGTGATGGACCCTGTAGGTGATGTACTGTGTGATGGACCCTGTAGTTGGTGTACTGTGTGATGGACCCTGTAGTTGGTGTACTGTGTGATGGACCCTGTAGTTGGTGTACTGTGTGATGGACCCTGTAGTTGGTGTACTGTGTGATGGACCCTGTAGTTGGTGTACTGTGTGATGGACCCTGTAGTTGGTGTACTGTGTGATGGACCCTGTAGTTGGTGTACTGTGTGATGGACCCTGTAGTTGGTGTACTGTGTGATGGACCCTGTAGTTGGTGTACTGTGTGATGGACCCTGTAGTTGGTGTACTGTGTGATGGACCCTGTAGTTGGTGTACTGTGTGATGGACCCTGTAGTTGGTGTACTGTGTGATGGGCCCTGTAGTTGGTGTACTGTGTGATGGACCCTGTAGGTGATGTACTGTGTGATGGACCCTGTAGTTGGTGTACTGTGTGATGGACCCTGTAGTTGGTGTACTGTGTGATGGACCCTGTAGTTGGTGTACTGTGTGATGGACCCTGTAGTTGGTGTACTGTGTGATGGACCCTGTAGTTGGTGTACTGTGTGATGGACCCTGTAGTTGGTGTACTGTGTGATGGACCCTGTAGGTGATGTACTGTGTGATGGACCCTGTAGTTGGTGTACTGTGTGATGGACCCTGTAGTTGGTGTACTGTGTGATGGACCCTGTAGTTGGTGTACTGTGTGATGGACCCTGTACTTGGTGTACTGTGTGATGGACCCTGTAGTTGGTGTACTGTGTGATGGACCCTGTAGTTGAGGTTCAGTGTGATGGACCCTGTAGTTGCTGTACTGTGTGAAGGACCCTGTAGTTGGTGTACTGTGTGATGGACCCTGTAGTTGGTGTACTGTGTGATGGACCCTGTAGGTGATGTACTGTGTGATGGACCCTGTAGTTGGTGTACTGTGTGATGGACCCTGTAGTTGGTGTACTGTGTGATGGACCCTGTAGTTGGTGTACTGTGTGATGGACCCTGTAGTTGGTGTACTGTGTGATGGACCCTGTAGTTGGTGTACTGTGTGATGGACCCTGTAGTTGGTGTACTGTGTGATGGACCCTGTAGTTGGTGTACTGTGTGATGGACCCTGTAGTTGGTGTACTGTGTGATGGACCCTGTAGTTGGTGTACTGTGTGATGGACCCTGTAGGTGATGTACTGTGTGATGGACCCTGTAGTTGGTGTACTGTGTGATGGACCCTGTAGTTGGTGTACTGTGTGATGGACCCTGTAGTTGGGGTTCAGTGTGATGGACCCTGTAGTTGGGGTTCAGTGTGATGGACCCTGTAGTTGTGGTCCAGTGTGATGGACCCTGTAGTTGGGGTTCAGTGTGACGGACCCTGTAGTTGGGGTTCAGTGTGACGGACCCTGTAGTTGGGGTTCAGTGTGATGGATCCTGTATTTGGTGTACTGTGTGATGGACCCTGTAGTTGGTGTACTTTGTGATGGACCCAGTTGTTGGGGTCCAGTGTAATGGACCCAGTAGTTGGGGTTCAGTGTGATGGGCCTTGTATTTGGAGTCCAGTGTGATGGACCCTGTAGTTGGGGTACTGTGTGATGGACCCAGTTGTTGGGGTCCAGTGTAATGGACCCAGTAGTTGGGGTTCAGTGTGATGGACCCTGTAGTTGGGGGTTCAGTGTGATGGACCCTGTAGTTGGGGTTCAGTGTGATGGACCCTGTAGTTGGGGTTCAGTGTGATGGACCCTGTAGTTGGTGTACTGTGTGATGGACCCTGCAGTTGGTGTACTGTGTGATGGACCCTGTAGGTGATGTACTGTGTGATGGACCCTGTAGTTGGTGTACTGTGTGATGGACCCTGTAGTTGGTGTACTGTGTGATGGACCCTGTAGGTGATGTACTGTGTGATGGACCCTGTAGTTGGTGTACTGTGTGATGGACCCTGTAGTTGGTGTACTGTGTGATGGACCCTGTAGTTGGTGTACTGTGTGATGGACCCTGTACTTGGTGTACTGTGTGATGGACCCTGTAGTTGGTGTACTGTGTGATGGACCCTGTAGTTGAGGTTCAGTGTGATGGACCCTGTAGTTGCTGTACTGTGTGAAGGACCCTGTAGTTGGTGTACTGTGTGATGGACCCTGTAGTTGGTGTACTGTGTGATGGACCCTGTAGGTGATGTACTGTGTGATGGACCCTGTAGTTGGTGTACTGTGTGATGGACCCTGTAGTTGGTGTACTGTGTGATGGACCCTGTAGTTGGTGTACTGTGTGATGGACCCTGTAGTTGGTGTACTGTGTGATGGACCCTGTAGTTGGTGTACTGTGTGATGGACCCTGTAGTTGGTGTACTGTGTGATGGACCCTGTAGGTGATGTACTGTGTGATGGACCCTGTAGTTGGTGTACTGTGTGATGGACCCTGTAGTTGGTGTACTGTGTGATGGACCCTGTAGTTGGTGTACTGTGTGATGGACCCTGTAGTTGGTGTACTGTGTGATGGACCCTGTAGTTGGTGTACTGTGTGATGGACCCTGTAGTTGGTGTACTGTGTGATGGACCCTGTAGTTGGTGTACTGTGTGATGGACCCTGTAGTTGGTGTACTGTGTGATGGACCCTGTAGTTGGTGTACTGTCTGATGGACCCTGTAGTTGGTGTACTGTGTGATGGGCCCTGTAGTTGGTGTACTGTGTGATGGACCCTGTAGTTGGTGTACTGTGTGATGGACCCTGTAGTTGGTGTACTGTGTGATGGACCCTGTAGTTGGTGTACTGTGTGATGGACCCTGTAGTTGGTGTACTGTGTGATGGACCCTGTAGTTGGTGTACTGTGTGATGGACCCTGTAGTTGGTGTACTGTGTGATGGACCCTGTAGTTGGTGTACTGTGTGATGGACCCTGTAGTTGGTGTACTGTGTGATGGACCCTGTAGTTGGTGTACTGTGTGATGGACCCTGTAGTTGGTGTACTGTGTGATGGACCCTGTAGTTGGGGTACTGTGTAATGGACCCTGTACTTGGTGTACTGTGTGATAGACCCTGTAGGTGATGTACTGTGTGATGGACCCTGTAGTTGAGGTTCAGTGTGAAGGACCCTGTAGTTGGTGTACTGTCTGATGGACCCTGTAGTTTGTGTACTGTGTGATGAACCCTGTGATTGGTGTACTGTGTGATGGACCCTGCAGTTGGGAAACTGTGTGATGGACCCTGTAGTTGGTGTACTGTGTGATGGACCCTGTAGTTGAGGTTCAGTGTGATGGACCCTGTAGTTGGTGTACTGTGTGATGGACCCTGTAGTTGGGGTACTGTGTGATGGACCCTGCAGTTGGTGTACTGTGTGATGGACCCTGTAATTGGGGTTCAGTGTGATGGACCCTGTAGTTGGGGTTCTGTGTGATGGACCCTGTAGTTGGGGTTCAGTGTGATGGACCGTGTAGTTGGGGTTCAGTGTGATGGACCCTGTAGTTGGGGTTCAGTGTGATGGACCCTGTAGTTGGGGTACTGTGTGATGGACCCTGTAATTGGGGTTCAGTGTGATGGACCCTGTAGTTGGGGTACTGTGTGAAGGACCCTGTAGTTGGGGAACTGTGTGATGGACCCTATTATTGAGGTACTGTGTGATGGACCCTGTAGTTGAGGTTCAGTATGATGGACCCTGCAGTTGGGGCACAATGTGACGAACCCTGTAGTTTGTGTCTGCTGTGATGGACCCTGTAGTTGGTGTGCTGTGTGATGGACCCTGTTGTTGGGGTTCAGTGTGATGGGCGTTGTTGTTGTGGTCCAGTGTGATTGACCCTGTAGTTGGGGTTCAGTGTGATGAGCCTTGTAGTTGGGGTTCAGTGTGATGGACCCTGTAGTTGGGGTTCAGTGTGATGGACCCTGTAGTTGTGGTCCAGTGTGATGGACCCTGTAGTTGGGGTTCAGTGTGACGGACCCTGTAGTTGGGGTTCAGTGTGATGGATCCTGTAGTTGGGGTTCAGTGTGATGGATCCTGTAGTTGGTGTGCTGTGTGATGGACCCTGTTGTTGGGGTTCAGTGTGATGGGCCTTGTTGTTGTGGTCCAGTGTGATTGACCCTGTAGTTGGGGTTCAGTGTGATGAGCCTTGTAGTTGGGGTTCAGTGTGATGGACCCTGTAGTTGGGGTTCAGTGTGATGGACCCTGTAGTTGTGGTCCAGTGTGATGGACCCTGTAGTTGGGGTTCAGTGTGACGGACCCTGTAGTTGGGGTTCAGTGTGACGGACCCTGTAGTTGGGGTTCAGTGTGATGGATCCTGTATTTGGTGTACTGTGTGATGGACCCTGTAGTTGGTGTACTTTGTGATGGACCCTGTATTTGGGGTTCAGTGTGATGGGCCTTGTATTTGGAGTCCAGTGTGATGGACCCTGTAGTTGGGGTACTGTGTGATGGACCCAGTTGTTGGGGTCCAGTGTAATGGACCCAGTAGTTGGGGTTCAGTGTGATGGACCCTGTAGTTGGGGGTTCAGTGTGATGGACCCTGTAGTTGGGGTTCAGTGTGATGGACCCTGTAGTTGGGGTTCAGTGTGATGGACCCTGTAGTTGGTGTACTGTGTGATGGACCCTGCAGTTGGTGTACTGTGTGATGGACCCTGTAGGTGATGTACTGTGTGATGGACCCTGTAGTTGGTGTACTGTGTGATGGACCCTGTAGTTGGTGTACTGTGTGATGGACCCTGTAGGTGATGTACTGTGTGATGGACCCTGTAGTTGGTGTACTGTGTGATGGACCCTGTAGTTGGTGTACTGTGTGATGGACCCTGTAGTTGGTGTACTGTGTGATGGACCCTGTACTTGGTGTACTGTGTGATGGACCCTGTAGTTGGTGTACTGTGTGATGGACCCTGTAGTTGAGGTTCAGTGTGATGGACCCAGTAGTTGGGGTTCAGTGTGATGGACCCAGTAGTTGGGGTTCAGTGTGATGGACCCTGTAGTTGGGGGTTCAGTGTGATGGACCCTGTAGTTGGGGTTCAGTGTGATGGACCCTGTAGTTGGGGTTCAGTGTGATGGACCCTGTAGTTGGTGTACTGTGTGATGGACCCTGCAGTTGGTGTACTGTGTGATGGACCCTGTAGGTGATGTACTGTGTGATGGACCCTGTAGTTGGTGTACTGTGTGATGGACCCTGTAGTTGGTGTACTGTGTGATGGACCCTGTAGGTGATGTACTGTGTGATGGACCCTGTAGTTGGTGTACTGTGTGATGGACCCTGTAGTTGGTGTACTGTGTGATGGACCCTGTAGTTGGTGTACTGTGTGATGGACCCTGTACTTGGTGTACTGTGTGATGGACCCTGTAGTTGGTGTACTGTGTGATGGACCCTGTAGTTGAGGTTCAGTGTGATGGACCCTGTAGTTGCTGTACTGTGTGAAGGACCCTGTAGTTGGTGTACTGTGTGATGGACCCTGTAGTTGGTGTACTGTGTGATGGACCCTGTAGGTGATGTACTGTGTGATGGACCCTGTAGTTGGTGTACTGTGTGATGGACCCTGTAGTTGGTGTACTGTGTGATGGACCCTGTAGTTGGTGTACTGTGTGATGGACCCTGTAGTTGGTGTACTGTGTGATGGACCCTGTAGTTGGTGTACTGTGTGATGGACCCTGTAGTTGGTGTACTGTGTGATGGACCCTGTAGTTGGTGTACTGTGTGATGGACCCTGTAGTTGGTGTACTGTGTGATGGACCCTGTAGGTGATGTACTGTGTGATGGACCCTGTAGTTGGTGTACTGTGTGATGGACCCTGTAGTTGGTGTACTGTGTGATGGACCCTGTAGTTGGTGTACTGTGTGATGGACCCTGTAGTTGGTGTACTGTGTGATGGACCCTGTAGTTGGTGTACTGTGTGATGGACCCTGTAGTTGGTGTACTGTGTGATGGACCCTGTAGTTGGTGTACTGTCTGATGGACCCTGTAGTTGGTGTACTGTGTGATGGGCCCTGTAGTTGGTGTACTGTGTGATGGACCCTGTAGTTGGTGTACTGTGTGATGGACCCTGTAGTTGGTGTACTGTGTGATGGACCCTGTAGTTGGTGTACTGTGTGAAGGACCCTGTAGTTGGTGTACTGTGTGATGGACCCTGTAGTTGGTGTACTGTGTGATGGACCCTGTAGTTGGTGTACTGTGTGATGGACCCTGTAGTTGGTGTACTGTCTGATGGACCCTGTAGTTGGTGTACTGTGTGATGGACCCTGCAGTTGGTATACTGTGTAATGGACCCTGTACTTGGTGTACTGTGTGATAGACCCTGTAGGTGATGTACTGTGTGATGGACCCTGTAGTTGAGGTTCAGTGTGAAGGACCCTGTAGTTGGTGTACTGTGTGATGGACCCTGTAGTTGGGAAACTGTGTGATGGACCCTGTAGTTGGTGTACTGTGTGATGGACCCTGTAGTTGAGGTTCAGTGTGATGGACCCTGTAGTTGGTGTACTGTGTGATGGACCCTGTAGTTGGGGTACTGTGTGATGGACCCTGTAGTTGGTGTACTGTGTAATGGACCCTGTAGTTGGTGTACTGTGTGATGGACCCTGTAGTTGGTGTACTGTGTGATGGACCCTGTAGTTGGGGTACTGTGTGATGGACCCTGTACTTGGTGTACTGTGTGATGGACCCTGCAGTTGGTGTACTGTGTGATGGACCCTGTAGTTGGTGTACTGTGTGATGGACCCTGTAGTTGGGGTACTGTGTGATGGACCCTGCAGTTGGTGTACTGTGTGATGGACCCTGTAGTTGGTGTACTGTGTGATGGACCCTGTAGTTGGTGTACTGTGTGATGGACCCTGTAGTTGGTGTACTGTGTGAAGGACCCTGTAGTTGGTGTACTGTGTGATGGACCCTGTAGTTGGGAAACTGTGTGATGGACCCTGTAGTTGGGGTACTGTGTGATGGACCCTGTAGTTGGTGTACTGTGTGATGGACCCTGTAGTTGAGGTTCAGTGTGATGGACCCTGTAGTTGGTGTACTGTGTAATGGACCCTGTACTTGGTGTACTGTGTGATGGACCCTGCAGTTGGTGTACTGTGTGATGGACCCTGTAGTTGGTGTACTGTGTGATGGACCCTGTAGTTGGTGTACTGTGTGATGGACCCTGTAGTTGGTGTACTGTGTGATGGACCCTGTAGTTGGTGTACTGTGTGATGGACCCTGTAGTTGGTGTACTGTGTGATGGACCCTGTAGTTGGTGTACTGTGTGATGGACCCTGTAGTTGGTGTACTGTGTGATGGACCCTGTAGTTGGTGTACTGTGTGATGGACCCTGTAGTTGGTGTACTGTGTGATGGACCCTGTAGTTGGTGTACTGTGTGATGGACCCTGTAGTTGGTGTACTGTCTGATGGACCCTGTAGTTGGTGTACTGTGTGATGGACCCTGTAGTTGGTGTACTGTGTGATGGACCCTGTAGTTGGTGTACTGTGTGATGGACCCTGTAGTTGGTGTACTGTGTGATGGACCCTGTAGTTGGTGTACTGTCTGATGGACCCTGTAGTTGGTGTACTGTGTGATGGACCCTGCAGTTGGTGTACTGTGTGATAGACCCTGTAGGTGATGTACTGTGTGATGGACCCTGTAGTTGAGGTTCAGTGTGAAGGACCCTGTAGTTGGTGTACTGTGTGATGGACCCTATAGTTTGTGTACTGTGTGATGAACCCTGTGATTGGTGTACTGTGTGATGGACCCTGCAGTTGGGAAACTGTGTGATGGACCCTGTAGTTGGTATACTGTGTGATGGACCCTGTAGGTGATGTACTGTGTGATGGACCCTGTAGTTGAGGTTCAGTGTGATGGACCCTGTAGTTGGTGTACTGTGTGATGGACCCTGTAGTTGGGGTACTGTGTGATGGACCCTGTAGTTGGGGTACTGTGTAATGGACCCTGTACTTGGTGTACTGTGTGATAGACCCTGTAGGTGATGTACTGTGTGATGGACCCTGTAGTTGAGGTTCAGTGTGAAGGACCCTGTAGTTGGTGTACTGTCTGATGGACCCTGTAGTTTGTGTACTGTGTGATGAACCCTGTGATTGGTGTACTGTGTGATGGACCCTGCAGTTGGGAAACTGTGTGATGGACCCTGTAGTTGGTGTACTGTGTGATGGACCCTGTAGTTGAGGTTCAGTGTGATGGACCCTGTAGTTGGTGTACTGTGTGATGGACCCTGTAGTTGGGGTACTGTGTGATGGACCCTGCAGTTGGTGTACTGTGTGATGGACCCTGTAATTGGGGTTCAGTGTGATGGACCCTGTAGTTGGGGTTCTGTGTGATGGACCCTGTAGTTGGGGTTCAGTGTGATGGACCGTGTAGTTGGGGTTCAGTGTGATGGACCCTGTAGTTGGGGTTCAGTGTGATGGACCCTGTAGTTGGGGTACTGTGTGATGGACCCTGTAATTGGGGTTCAGTGTGATGGACCCTGTAGTTGGGGTACTGTGTGAAGGACCCTGTAGTTGGGGAACTGTGTGATGGACCCTATTATTGAGGTACTGTGTGATGGACCCTGTAGTTGAGGTTCAGTATGATGGACCCTGCAGTTGGGGCACAATGTGACGAACCCTGTAGTTTGTGTCTGCTGTGATGGACCCTGTAGTTGGTGTGCTGTGTGATGGACCCTGTTGTTGGGGTTCAGTGTGATGGGCGTTGTTGTTGTGGTCCAGTGTGATTGACCCTGTAGTTGGGGTTCAGTGTGATGAGCCTTGTAGTTGGGGTTCAGTGTGATGGACCCTGTAGTTGGGGTTCAGTGTGATGGACCCTGTAGTTGTGGTCCAGTGTGATGGACCCTGTAGTTGGGGTTCAGTGTGACGGACCCTGTAGTTGGGGTTCAGTGTGATGGATCCTGTAGTTGGGGTTCAGTGTGATGGATCCTGTAGTTGGTGTGCTGTGTGATGGACCCTGTTGTTGGGGTTCAGTGTGATGGGCCTTGTTGTTGTGGTCCAGTGTGATTGACCCTGTAGTTGGGGTTCAGTGTGATGAGCCTTGTAGTTGGGGTTCAGTGTGATGGACCCTGTAGTTGGGGTTCAGTGTGATGGACCCTGTAGTTGTGGTCCAGTGTGATGGACCCTGTAGTTGGGGTTCAGTGTGACGGACCCTGTAGTTGGGGTTCAGTGTGACGGACCCTGTAGTTGGGGTTCAGTGTGATGGATCCTGTATTTGGTGTACTGTGTGATGGACCCTGTAGTTGGTGTACTTTGTGATGGACCCTGTATTTGGGGTTCAGTGTGATGGGCCTTGTAATTGGAGTCCAGTGTGATGGACCCTGTAGTTGGGGTACTGTGTGATGGACCCAGTTGTTGGGGTCCAGTGTAATGGACCCAGTAGTTGGGGTTCAGTGTGATGGACCCTGTAGTTGGGGGTTCAGTGTGATGGACCCTGTAGTTGGGGTTCAGTGTGATGGACCCTGTAGTTGGGGTTCAGTGTGATGGACCCTGTAGTTGGTGTACTGTGTGATGGACCCTGCAGTTGGTGTACTGTGTGATGGACCCTGTACTTGGTGTACTGTGTGATGGACCCTGTAGGTGATGTACTGTGTGATGGACCCTGTAGTTGGGGTTCAGTGTGATGGACCCTGTAGTTGGTGTACTGTGTGATGGACTCTGTATTTGGGGTTCA
Organism: Dendrobates tinctorius; assembly: GCF_039654945.1. Lineage (NCBI taxonomy): Eukaryota > Metazoa > Chordata > Amphibia > Anura > Dendrobatidae > Dendrobates > Dendrobates tinctorius. Next base: position 1,680,525 of record NW_027362126.1, on the reverse strand, counting down.
GTGTGTTGGACCCTGTAGTTGGTGTACTGTGTGATGGACCCTGCAGTTGGTGTACTGTGTGATGGACCCTGTACTTGGTGTACTGTGTGATGGACCCTGTAGGTGATGTACTGTGTGATGGACCCTGTAGTTGGGGTTCAGTGTGATGGACCCTGTAGTTGGTGTACTGTGTGATGAACCCTGTGATTGGTGTACTGTGTGTTGGACCCTGTAGTTGGTGTACTGTGTGATGGACCCTGCAGTTGGTGTACTGTGTGATGGACCCTGTAGTTGGTGTGCTGTGTGATGGACCCTGTTGTTGGGGTTCAGTGTGATGGGCCTTGTTGTTGTGGTCCAGTGTGATTGACCCTGTAGTTGGGGTTCAGTGTGATGGACCCTGTAGTTGTGGTCCAGTGTGATGGACCCTGTAGTTGGGGTTCAGTGTGACGGACCCTGTAGTTGGGGTTCAGTGTGACGGCCCCTGTAGTTGGGGTTCAGTGTGATGGATCCTGTAGTTGGTGTACTGTGTGATGGACACTGTATTTGGTGTACTGTGTGATGGACCCTGTAGTTGGTGTACTTTGTGATGGACCCTGTATTTGGGGTTCAGTGTGATGGGCCTTGCATTTGGGGTACTGTGTGATGGACCCTGTAGTTGGTGTACTGTGTGATGGACCCTGTAGTTGGGGTTCAGTGTGATGGGCCTTGTAATTGGAGTCCAGTGTGATGGACCCTGTAGTTGGGGTACTGTGTGATGGACCCAGTTGTTGGGGTCCAGTGTAATGGACCCAGTAGTTGGGGTTCAGTGTGATGGACCCTGTAGTTGGGGGTTCAGTGTGATGGACCCTGTGGTTGGGGTTCAGTGTGATGGACCCTGTAGTTGGGGTTCAGTGTGATGGACCCTGTAGTTGGGGTTCAGTGTGATGGACCCTGTAGTTGGGGTTCAGTGTGATGGACCCTGTAGTTGGTGTACTGTGTGATGGACTCTGTATTTGGGGTTCAGTGTGTTGGACCCTGTAGTTGGTGTACTGTGTGATGGACCCTGCAGTTGGTGTACTGTGTGATGGACCCTGTACTTGGTGTACTGTGTGATGGACCCTGTAGGTGATGTACTGTGTGATGGACCCTGTAGTTGAGGTTCAGTGTGATGGACCCTGTAGTTGACGTTCAGTGTGATGGACCCTGTAGTTGGGGTACTGTGTGATGGACCCTGTAGTTGGGGTTCTGTGTGATGGACCCTGTAGTTGGGGTTCAGTGTGATGGACCCTGTAGTTGGGGTTCAGTGTGATGGACCCTGTAGTTGGGGTTCAGTGTGATGGACCCTGTAGTTGGGGTACTGTGTGATGGACCCTGTAATTGGGGTTCAGTGTGATGGACCCTGTAGTTGGGGTACTGTGTGAAGGACCCTGTAGTTGGGGAACTGTGTGATGGACCCTATTATTGAGGTACTGTGTGATGGACCCTGTAGTTGAGGTTCAGTATGATGGACTCTGTAGTTGGGGTTCAATGTGACGAACCCTGTAGTTTGTGTCTGCTGTGATGGACCCTGTAGTTGAGGTTCAGTATGATGGACTCTGTAGTTGGGGTTCAATGTGATGGACCCTGCAGTTGGGGCACAATGTGACGAACCCTGTAGTTTGTGTCTGCTGTGATGGACCCTGTTGTTGGGGTTCAGTGTGATGGGCCTTGTTGTTGTGGTCCAGTGTGATTGACCCTTTAGTTGGGGTTCAGTGTGATGAGCCTTGTAGTTGGGGTTCAGTGTGATGGACCCTGTAGTTGGGGTTCAGTGTGATGGACCCTGTAGTTGTGGTCCAGTGTGATGGACCCTGTAGTTGGGGTTCAGTGTGACGGACCCTGTAGTTGGGGTTCAGTGTGATGGATCCTGTAGTTGGTGTACTGTGTGATGGACACTGTAGTTGGGGTTCAGTGTGATGGACCCTGTAGTTGGTGTACTTTGTGATGGACCCTGTATTTGGGGTTCAGTGTGATGGGCCTTGCATTTGGGGTACTGTGTGATGGACCCTGTAGTTGGTGTACTGTGTGATGGACCCTGTAGTTGGGGTTCAGTGTGATGGGCCTTGTAATTGGAGTCCAGTGTGATGGACCCAATTGTTGGGGTCCAGTGTAATGGACCCAGTAGTTGGGGTTCAGTGTGATGGACCCTGTAGTTGGGGGTTCAGTGTGATGGACCCTGTAGTTGGGGTTCAGTGTGATGGACCCTGTAGTTGGTGTACTGTGTGATGGACCCTGTAGTTGGGGTTCAGTGTGATGGGCCTTGTAATTGGATTCCAGTGTGATGGACCCTGTAGTTGGGGTACTGTGTGATGGACCCAGTTGTTGGGGTCCAGTGTAATGGACCCAGTAGTCGGGGTTCAGTGTGATGGACCCTGTAGTTGGGAGTTCAGTGTGATGGACCCTGTAGTTGGGAGTTCAGTGTGATGGACCCTGTAGTTGGGAGTTCAGTGTGATGGACCCTGTAGTTGGGGGTTCAGTGTGATGGACCCTGTAGTTGGGGGTTCAGTGTGATGGACCCTGTAGTTGGTGTACTGTGTGATGGACCCTGTAGTTGGGGTTCAGTGTGATGGGCCTTGTAATTGGATTCCAGTGTGATGGACCCTGTAGTTGGGGTACTGTGTGATGGACCCAGTTGTTGGGGTCCAGTGTAATGGACCCAGTAGTCGGGGTTCAGTGTGATGGACCCTGTAGTTGGGAGTTCAGTGTGATGGACCCTGTAGTTGGGAGTTCAGTGTGATGGACCCTGTAGTTGGGAGTTCAGTGTGATGGACCCTGTAGTTGGGGTTCAGTGTGATGGACCCTGTAGTTGGTGTACTGTGCGATGGACCCTGTAGTTGGGGTTTAGTGTGATGGACCCTATAGTTGAAATGCTTGTGGGACATGTTTCGTACTTGATGGTGCTGGTACTATTGCTCCTGACACTTGTTTTTGTCCCCAGGTACAGCCCTGCTGCCTGTGGTGGCCTTTCCCTTCGAGGACTTCTACATAGACAGGCATCACATCGCGCACACCTTGGCTCGGAGGGAGCAGACTCTGCTGCTCTATGCTGGACTCTTAATGGCATCCATTGGAACTGGCGGGATTCGGGCCATTGTCTGCCCATTAAGTGCCTACGGTCTGCGGGGCTACAGACAGAAGGAGCTGATGTCATTTTTTAACTGGTCAGTAATCATGTAATATATTGTGCAGCGCTACGCCACTGTACCCGCCATCACAGCTCTCCTTCTCGGGGTGTTCTGCTCATCATCCTCGTCGTGGCTCGTAAGGACAGAGATATGGCCACCGGTTATGTACGATGACATGGAAGCCATGGAGTAGTTCGGACCTGGTGACTCCACAATCTGTAGCAGTGGCCATGGCTCAATGAGAAGCGGCATTTCTAGAAAGTCATCCTGGGACACTCACATAGGGTCAGACACCAATTCATGGAGGAACCATCGGCTCCATGCCAGGCCCTGACAGGGGCCACCAGGTGCCTGCGTGAGGGCAGTGGGGAGCGCGGATCTGTGCTCCTCACACCTGGTATGTGCCCACATGCTATTAAACTGTGCACATTGGGTTCATCTGCAGCTGCGCGGACGCCCGACTGAGGGAGCGACTACGGGAGGGAAGAACCCTGTTCCTTCAGGGAACCACAGGCTTTCAGTCATAGGGGGCACAGTCACCGCGCCAAACACAGCACCACTCCCATATGGTAAGCACGGCCAGCGCCAACTGACAGCGCCTCTGTGCAGAGCAAGCTGAGACACGCACACAGTATAGTGTCCAGACCAGTGAGTGGTGACTGCAAGTGCCTGCATGACTGAAAGCCGGCGGCTTACACTGAACGCAACCACACGAACAGCAAGGCATTCGTCATTGTAGAATTATGTAATCTCTACACAGGGCGCACCCCTAGTGGTGGCTGCAGACAGGATCTTATCATGTATCTCTGTATACAGGGAGCTCCCCCTAGTGGTGGCTGCAGACAGGATCTTATCATGTATCTCTGTATACAGGGAGCTCCCCCTAGTGGTGGCTGCAGACAGGATCTTATCATGTATCTCTGTATACAGGGAGCTCCCCCTAGTGGTGGCTGCAGACAGGAACTTATAATGTATCTCTGTATACAGGGAGCTCCCCCTAGTGGTGGCTGCAGACAGGAACTTATAATGTATCTCTGTATACAGGGAGCTCCCCCTAGTGGTGGCTGCAGACAGGATCTTATCATGTATCACTGTATACAGGGAGCTCCCCCTAGTGGTGGCTGCAGACAGGATCTTATAATGTATCTCTGTATACAGGGAGCTTCCCCTAGTGGTGTCTGCAGACAGGATCTTATCATGTATCTCTGTATACAGGGAGCTCCCCCTAGTGGTGACTGCAGGCAGGATCTTATCATGTATCACTGTATACATGGAGCTCCCCCTAGTGGTGGCTGCAGACAGGATCTTATAATGTATCTCTGTATACAGGGAGCTCCCCCTAGTGGTGGCTGCAGACAGGATCTTATCATGTATCTCTGTATACAGGGAGCTCCCCCTAGTGGTGGCTGCAGACAGGATCTTATAATGTATCTCTGTATACAGGGAGCTCCCCCTAGTGGTGGCAGCAGACAGGATCTTATCATGTATCTCTGTATACAGGGAGCTCCCCCTAGTGGTGTCTGCAGACAGGATCTTATCATGTGTATATTTTTATATTACAGGAGGATTTATGTAAACTAGAAGCTTGGGCTGATAAATGGCAAATGAGCTTTAATGGGGATAAATGTAAGGTCATGCACTTGGGTAGAACGAACAAGATGTATAATTATGTGCTTAATTGTAAAACACTGAGCAAAACAGTCACTGAAAAAGACCTGGGGGTATGGGTGGACGACAAACTCACATTTAGTGGCCAGTGTCAGGCAGCTGCTGCAAAGGCAAATAAAATAATGGGATGCATTAAAAGAGGCATAGATGCTCATGAGGAGAACATAATGTTACCTCTATATAAGTCACTAGTGCGACCACACTTAGAATACTGTGTACAGTTCGGGTCTCCGGTTTATAAGAAAGACATAGCTGAACTGGAGCGGGTGCAGAGAAGAGCAACCAAGGTTATTAGGGAACTGGGGGGTCTGCAATACCAAGACAGGTTATTACACTTGGGGTTATTTTTAGGGGTGATCTTATTACAATGTATAAATATATGCGGGGACAATACAAAGACCTTTCTAATGATCTTTTTACTCTTAGACCTGTGACGGGGACAAGGGGGCATCCTCTACGTCTGGAGGAAAGAAGGTTTAAGCATACTCACAGACGCGGATTCTTTACTGTAAGAGCAGTGAGACTATGGAACTCTCTGCCATATGATGTAATGAGGGATTCCCTACTAAAATTTAAGAAGGGACTGGACGCCTTTCTTGAAAAGTATAATATTACAGGGTATATACACTAGTTTCCTTAATATTGCGTTGATCCAGGGAGCTAGTCTGATTGCCGTATGTGGAGTCGGGAAGGAATTTTTTTCCCCAATGTGAAGCTTACTGTTTGCCACATGGGTTTTTTTTGCCTTCCTCTGGATCAACATGTTAGGGCAAGTTTGGATAGGATATGGGGTGAACTAGATGGACTCAAAGTCTCCCTTCAACCTTAATTACTATGTTACTATGTTACTATGTTACTGTGTATCTCTGTATACAGGGAGCTCCCCCTAGTGGTGGCTGCAGACAGGATCTTATCATGTATCTCTGTATACAGGGAGCTCCCCCTAGTGGTGGCTGCAGGCAGGATCTTATCATGTATCACTGTATACAGGGAGCTCCCCCTAGTGGTGGCTGCAGACAGGATCTTATCATGTATCTCTGTCTACAGGGAGCTCCCCCTAGTGGTGGCTGCAGGCAGGATCTTATCATGTATCTCTGTATACAGGGAGCTCCCCCTAGTGGTGGCTGCAGACAGGATCTTATCATGTATCTCTGTATACAGGGAGCTCCCCCTAGTGGTGACTGCAGGCAGGATCTTATCATGTATCTCTGTATACAGGGAGCTCCCCCTAGTGGTGGCTGCAGACAGGATGTTATCATGTATCTCTGTAAACAGGGAGCTCCCCCTAGTGGTGACTGCTGTCACGTCTCCGTCAGATTTTGGGCCTGCTGTTCCGGTCGCAGCCACTAGGAGGCGCCGGACTGCCCCTTCGCCGTCAGACTCGGGGACGGCTGTTCCTGCCTCGGCCACTGGGAGGCGCCATGGTTCTATTACGTCGCCGTCAGACTCAGGGCCTATGGTCCCAGCTTTAGCCACTAGGAGGCGCCGGTCTGTCACGTCACCATTGGATTTGAGGCCTGCTGTTCCGGTCACGGCCACTAGGAGGCGCCGGACCGCCACTTCACCGTCAGACTCGGGGACGGCTGTTCCTGCCTTGGCCACTGGGAGGCGCCGTGGTCCACCCATGAGTTATGGTGGTGACAGAGAAGTGGCTCCTGCGCAGGCATCTGGTGGGCGCAGGCTCCGCCCCTCTGTCAGTCATCAGGGGGTTACTGCATCACCGTCTGGCCTGGTCCTGGGGGCGGCCCTGATGACATCACCAGTCCAGGAACCTGTGAGGGATGACCTGATCCCTCAAATACCTTGGGACTGGTCTTGCAAGCCGCCGGATATATTCTTGGTTCCCCTGTGTGTTACTTAGTGATTGATTTCTTTTTGACTCTGACCTCAGCCTGGATTTCTGACCCCTCTTTTGCCTGAGGATTCTGTACTTCTGCTACTCTCCTGGTTTGTGACCTTGGCCTGGATATTCTGACTCTGCTACTTCCTAACGATTCTGTACCTCTACCGCCCTCCTGGTTTTTGACTCTGACCTTGGCCTGAAATTGACTCTGCTATTGCCTGCCGTTTTTGTACTTCCCTCTGACGACCGTCCTGCTCTGGTCGTTGCTCCTATTCAGACAGCGCCTCCTGGGCTCTGTTGTAAATCCAGATCCCTGTATAGGGGTAAAGGGTATCAGTGTTTCTCGGGGTGTTGCCTGGCTGCAGCCCAGAACCGCAGACGGACGTTACATTATATCCGGCCATAAAATTATCTGCTTCTTGTGTATATACCCAACATATACAAAAGCAGTCTCCCTGAACTTTTTTTTTTCTTCTTCTGACTGAGCTGATTTTTAGCCTGAACACCTGTTGCAGTGCACAGCCTGGAAGATCACTCTCATTTTCCTGCACAACTATACGGCAGTCTGGAGTCTTCAGGGAGAGAGCTGCACCTCAGAGATCCATGCTCCTGGCACGTCGACCTCTGGGCAACTACTCTGGCTATGGTTGCCCAGGGGCTCAGGTATTGCCCGCAGATGCGGCTAAAGTTTTATTACCCATTTCAGTTTCATGTGGTCAGAAATCGCTGTGTTTAAACGCGTATGTGGATAGTGGCTCTGAAGGAAATTTTATGGATTCCTTGACTGCTAGGAATCTGGGTGTAACTCTACTAAAACTTAATGCCCCTATTAAAACCACGGCTATTAATGGCACGTCCATTATTCAGGAGGGGGTTAAGTTTGTTACTGCCAAGGTTTCCATGTCTGTGGGAGCCTTACACACTGAGCTGGTGTCATTTTTTGTGATGGACAATTTATCCTCTGCAGTTATTCTGGGTATGCCATGGCTACGCCAGCACAATCCTGTCATCGACTGGCACTTGGGTGACGTTGTACGCTGGAGCCCACAGTGTCAGGAAAATTGCATATCCTTGGCAGTAAGCCAAGTTAAGGTTAAAACCCCCCACATACCGTTTGCTTTCAGAGATTTTGAGGATGTCTTTTCTATTGTAGAATCTGAAAAGCTACCCCCTCACAGAGAGTATGATTGCCCTATTGATCTGATTCCGGGTGGCCGTCTCCCTAAGGGAAGAATATTTAATCTCTCTGGCCCAGAGCGTCAGGCCATGAATGACTATATTGCAGATAGTCTAAGAAAAGGGTTTATCAGACCGTCCATTTCTCCAGTTGGGGCCGGGTTCTTCTTTGTGGAGAAGAAAGATGGTGGTCTCAGACCCTGCATTGATTATCGGGAGTTGAATGCAATCACTATAAAGAACCAGTATCCGCTCCCACTCATCCCTGATCTTTTTAATCAGCTAAGAGGAGCCCGTTGGTTTACTAAACTTGACCTCCGGGGGGCATATAATCTGGTCCGCATAAGAAAGGGAGATGAGTGGAAAACGGCCTTCAATACACCCCTTGGCCATTTTGAGTACCTGGTTATGCCGTTCGGACTCAGTAACGCACCTGCCGTATTTCAGCACTTTGATAATGATATTTTTAGAGATATTTGTGGGGTGTATGTCGTGATGTATTTAGATGACATTCTGATTTACTCTGCTGACCCTGTGACACACTCTCAACACGTCTGTTCTGTGCTACAAAGACTACGTGAACACTCCTTGTTTGCTAAACTGGAGAAATGTGTCTTTTTTGCTGAGGAGGTACAGTTTTTAGGATACCTGGTTTCAGGTAAAGGCTTCCACATGGATCCTGCCAAGGTCCAGCCTATTAAGGCTTGGGTGTAACCCAAATCACTGAAAGCGCTGCAGCGATTTTTGGGGTTCGCTAATTATTACCGCAAGTTTATTAGAGGTTTCTCAGAGATTGCCAAGCCACTCACGGATCTGACCCGGAAAGGGGCGGACGTGGCCAACTGGAATCCTGAGGCAATTCAGGCGTTTTCTACGTTAAAAGAGCTTTGTGGCCAACCCAGTTTTGGTTCAGCCGGATCTGGACCGTCCATTTATTGTGGAGGTGGATGCCTCTGAAGTCGGATTGGGAGCAGTGCTATCACAAGGCACTACATCCCTCACTCAGCTTCGCCCATGTGCGTTTTTTTTTTCCCGCAAATTCTCTTCCACGGAGAAAAACTATGATATTGGGAATCGGGAACTATTGGCAATTAAATGGGCCTTCGAGGAATGGCGTCACTTCCTCGAGGGCGCCAAACACAAGATCACGGTAATTACCGATCATAAGAACCTGACATACCTGGAATCAGCAAAAAGGTTAAATCCTAGACAAGCAAGGTGGGCATTGTTTTTCTCTAGGTTTAATTTTATTATCACCTTCCGCCCTGGTACAAAAATTGTGAGGGCCGATGCCCTCTCTCGCAGTTTCTGCCCCTCACAAGCTGAGGACTGTGAACCAGTTCCGATATTGGCCACTGGGATCGTTGTGTCCGCAGTGTCATTGGACCTTCTGGAGGAGATCCGTAAATCCCCAGAACAAGCCCCTGACACTACGCCACCCAACAAATTGTTCGTTCCGCCTGCGTTTCGCCTACAAGTGCTTAGAGAATCACATGACTGTCTTGGCAGGCCATCCTGGTCTCAATAATACCGCCAGATTGATAACTAGGAATTTTTGGTGGTTAAGGACTGCAAAGAATATGTCTTAGCATGTGAGGTCTGTGCCCGCGCCAAGTCCTCCCATAGTCGCCCTGCCGGCTGGCTCCAGTCCTTGCCCACCCCCGAGAGTCCATGGACCCACATCTCCATGGACTTCATTACGGACCTACCGTCCTCAGATGGAAAGACGTGTATCTGGGTGGTGGTGGACAGGTTCAGTAAACAATGTCATTTTGTCCCCCTGTCGGGGGTTACCTAACTCGGAAACGTTGAGTAAACTGTTTATTGTACATGTGGTACGTTTACGCGGTGCCCCGGTCAATATTGTGTCTGACAGGGGTACCCAATTCGTGTCAAAGTTCTGGAGGGCGTTCTGTAAACGCGTTGGTATTGAGCTATCTTTTTCCTCGGCTTACGACCCTGAAACCAATGGTCAAACCGAACGTGTCAACCAGGCTCTGGAGCAATACCTTCGTTGCTACGTCTCAGAACACCAGTCCGATTGGGCAGAACATCTGCCACTAGCCGAGTTTGCCCTAAATAATCAGTATCAGGACTCCATTAAGTCTACCCCCTTTTTCTGCAACCACAGGCTGCATCCGCGTTTTGGCTCGTTCTCGGACAGAATGTCGGAGCTTCCTGGGGTGGAGAAAAATATACATCGTTTAAAAACCATTTGGTCTGAGGTAAACTCGAACTTGAAAGGGGCCCGGGTTAGACAGACCTCGGCAGCGAACAAACGGCGATCCAAAGGACCACACCTGGGAGTTGGAGACAAGGTTTGGCTCTCCACCAAAAACATCAAGCTTAAAGTACCATCTGCCAAACTGGGTCCCAGATTTATTGGTCCATACGAGATTATAGAGGTGCTTAACCCGATGGCCTTCCGTTTAAAACTCCCTCAGTCTTTCAAATTACCCAATGTCTTCCACAAGTCTCTCTTCAAGTTGTATCGCCCCCCAATTCACCCTGTCCCATCCACTCCTCCTCCCGTTTCGGTCGGAGGGTCCTTGGAGTATGAAGTCCAGGGTGTCCTTGACTCCCGCCTTGTAAGAGGGTCCGTACAGTATCTGGTACACTGGAAGGGCTACGGCCCGGAGGAGAGGTCCTGGGTCCCTGCGAGGGACATCCATGCAAAAGCACTAATTAGAAGGTTTCACCTCCTTCACCCTGACAAACCAGGTTTTGGGGGTCCGGAGGCCCCTCTTGGAAGGGGGGGGTACTGTCACGTCTCCGTCAGATTTGGGGCCTGCTGTTCTGGTCGCAGCCGCTAGGAGGCGCTGGACCGCCCCTTCGCCGTCAGACTCGGGGACGGCTGTTCTGTTCCTGCCTCGGCCACTGGGAGGCGCCGTGGTTCTATTACGTCGCCGTCAGACTCAGGGCCTATGGTCCCAGCTTTAGCCACTAGGAAGCGCCGGTCTGTCACGTCACCGTTGGATTCGAGGCCTGCTGTCCCGGTCACGGCCACTAGGAGGCGCCGGACCGCCACTTCACCGTCAGACTCGGGGACGGCTGTTCCTGCCTCGGCCACTGGGAGGTGCCATGGTCCACCCGTGAGTTATGGTGGTGACAGAGAAGTGGCTCCTGCGCAGGCATCTGGTGGGTGCAGGCTCCGCCCCTCTGTCAGTCATCAGGGGGTTACTGCATCACCGTCTGGCCTGGTTCTGGGGGCGGCCCTGATGACATCACCAGTCCAGGATGACCTGATCCCTCAAATACCTTGGGACTGGTCTTGCAAGCCGCCGGATATATTCTTGGTTCCCCTGCGTGCTACTTAGTGATTGATTTCTGTTTGACTCTGACCTCAGCCTGGATTTCTGACCCCTCTATTGCCTGACGATTCTGTACTTCTGCTACTCTCCTGGTTTGTGACCTTGGCCTGGATATTCTGACTCTGCTACTTCCTAACGATTCTGTACCTCTGCCGCCCTCCTGGTTTTTGACTCTGACCTTGGCCTGAATTTGACTCTGCTATTGCCTGCCGTTTTTGTACTTCACTCTGACGACCGTCCTGCTCTGGCCGCTGCTCTTATTCAGACAGCGCCTCCTGGGCTCTGTTGTAAATCCAGATCCCTGTATAGGGGTAAAGTGTATCAGTGTTTCTCGGGGTGCTGTCTGGCTGCAGCCCAGAACTGCAGACGGACGTTACAACTGCAGACAGGATCTTATCATGTATCTCTGTATACAGGGAGCTCCCCCTAGTGGTGGCTGCAGACAGAATCTTATCATGTATCTCTGTATACAGGGAACTCCCCCTAGTCGTGACTGCAGATGGGATCTTATCGTGTATATTTGTATACAGGGAGCTCCCTCTAGTGGTGACTGCAGATAGAACCTTATCATGTATCTCTGTATACAGGGAGCTCCATCTAGTGGTGGCTGCAGACAGGATGTTATCATGTATCTCTGTATACAGGGAGCTCCCCCTAGTGGTGGCTGCAGACAGGATCTTATCATGTATCTCTGAATACAGGGAACTCCCCCTAGTGGTGGCTGCAGATGGGATCTTACCGTGTATATTTGTATACAGGGAGCTCCCCCTAGTGGTGACTGCAGATAGAACCTTATCATGTATCTCTGTATACAGGGAGCTCCCTCTAGTGGTGGCTGCAGACAGGATTGGTATGAGCTCATTTTCTTCTTCACCAGTTGAGAGTTCTCTTTCCATTCTCCCTCTGGTGGTGACAGGAGGTAGTGAGGTTGGTTTAATTGGTAGTGATCTGCCACCTAGTGAGGAAGATAACGATTGGATCTCTGGAGTATCAGACTGGATATAAGACAGCCGACGCCCTATCCTGGTGCTGGTGATTCAGTCTGCTTCTCAGGTCTTGGACTCAGCTCTGTTCCAGTCTTCTCAAGTTAAGTTTGTTTTTGCTAATGTTAAACAGCTGAAAGAAAAAAAGCGCAATAAGGTCTTACCCGAGTAGAGATTGATGTAAAATCAAATCATTATACTCACCTTATGCAGGGGAGATTCAGACATATAGGAACAGAAAGTCAGGCTGCTGCACATCCAAGGGCCACTCCGTGACCACGAATCATCAGATTGCAAAGGAGAAAGTTTATGGATTAAACGTGCGCTGCTTGACAAATCACTCCTTCCAGTTTATGTTAATTGTACTTTAATTTCCCAACGCGTTTCGAAGTTTACACTTCTTCCTTAGGTACATGTCATCCCCTGAGGAAGAAGTGTAAACTTCGAAACGCGTTGGGAAATTAAAGTACAATTAACATAAACTGGAAGGAGTGATCTGTCAAGCAGCGCACGTTTAATCCATAATCTTTTTGCTAATGTTCACACTTGCTCTTGTTGGTCAATTCAGTTTTTTGTGTGGTCGGCCAGCCCGGCTGGGGCTATGCTGAACTTCCACTCTTATTTATCTGTATTTGCCAATTTGCCTTTTGGTCCCTTATTAGATTGGCCTCTTTTTTCTCTGTCTCAGAATATTTCAGAGTGCTGATATAGTGGGAGAAGTCTGACTTCAGGGTTAATTTTGCTATCAGTTGTGTTGGACATTTTGGTAGGGTTTTTGGCAGATTGCAGACAGTGTCTTTCCTTTCCTGTCCGTTCTAGTTAGTTTGGCCCCATCGTTTGCTCAGCCTATTTTCCTGCCTTTGTTTGTACTTTCATCTTGTTTCACCGTCAATACATGTGGGGGGCTGTCTTTCCTTTGGGGTCTGCTCTGGGGCAGTTAGTTTTCCTCTTCTCCTGCTTTAGGCTTATTTAGCTCTCCGGTTGTGACGAGGCGTCTAGGACCAACGTAGGAACGCTCCATGACTGCTGCTAGTTGCGTGGTTAGAATCAGGGATCTGCAGTGTGCATAGTTACCAACCTCACTGGTTTTCTGAGACTTAGCTTGTGGTGTTTTTTTTCCTCGGTGACCTATTCATAACAGAATCACCAGCCATACCGCAGTTTCTAGGGTACTCAAAAGCAGGAAAAAGTTGTTAAAAAAAAAAAAAAAAGAAAGGGGGAAAAAAAAGTGTCAGAATTTTTTTTTTTTATTTTTTTTTTTCATTTTTTTTTTTCTGGGGCCGTAGGAGGATTTTTTTTCTTTTGTTTTTTTCCTAATGGAGATTAAGCAATTGTCTGATCGTGTGGAGCGACTTGCTGCTGAAGTGCGGGGAATTTCCACCTATCTCATTCAGTCACATGCTGCTGAACCCAAGATCCCTACTCCTGATGTGTTTTCTGGGGATCGGTCTAAATTTCTGAATTTTAAGAATAATTGTAAATTATTTCTTGCCTTGAAGCCTAATTCATCGGGGAGCTCTGTGCAGCAGGTTAAAATTGTTATCTCCTTGCTGCGCGGCGATCCCCAGGATTGGGCGTATTCTCTGACACCTGAAAATCCTATTCTGACTAATGTGGATGCATTTTTTTCAGGCCTTGGGGTTGTTGTATGATGAACCTAATGCCGTTGATCAAGCTGAGAGAACCCTGTTGGCATTAAACCAGGGTCAGGATCCTGCAGAGTTATGCTGTCAAAAATTCCGAAAGTGGGCGGTCCTTACTACATGGAATGATAGTGCATTGGCAGCTCTCTTTCGGAAAGGTTTGTCAGAGACCTTAAAAGATGTTATGGTGGGATTTCCTGTTCCCTCTGGTCTGGATGATTCCATGTCATTAGCCATTCAAGTTGATCAGCGTTTACGTGAACGTAAAACTACACGGGAGTCGCTGCCACCTTTTGAACAAACGTCTGAACCTATGCAATGTGATGGGGTTTTGTCTAGGGCGCAACGTCGGGAGTGTAGAAGGCGTAATAAGCTGTGTTTTTTCTGTGGAGACGCCTCTCATACTATTTCTGTCTGCCCTAAACAAGAGAAACGTTTTGCGCACACATTTGCTGTGGGCAGTATACAACCTAACTTCCTTTTGGCAATTACTCTGCTCTGCTCCTTGTCCACGTTTTCCACTAAGGCTTTTGTGGATTCAGGAGCAGCGTTGAATCTGATGGATTTGGACTTTGCTAAACGTTGTGGTTTGTCCATGACTCCTCTGCAGACGCCTATTCCTTTGAGGGGTATTGATGTCACTCCTTTGGCGGAGAATAAACCTCAGTTTTGGACCCAGGTGATAATGCGAGTTGCCCCAGACCACCATGAGAATTGTAAATTTTTGGTGCTGCATAATTTGCATGATACTATTGTTCTGGGTTTTCCTTGGTTGCAAACTCATAACCCAGTTTTGGATTGGAAATCTGTGTCTGTGGTGAGTTGGGGTTGTCAGTGTGTTCTTAGGGGCGCTCCTGTTTTCTCCACCTCTCCTCAGTTTCATGATATTCCTGATTTATATAGCCGATTTTTCTGATGTATTTAGTGAGAGCAAGTCTGCGTCTTTGCCTCCTCATAGGAGTTATGACTGTGCAATTGAGTTGATGCCTGGGTGTAAATTTCCTAAGGGTCGGCTTTTCAATTTATCTGTACCCGAACATGATGCTATGCGATCCTATATTAAGGCGTCATTGGAGAAGGGTCATATTAGACCATCCATGTCACCTTTAGGTGCTGTTTTGTTTTTTTTTGTGGCCAAGAAAGATGGTTCATTAAGACCGTGTATTGATTATCGTTCCCTTAACAAGATGACGGTTAAATATCAGTACCCGTTACCTCTGATGTCTGATCTATTCTCCAGAGTTGAGTGCCTGCTGGTTTACTAAGCTTGACCTCAGGGGGGCGTATAATCTTATTCGCATCAAGCACAGGGATGAATGGAAGGCGGCGTTTAATACTCCGGAGGGACATTTTGAGTACCTGGTGATGCCTTTTGGGCTCACTAATGCCCCTTCTGTCTTCCAGTCCTTTATGAATGATATTTTCCGAGACTTTGTGGATAAGTTTTTGATCATCTATCTGGATGATATTTTGATCTTTTCTAGTGATTGGGATTCTCATGTGGAACACGTCCGGACTGTGTCCCGGATTTTGAGGGAGAATTCCCTGTTTGTTAAGGGATCGAAATGCCTCTTTGGTGTACAGAGGATTTCATTTTTGGGATTTGTCTTGTCTCCATCGACTACTGAAATGGACCCGGCCAAGGCACAGGCCATTTATGATTGGGTTCAGCCTACTTCTTTGAAGGCTCTTCGGAAGTTTTTGGGTTTTGCTAATTTCTATCGTAAATTTATAGGTAATTTTTCTAGTATTGTCAAACCGCTGACTGATCTGACCAAGAAGGGCGCTGATGTGCTGAATTGGTCTCCTGAGGCTGTCTCAGCATTTCAGGAGCTTAAGCGTAGATTTACTTCAGCTCCAGTTTTTCGGCAACATGAAGTCTCACTTCCATTTCAAGTGGAAATAGACGCTTCTGAGATTGGTGCAGGAGCTGTTATGTCCCAAAAAGATCCTGTGACTTCTAAGATGAATCCCTGTGCCTTCTTTTCTCGAAAGTTCTCCCCATATGAACGCAACTATGACGTGGGGAATTGGGAATTGTTGGCCATGAAATGGGCATTTGAGGAGTGGAGATATTGGTTGGAGGGAGCTAGACATCAATTGGTGGTCCTCACCGATCACAAGAATCTGATTTATCTGGAGTCGGCCAAACGCTTGAATTCTAGACAGGCTAGATGGGCCTTGTTTTTCACGCGTTTTAATTTTGTGGTCTCTTTTCTTCCGGGCACTAAGAATGTTAAGGCAGACGCCCTTTCTAGGAGTTTCTTTGCTGATTCTCTTAATGTGACTGAGCCTACTACTATCCTAGCTGAGGGGGTAGTTCTTTCTGCCATTTTGCCTGATTTGAGACGCGCCCTGGAGGAATTTCAGGAGGATAAACCTGAGCGTTGCCCTATGGGAAGATTGTATGTTCCTGACCAGTGGAGAAAGAGTGATGTCTGAAGTCCATTGCTTCGCATTGGCTGGTCATCCAGGTATTTTTGGTACCAGAGATTTGGTGAGTCAGTCGTTTTGGTGGCCCGCCTTATCTCGTGATGTCAGGAATTTTGTACAGTCCTGTGGTACTTGTTCTCGGTCTAAACCCTGTTCTCGTTCTAGTGGGTTGCTGATGCCCCTGCCGGTGCCCAAGAGGCCATGGACCCATATCTCAATGTATTTTATTTCTGATCTTCCTGTCTCTCAGAGAATGACTGTTATCTGGGTAATTTGTGATAGATTTTCAAAGATGGTCCATCTTGTACCACTCTCAGAGTTGCCATCTTCCGCTGAGTTGGTACCCTTGTTTTTACAACAGGTGGTTCAGTTACATGAGATTCCTGAGAACATTGTGTCCGATAGAGGGGTCGAGTTTGTTTCCAGATTTTGGAAAGCCTTTTGTTCCAATCTGGGAATTCCGTTATCCTTCTCCTCCGCGTTTCATCCCCAGACCAATGGGCAGACTGAGAGAACAAACCAGACCCTGGAGTCTTATTTAAGATGTTTTATATCTGCTGATCAAGATGATTTGGTCTCATTTTTGCCCTTGGCCGAATTTGCGCTGAACAATAGAGCTAGTTCTGCCACTTTGATGTCACCCTTTTTCTGTAATTTTGGGTTTAATCCTCGATTCTCTTCAGGGCAAGTGGAGTCTTCATCCTGCCCAGGTGTGGACACTGTGGTTGTGAGAATGCAGCAGATATGGGAGCAAGTGGTGGATAAATTGTCACTCTCTCAGGAAAAGGCCCAGCGCTTTTCCAACCGGCATAGGACCATTGGTCCCCGGTTTAAAGTGGGTGATATGGTTTGGTTGTCGTCTAAGAATATTCCTATGAAGGTTGCATCTCCAAAATTTAAGCCAAGATTTATTGGTCCTTATAAGATTTTGGAGATTCTTAATCCTGTTTCTTTTCGATTGGCTCTTCCAGTTACGTTCAAAATCCATAACGTATTTCACAAATCTCTGTTGAAGAGGTTTGTTGAGCCAGTAGTTCCTGTGGCGGCTACTCCTGACCCTGTATTGGTTAAAGGCAATATGGAATATGAGGTAGAGAAAATATTTGATTCTCGTTTGGTTAGACGGAGACTCCAGTATTTGGTCAAATGGAAGGGTTATGGCCAGGAGGATAATTCTTGGGTCTCTGCCTCTGATATTCATGCCAATAAATTGGTTCGTGCTTTTCACCGGGCCCATCCTGATCGGCCTGGTGGCATGGATGAGGGTTCGGTGACCCCTCCTCAAGGGGGGTACTGTTATGAGCTGATTTTCTGCTCCACCAGTTGAGAGTTCTCCTTCCGTTCTCCCTCTGGTGGTGACAGGAGGTAGTGAGGTTGGTTTAATTGGTAGTGATCTGCCACCTGGTGAGGAAGATAACGATTGGATCTCTGGAGTATCAGACTGGATATAAGACAGCCGACGCCCTATCCTGGTGCTGGTGATTCAGTCTGCTTCTCAGGTCCTGGACTTCAGCTCTCTTCCAGTCTTCTCAAGTTAAGTTTGTTTTGCTAATGTTCACACTTGCTCTTGTTGGTCAATTCAGTTTTTTGTGTGGTCAGCCAGCCCGGCTGGGCTGTGTTGAATTTCCACTTATTTATCTGTATTTGCCAAATTGCCATTTTTTTGTCCCTTATTAGATTGGTCTCTTTTTGCTCTGTCTCAGAATATTTCAGAGTGTTGATAAAGTGGGAGAAGTCTAGTGACTTCAGGGTTAATTTTGCTATCAGTTGTGTTGGACATTTTGGTAGGGTTTTTGGCAGATTGCAGACAGTGTCTTTCCTTTCCTGTCCTTTCTAGTTAGTTTGACCCCATCGTTTGCTCAGCCTATTTTCCTGCCTTTGTATGTGCTTTCATCTTGTTTCACCGCCAATACATGTGGGGGGCTGTCTTTCCTTTGGGGTCTGCTCTGGGGCAGTTAGTTTTCCTCTTTTCCTGCTTTAGGCTTATTTAGCTCTCCGCTTGTGGCGGCGTCTAGGACCAACGTAGGAACGCCCCACGACTGCTGCTAGTTGTATGGTTAGAATCAGGGATCTGCAGTCTGCATAGTTACCAACCTCTCTGGTTTTCTGAGACTTACCTTGTGTTGTTTTTTTTTTCCTCGGCGACCCATTCATAACACAGGATCTTATCATGTGTCTGTATACAGTGAGCTCCCCCTAGTGGAGGCTGCAGAGAGGATGTTATCCTGTATCTCTGTATACAGGGAGCTCCCCCTAGTCATGCCTGCAGACAGGATCTTATCATGTATCTCAGAATACAGGGCGCTCCCCCTAGTGGTGGCTGCAGGCAGGATCTTATCATGTATCTCTGTATACAGGGAGCTCCCCCTAGTGGTGCCTGCAGACAGGATCTTATCATGTATCTCTGTATACAGGGAGCTCCCCGTAGTGGAGGCTGCAGACAGGATCTTTTCCTGTATCTCTGTATACAGGGAGCTTCCCCTAGTGGTGAATGCAGACAGGATCTTATTATGTATGTCTGTATACAGGGAGCTCCCCCTAGTGGAGACTGCAGACAGGATCTTATCATGTATCTCTGTATACAGGGAGCTCCCCCTAGTGCTGGCTGCAGACAGGATCTCATCCTTTATCTCTGTATACAGGGAGCTCTCACTAGTGTTTGCTGCAGACAGTATCTTATCATGTATCTCTGTTTACAGGGAGCTTCCTTTAGTGGTGACTGCAGACTGGATCTTATCATGTATCTCTGTATACAGGGATCTCCCCTAGTGGTGACTGTAGACTGGATGCTATCATGTATCTCTGTATACAGGGAGCTCCCTCTAGTGGAGACTGCAGACAGGATCTTATCATATATTTCTCTATACAGGGAGCTCCCCCTAGTGGTGTCTGCAGACAGGATCTTATGTGTCTCTTCATACAACAGCAGAATAGTGAGTGCAGGTCTGGAGGTGACTGGACGATATAGTGACTTGCCTTTCTTCTGTTTGCAGGTTTTATTGGCTCGTTAATCTGAATTCTCTTGTCGTGTTTGTGGGGATCTCTTATATTCAGCAGTCAGTGGCCAAGAACTTGGGATTTCTAATACCATTCATGTCTATCATTATGGCTTTAATTACAATTTACATGACTCGTAATGAGCTGATCTACCAGCCGTCAACAGGTAAGTCCCATCCACAGATCCTGTCCCACAGATGAGAATTGCCCCCTGCCCTATAGAAAGTGATAGGTTGT
This sequence comes from Dendrobates tinctorius, assembly GCF_039654945.1. NCBI lineage: Eukaryota > Metazoa > Chordata > Amphibia > Anura > Dendrobatidae > Dendrobates > Dendrobates tinctorius. Next base: position 1,661,115 of record NW_027362126.1, on the reverse strand, counting down.
ATAGTAGACATATTGCAGTGTACAAGATAGATGTGGATTCATCCATGTGACCAATAGGAAAACGTTGACTCATCCATCCGACCAATTCAGATGAGTACTTATCCATTCAACCAATAACAAGACATAGACTCATTCATTCGACTAATAGAAAGATGTAGACTCATCCATGCAACCAATAGGAGAGATAAAGTCATCAATCTGACCAATAGAATGATGGAGACTCACTAATCTGACCAACCGGAATAGTAAGACATACCACAGAAGAAGACACATCCATCCAACTAATAGAAAGATGGAGAGATCTATCCATCTGTCTGATAGGATGACGTAGACCTAGCCATCTGACAATAGAAAGATATAGACTCACCCATCCAACCAATATAAACACGTAGACTCATCAATCCGACCAACAGGACAATGAAGAGTCATCCATCTGACCTACAGGAAAATGTAGACTCATCAATCCGACCAATAGAAAGACGTAGACTCATCCATCTGACCAATAGAAAGATGAAGAGTCAACCATCTGACCTACAGGAAAATGTAGACTCATCAACCTGACCAATTCAAAGATGAAGACTTATCCCCCTGACCAACAGAAAGACGTAGACTCATCCATCTGACCAATAGGAAGAAGGTCATCTGACCAATAAAAAAAACTTAAAAGACAGGTTGCTGCATGTGAGTAATGTCACACCACATACGCGGTGCCGGAAGAGGTATTCAACTCACCTCTGGTAGTTGTGCATGCCAGGCACGATGCTGACACTAAGTGGTGAATGATGGTGGTCCCGGAGCGCTGCTGCACCTTCTGACCGCTCCTGCTCAGGAGCTGTAATGCAGTGAAAATAGATTTAAGGTAGGCAGTGGAGATTCACAGGGCGCCACGATCTGAGTCAGGAAGGAGCAAGGTCAGATGAGAAAGGTCAATTTATTCAACACACAACGCATTTCAGGGACAAGCCATCCTGTTCATCAGGTGACTATAAAATGTATACCACCCTCAGGGCTTTACAGAGGCAGGGTCTGATGTGATTGGCTGATAATTAATTGCATACAGGTTTTAAAAATCATGAATATACATAAAATGTACATGATTACAAATCATAGAAGACAAAACAATATTGAAACTCTAAACATTAATTGTTAGGGAGAGGAGAAAAACAGAATAACAATAATAGGTAGATACAATAGAAATTCTCCTAAGATCCCATCCTTTGGGCGGCTCCACTAGATTCGGGAGTTGTGCAGGGCTTATTGGTGTTTATAGACAGAACTCATAGATTTACTACGATTATTAATCAGAACCTCACCTGGTAAGTTAAATCATGTTCAACCAATCATGTCAGGCCCTGTCTCTTTAAATCATCCATCCGACCAATAGGAAGATGAGACTCATCCATCCGACCAATAGGAAGATGAGACTCATCCATCCGACCAATAGAAAGACATTGACACCAAAACCTGACGAGTCATAAAACAGCAGCTCACACCTATGTAAATAAAATACCACTTTTTTGTTATTGGACATTATTTTAAATAGAAGGACAACAATTAAAAACAAGTAAAGTCATTGTCATGATCCAGTCCGGGTTTTGAGTCCTGTCTGCCCTTTTCCCGGGCTGATCATGTCAAGGGTTAACTTTGCCTGACCTCATTTCGGATTCAGGTCTGCTATTTCTTCCTGCTGCGTCCTGCAGGCCATGTCAGTTATATTTTCTGCCTACGGCGTGAGTATCTGACTCTGGTACTTCCCTGATCTGTCCTCCTGCTGTTGCTAACTTTGCCCGTGTCTGTTTGTCCCCCACTCCCCGTCCCAACTCAGTGTTTCCATTTCATGTTTAGGACTTTCTGGTATCTGACTCAGCTTGGACCCTGACCTACTGTCTGTCTCTTGTCTTTGGCATATCTCTCCTGACCGGTACTGACTCATTTGGCTTGCTTCTGACTCTGTTTGTTTATTCCTTTGGTACTGTGCTACAGACTAATATCTACTCGACTTGTACGACTATTCTGCTGCCACCTGGTGGCAGCCTTGCTGCTGCACTGCAGGTCTGCTCCTTCTGTGTACAGTCCTCCCTCCACTCTATTGCCATCTAGTGGATCTTACATCTACCTTCAAGGAAGCAGCGTGAAAGTCATATTGTGAAGACATGGTGGATCAGTGGATGCTCTAATCCACCAGCCAAAAACACATGGACTAGGGATCGTCCCACCGAACGCCCGCTCTTCTTTTAACATGGCCATAATGCTACTCAGACAACACAGGGTGAGGGTAAAACAGTGTGGCAATGCATTATTAAACCACAAAACAGGCAAATAACACATAGAACAGTCCAAACAAAACACCCCAAGATGACCGGAGGGTCACAACCTGGCTTCTCCAAACATCTCCATTTAGCCAGGTGACCAGCAGATCCCAATCCTAGCTTTGCCAAACATATCAATAGGGCTCAGGATACACTTCCCACCTTATTCCTCAGACATTACATCTTATTCTTTACACTTCCCACCTTATTCCTCAGACATTACAGTTTATTCTTTACACTTCCCACCTTATTCCTCAGACATTACATCTTATTCTTTACACTTCCCACCTTATTCTTCAGACATTACAGTTTATTCTTTACACTTCCCACCTTATTCCTCAGACATTACAGTTTATTCTTTACACTTCCCACCTTATTCCTCAGACATTACAGTTTATTCTTTACACTTCCCACCTTATTCCTCAGACATTACATCTTATTCTTTACACTTCCCACCTTATTCTTCAGACATTACAGTTTATTCTTTACACTTCCCACCTTATTCCTCAGACATTACAGTTTATTCTTTACACTTCCCACCTTATTCCTCAGACATTACAGTTTATTCTTTACACTTCCCACCTTATTCCTCAGACATTACAGTTTATTCTTTACACTTCCCACCTTATTCCTCAGACATTACATCTTATTCTTTACACTTCCCACCTTATTCCTCAGACATTACATCTTATTCTTTACACTTCCCACCTTATTCTTCAGACATTACAGTTTATTCTTTACACTTCCCATCTTATTCTTTACACTTCCCACCTTATTCCTCAGACATTACAGTTTATTCTTTACACTTCCCACCTTATTCCTCAGACATTACATCTTATTCTTTACACTTCCCACCTTATTCCTCAGACATTAAAGTTTATTCTTTACACTTCCCACCTTATTCTTCAGACATTACAGTTTATTCTTTACACTTCCCACCTTATTCCTCAGACATTACATCTTATTCTTTACACTTCCCACCTTATTCCTCAGACATTACAGTTTATTCTTTACACTTCCCACCTTATTCCTCAGACATTACATCTTATTCTTTACACTTCCCACCTTATTCTTCAGACATTACAGTTTATTCTTTACACTTCCCACCTTATTCCTCAGACATTACATTTTATTCTTTACACTTCCCACCTTATTCCTCAGACATTACAGTTCAGACATTACAGTTTATTCTTTACACTTCCCACCTTATTCCTCAGACATTACATCTTATTCTTTACACTTCCCACCTTATTCCTCAGACATTACAGTTTATTCTTTACACTTCCCACCTTATTCCTCAGACATTACAGTTTATTCTTTACACTTCCCACCTTATTCCTCAGACATTACATCTTATTCTTTACACTTCCCACCTTATTCCTCAGACATTACATCTTATTCTTTACAGTTCCCACCTTATTCCTCAGACATTACAGTTCAGACATTACAGTTTATTCTTTACACTTCCCACCTTATTCCTCAGACATTACATCTTATTCTTTACACTTCCCACCTTATTCCTCAGACATTACAGTTTATTCTTTACACTTCCCACCTTATTCCTCAGACATTACATCTTATTCTTTACACTTCCCACCTTATTCCTCAGACATTACATCTTATTCTTTACACTTCCCACCTTATTCCTCAGACATTACATCTTATTCTTTACACTTCCCACCTTATTCCTCAGACATTACATCTTATTCTTTACACTTCCCACCTTATTCTTCAGACATTACAGTTTATTCTTTACACTTCCCACCTTATTCCTCAGACATTACATCTTATTCTTTACACTTCCCACCTTATTCCTCAGACATTACATCTTATTCTTTACAGTTCCCACCTTATTCCTCAGACATTACAGTTCAGACATTACAGTTTATTCTTTACACTTCCCACCTTATTCCTCAGACATTACATCTTATTCTTTACACTTCCCACCTTATTCCTCAGACATTACAGTTTATTCTTTACACTTCCCACCTTATTCCTCAGACATTACATCTTATTCTTTACACTTCCCACCTTATTCCTCAGACATTACATCTTATTCTTTACACTTCCCACCTTATTCCTCAGACATTACATCTTATTCTTTACACTTCCCACCTTATTCCTCAGACATTACATCTTATTCTTTACACTTCCCACCTTATTCTTCAGACATTACAGTTTATTCTTTACACTTCCCACCTTATTCCTCAGACATTACATCTTATTCTTTACACTTCCCACCTTATTCCTCAGACATTACATCTTATTCTTTACACTTCCCACCTTATTCCTCAGACATTACATCTTATTCTTTACACTTCCCACCTTATTCTTCAGACATTACAGTTTATTCTTTACACTTCCCATCTTATTCTTTACACTTCCCACCTTATTCCTCAGACATTACAGTTTATTCTTTACACTTCCCACCTTATTCCTCAGACATTACATCTTATTCTTTACACTTCCCACCTTATTCCTCAGACATTAAAGTTTATTCTTTACACTTCCCACCTTATTCTTCAGACATTACAGTTTATTCTTTACACTTCCCACCTTATTCCTCAGACATTACATCTTATTCTTTACACTTCCCACCTTATTCCTCAGACATTACAGTTTATTCTTTACACTTCCCACCTTATTCCTCAGACATTACATCTTATTCTTTACACTTCCCACCTTATTCTTCAGACATTACAGTTTATTCTTTACACTTCCCACCTTATTCCTCAGACATTACATTTTATTCTTTACACTTCCCACCTTATTCCTCAGACATTACATCTTATTCTTTACACTTCCCACCTTATTCCTCAGACATTACAGTTTATTCTTTACACTTCCCACCTTATTCCTCAGACATTACAGTTTATTCTTTACACTTCCCACCTTATTCCTCAGACATTACATCTTATTCTTTACACTTCCCACCTTATTCCTCAGACATTACATCTTATTCTTTACACTTCCCACCTTATTCCTCAGACATTACAGTTTATTCTTTACACTTCCCACCTTATTCCTCAGACATTACATCTTATTCTTTACACTTCCCACCTTATTCCTCAGACATTACATCTTATTCTTTACACTTCCCACCTTATTCCTCAGACATTACATCTTATTCTTTACACTTCCCACCTTATTCCTCAGACATTACATCTTATTCTTTACACTTCCCACCTTATTCCTCAGACATTACATCTTATTCTTTACACTTCCCACCTTATTCTTCAGACATTACAGTTTATTCTTTACACTTCCCACCTTATTCCTCAGACATTACATCTTATTCTTTACAGTTCCCACCTTATTCCTCAGACATTACAGTTCAGACATTACAGTTTATTCTTTACACTTCCCACCTTATTCCTCAGACATTACATCTTATTCTTTACACTTCCCACCTTATTCCTCAGACATTACAGTTTATTCTTTACACTTCCCACCTTATTCCTCAGACATTACATCTTATTCTTTACACTTCCCACCTTATTCCTCAGACATTACATCTTATTCTTTACACTTCCCACCTTATTCCTCAGACATTACATCTTATTCTTTACACTTCCCACCTTATTCTTCAGACATTACAGTTTATTCTTTACACTTCCCACCTTATTCCTCAGACATTACATCTTATTCTTTACACTTCCCACCTTATTCCTCAGACATTACATCTTATTCTTTACACTTCCCACCTTATTCTTCAGACATTACAGTTTATTCTTTAGACTTCCCACCTTATTCCTCAGACATTACATCTTATTCTTTACACTTCCCACCTTATTCCTCAGACATTAAAGTTTATTCTTACACTTCCCACCTTATTCCTCAGACATTAGTTTATTCTTACACTTCCCACCTTATTCCTCAGACATTACAGTTTATTCTTTACACTTCCCACCTTATTCCTCAGACATTACATCTTATTCTTTACACTTCCCACCTTATTCTTCAGACATTACAGTTTATTCTTTACACTTCCCACCTTATTCCTCAGACATTACAGTTTATTCTTTACACTTCCCACCTTATTCCTCAGACATTACATCTTATTCTTTACACTTCCCACCTTATTCCTCAGACATTACAGTTCAGACATTACAGTTTATTCTTTACACTTCCCACCTTATTCCTCAGACATTACATCTTATTCTTTACACTTCCCACCTTATTCCTCAGACATTACAGTTTATTCTTTACACTTCCCACCTTATTCCTCAGACATTACAGTTTATTCTTTACACTTCCCACCTTATTCCTCAGACATTACAGTTTATTCTTTACACTTCCCACCTTATTCCTCAGACATTACATCTTATTCTTTACACTTCCCACCTTATTCCTCAGACATTACATCTTATTCTTTACACTTCCCACCTTATTCCTCAGACATTACAGTTTATTCTTTACACTTCCCACCTTATTCCTCAGATATTACATCTTATTCTTTACACTTCCCACCTTATTCTTCAGACATTACATCTTATTCTTTACACTTCCCACCTTATTCCTCAGACATTACATCTTATTCTTTACACTTCCCACCTTATTCCTCAGACATTACAGTTCAGACATTACAGTTTATTCTTTACACTTCCCACCTTATTCCTCAGACATTACATCTTATTCTTTACACTTCCCACCTTATTCCTCAGACATTACAGTTTATTCTTTACACTTCCCACCTTATTCCTCAGACATTACATCTTATTCTTTACACTTCCCACCTTATTCCTCAGACATTACAGTTTATTCTTTACACTTCACACCTTATTCCTCAGACATTACATCTTATTCTTTACACTTCCCACCTTATTCCTCAGACATTACATCTTATTCTTTACACTTCCCACCTTATTCCTCAGACATTACATCTTATTCTTTACACTTCCCACCTTATTCCTCAGACATTACAGTTTATTCTTTACACTTCCCACCTTATTCCTCAGACATTACATCTTATTCTTTACACTTCCCACCTTATTCCTCAGACATTACAGTTTATTCTTTACACTTCCCACCTTATTCCTCAGACATTACATCTTATTCTTTACACTTCCCACCTTATTCCTCAGACATTACATCTTATTCTTTACACTTCCCACCTTATTCCTCAGACATTACAGTTTATTCTTTACACTTCCCACCTTATTCCTCAGACATTACATCTTATTCTTTACACTTCCCACCTTATTCCTCAGACATTACAGTTTATTCTTTACACTTCCCACCTTATTCTTCAGACATTACATCTTATTCTTTACACTTCCCACCTTATTCCTCAGACATTACATCTTATTCTTTACACTTCCCAACTTATTGTTCAGACATTACATCTTATTCTTTACACTTCCCACCTTATTCTTCAGACATTACAGTTTATTCTTTACACTTCCCACCTTATTGTTCAGACATTACATCTTATTCTTTACACTTCCCACCTTATTCCTCAGACATTACAGTTTATTCTTTACACTTCCCACCTTATTCCTCAGACATTACATCTTATTCTTTACACTTCCCACCTTATTCCTCAGACATTACAGTTTATTCTTTCCACTTCCCACCTTATTCCTCAGACATTACATCTTATTCTTTACACTTCCCACCTTATTCCTCAGACATTACATCTTATTCTTTACACTTCCCACCTTATTCCTCAGACATTACATCTTATTCTTTACACTTCCCACCTTATTCCTCAGACATTACAGTTTATTCTTTACACTTCCCACCTTATTCCTCAGACATTACATCTTATTCTTTACAGTTCCCACCTTATTCCTCAGACATTACAGTTCAGACATTACAGTTTATTCTTTACACTTCCCACCTTATTCCTCAGACATTACATCTTATTCTTTACACTTCCCACCTTATTCCTCAGACATTACAGTTTATTCTTTACACTTCCCACCTTATTCCTCAGACATTACATCTTATTCTTTACACTTCCCACCTTATTCCTCAGACATTACATCTTATTCTTTACACTTCCCACCTTATTCCTCAGACATTACATCTTATTCTTTACACTTCCCACCTTATTCTTCAGACATTACAGTTTATTCTTTACACTTCCCACCTTATTCCTCAGACATTACATCTTATTCTTTACACTTCCCACCTTATTCCTCAGACATTACATCTTATTCTTTACACTTCCCACCTTATTCTTCAGACATTACAGTTTATTCTTTACACTTCCCACCTTATTCCTCAGACATTACATCTTATTCTTTACACTTCCCACCTTATTCCTCAGACATTAAAGTTTATTCTTACACTTCCCACCTTATTCCTCAGACATTAGTTTATTCTTACACTTCCCACCTTATTCCTCAGACATTACAGTTTATTCTTTACACTTCCCACCTTATTCCTCAGACATTACATCTTATTCTTTACACTTCCCACCTTATTCTTCAGACATTACAGTTTATTCTTTACACTTCCCACCTTATTCCTCAGACATTACAGTTTATTCTTTACACTTCCCACCTTATTCCTCAGACATTACATCTTATTCTTTACACTTCCCACCTTATTCCTCAGACATTACAGTTCAGACATTACAGTTTATTCTTTACACTTCCCACCTTATTCCTCAGACATTACATCTTATTCTTTACACTTCCCACCTTATTCCTCAGACATTACAGTTTATTCTTTACACTTCCCACCTTATTCCTCAGACATTACAGTTTATTCTTTACACTTCCCACCTTATTCCTCAGACATTACAGTTTATTCTTTACACTTCCCACCTTATTCCTCAGACATTACATCTTATTCTTTACACTTCCCACCTTATTCCTCAGACATTACATCTTATTCTTTACACTTCCCACCTTATTCCTCAGACATTACAGTTTATTCTTTACACTTCCCACCTTATTCCTCAGATATTACATCTTATTCTTTACACTTCCCACCTTATTCTTCAGACATTACATCTTATTCTTTACACTTCCCACCTTATTCCTCAGACATTACATCTTATTCTTTACACTTCCCACCTTATTCCTCAGACATTACAGTTCAGACATTACAGTTTATTCTTTACACTTCCCACCTTATTCCTCAGACATTACATCTTATTCTTTACACTTCCCACCTTATTCCTCAGACATTACAGTTTATTCTTTACACTTCCCACCTTATTCCTCAGACATTACATCTTATTCTTTACACTTCCCACCTTATTCCTCAGACATTACAGTTTATTCTTTACACTTCACACCTTATTCCTCAGACATTACATCTTATTCTTTACACTTCCCACCTTATTCCTCAGACATTACAGTTTATTCTTTACACTTCCCACCTTATTCCTCAGACATTACATCTTATTCTTTACACTTCCCACCTTATTCCTCAGACATTACATCTTATTCTTTACACTTCCCACCTTATTCCTCAGACATTACAGTTTATTCTTTACACTTCCCACCTTATTCCTCAGACATTACATCTTATTCTTTACACTTCCCACCTTATTCCTCAGACATTACAGTTTATTCTTTACACTTCCCACCTTATTCTTCAGACATTACATCTTATTCTTTACACTTCCCACCTTATTCCTCAGACATTACATCTTATTCTTTACACTTCCCAACTTATTGTTCAGACATTACATCTTATTCTTTACACTTCCCACCTTATTCTTCAGACATTACAGTTTATTCTTTACACTTCCCACCTTATTGTTCAGACATTACATCTTATTCTTTACACTTCCCACCTTATTCCTCAGACATTACAGTTTATTCTTTACACTTCCCACCTTATTCCTCAGACATTACATCTTATTCTTTACACTTCCCACCTTATTCCTCAGACATTACAGTTTATTCTTTACACTTCCCACCTTATTCCTCAGACATTACATCTTATTCTTTACACTTCCCACCTTATTCCTCAGACATTACATCTTATTCTTTACACTTCCCACCTTATTCCTCAGACATTACATCTTATTCTTTACACTTCCCACCTTATTCCTCAGACATTACATCTTATTCTTTACACTTCCCACCTTATTCCTCAGACATTACAGTTTATTCTTTACACTTCCCACCTTATTCCTCAGACATTACATCTTATTCTTTACACTTCCCACCTTATTCCTCAGACATTACAGTTTATTCTTTACACTTCCCACCTTATTCCTCAGACATTACATCTTATTCTTTACACTTCCCACCTTATTCCTCAGACATTACAGTTTATTCTTTACACTTCCCACCTTATTCCTCAGACATTACATCTTATTCTTTACACTTCCCACCTTATTCCTCAGACATTACATCTTATTCTTTACACTTCCCACCTTATTGTTCAGACATTACATCTTATTCTTTACACTTCCCACCTTATTCTTCAGACATTACAGTTTATTCTTTACACTTCCCACCTTATTGTTCAGACATTACATCTTATTCTTTACACTTCCCACCTTATTCCTCAGACATTACAGTTTATTCTTTACACTTTCCACCTTATTCTTCAGACATTACATCTTATTCTTTACACTTCCCACCTTATTCCTCAGACATTACAGTTTATTCTTTACACTTCCCACCTTATTCCTCAGACATTACAGTTTATTCTTTACACTTCCCACCTTATTCCTCAGACATTAAAGTTTATTCTTACACTTCCCACCTTATTCCTCAGACATTACAGTTTTTTAATCTATTGGCACCAGTGATGAGCGAGTTTGCTCAGTACTCGGGTTTTCCCGAGCATGCTCAGATGTTCTCCGAGTATTTGGGCGGGCTTGGAGATTTAGTTTTTGTCACTGCAGCTGTATGATTTGCATCTGCTTGACAGCCTGAATACATGTGGGGATTGCCTAATAAACTGGCCTTCTCCACATGTATTCAGGCTGTCTAGCAGCCGCAAATCATACAGCTGCGGCGACAGAAACTAAATCTCCGAGGACGCCCAAATAGTCAAAGAACACCCGAGGAGGCTCAGGAAAACCCGTATACCAAGAATACTTGCTCATCGATATTGGCCACTGAATGGGATCTCCGAGAGTCACCTCTTTCCTGCAGCTTTCCAGAGTCAGGTTTTGATTGGCTTGCACGACGCACCATCATTATGGCGTGACACATGCCAGGCCAGGTAATGATCAGAGGATGCGGGGATGCGGCAGTAGAAAACCAGTCTTAAACCTTATGTCCAGTGGACTGGGACCCGTGAATCCATTAGCACTGTCTCTACATGTGTGCACTCGTTGTGTAGGAGATCACTTTTTCTGTTTCTAAGCTTTGTCCTTGCAGTATTTTATGTGCATGTTCCGTGCTACTTTCCTGTCAGTTTTTGACCTCTGTTTGCTTCGATGCATTGGTTCTGCACCATTGTTGGATTCTGGAGGGTGACTCTTACTTTTCAATAGGAAAAAGTTGCCTCATCTACATGACGAAATAAGTCAGGCACTCCTCCAATCAGAGACCAGGCACAGGCTCACCCAGGTGACCGGTGGAAAGTTGTGGCCTGATCCATCTCTTCTGTTATCATATATTCGCTCATCATTGAGTCTCTGCCATTCACGTGGCCTGTACGGTCACTGCTCTACTATCTGACATGAAGATGGTTTCCATGTTTGTCTTATCAGCAGGTTCTCTCGCAGTGACATTTGGCGTATTCATAAATGCAGGAAGAATGTGCTGCACTCATTATCGCCATGTCGGGGGACATGTCTCCAGCTGGCTAGACCGTGCTAAGGAATATAACGGCGGCAGCTACAGCGAATCCCACGTGGAAAATGCCAAAGCGCTGATCAGGCTCCTTCCACTCTTTGTCTTCCAAGTTCTGTACCGAATCTGCACTGCTCAGGTGGGTAGAGAAAGAGGAACATTCCCTCATTTACATCTCATAGCAGAAGAAGCTGTATCACCATGTCTCTAGCCCTAGTTCCCCCGAACCATCACTCTCCTGTACCCCATATATTCTATCTCCCAACTTAGAAACCCTGAACCATTACTCTCCTGTGACCCATACACCTCCAGCCTTACTACCCCCAAGCCATTTATCTCCTGTACCCCATATATCTCCCAACTTAGTAACCTCAAACGATTGCCCTTCTGTATCCCATACACCTACAGCCTTACTACCCCCAAGCCATTAGTCCTATACCCTATATATCTCCCACCATAGTAACCCTGAACCATTACTCTCCTGTACCCCATACACCTCCAGCCTTAGTACCCCCGAAACAATAGTCCCCTGTACCCCATATATCTTCCACCTTAGTACCCCCAATTACTCTCTTGTACCCTAAATATCTCCCTCCTTAGTACCCCTGAACCATTACTGTTGTGAATTCTCTTGATCGGACTTCTGAGTTGGGGCTCCCTCTGGTGGTTATTGTGGGTAGTGGAGCTGGCCGGGTTGATAGAAGTCTGCCACCTGACGACGATTGGAAATCAGGGGTTACTGATTGGGAGGATATAAGTGAGCAGGCTTCCCTCAGTTGTTGCTGGTGATTAGTTCTTCCTGTGCATTCTGAGGTCTGCTGTCTCCTGCCTGATCCTGCATTTTTCATCTAAGTTGTTCATTTGCTAATCCTTTGCATCTAATCTGGTTTTGCCTCTTTCTGCTTTGCTGTGAGGGTTCAGCGTGCTCCCTGCTGGGGCTGTGCTGGACTCCGCTCCATATGTTACAGCTTGTGTCAGTTTGTTCAGTCCCCTGTTATATTAGTCTCTTTTGCACTGCTGCCAGTTCACACCAGAATGCTGATATAGTAGGGGAGAGATCGAGAGACCTCAGTGTTTTTTGTACATCAGACGTATTGGATTTTTTAGGGTTTTTGCGTGATTGCAGACAGTGTCTTTCCTTTCCTATCTAGACAATTTGGGCCCTATCATTTTCTGTCTGTGTTTTTGACTCATCTTGTCTCACCGACAATATATGTTTGGGGGCTATCTATTTCTTTGGGGTTCTACGCCGCGGCAGATAAGATTTCATCTTTCTTGATTTAGGCTTAGTTCTCCAGCCGTGCCGAGGCGTCTAGGGCATCGTAGGTACGCCCCACGACTAGTGCTAGTTGTGTTGTTAGGATTAAGGGTCTGCAATCCGCTAAGTTACCAACCTTTCTGGTTTCCTGGTGGCCTAGCCTATTCCTGCCATCCTCCTCGGAGACCTATTCATAACAGAATCACCAGCCTAAGGCTTTATGGCAATGATAAAGGTTTTAGCCGAAACACGTCTTGCCGTGCGCTTTACAGCAGTAATTTTTCCTATCTCTGCCTATATTTATAATATGCTGCTATGGATAAATATTTTTAATCTACGTTTGAAATAAAGAAAAAGATTTTTTATGTACTTCAAACTTGGCTCGCTGGATTCGTCTCCTTTTCGCATATATTTAGCATTGGGTATGCTGGTCGTGCACTGGCACACTTTTTTTCCGGCGCATCTGCCCTTTTGGCGCTGCGCAGAGCGCACAAAAATGCAACTCGGTGCGTTTGTCGCACCTTAGTACCCCCAAACAATTACCCTATATATATCTCCCACCTTAGTAACTCAGAACCATTACTCTCCATTACTTCATACACCTACAGCCTTACTACCCCTGAGCCATTAGTCCCCTGTACCCCATATAAATCCCACCTTTGTACCCCCGAACCATTACTCTCCTGCACTCCGTGCACCTCCAGGCTTAGTACTCCTGAACCATTAGTCCCCTGTACCCCATACACCTACAGCCTTACTACCCCCAAGCCATTAGTCCCCTGTACCCATATATCTCCCACCTTAGTACCCCTGAACCATTACTCTCCTGTACGCCATACACCCCCACCTTAGTTACCCCTAAAATTAGCCATGAGGATGTTCTAAACAATATGAATATGGGTTAGTTCTTCCATCCCACCCAGTGTCTCCTCACATTAGATTGCTGTTTTTGTTTCTGTGCTTTTCATCCCATACAGCAAAACAGTGACCCTAATCACTTTAGTTATTCCATCTTCTGTCTCCTGCAGGTTTCATCTGGGTTTTTTATTCAGTCTATGAACTGTAACCTAAGCCTTAATGGGTTCCTTCTGCCCATTGCGGCCATGAAGGTGATAAGTATCATCCCCATTATCCTTCTGACTCCTTGCCTGGAGACAGTCCACTCCTTCCTGTTCTCCAAGCGAGGATACCGGCTGTTACCTTGTGTGTCAATAGGTGAGTGTGCTCATGAGTGGTCATCTGTCCAGGAAAGGTGTCCAGTGATGACATCATAAGTCATGGAGCTATATATCAATATAATCACACAGGCAACACTCGTATCAATGAGCCTGGAGCCTCCCCTATACCTAGACTCAACATCGGTAACCAACCCACGATAAAGGCCGGAGACTCTCCAACATCAGTAACCAAACCTAGACCCACCAAGAAGACTGGAAACTTCTAAACAATAGTAATCAAACCTAGACCCACCATGAAGACTAGAGATTCCCCAACATCGGTAACCAACCCAAAACCCATGGCAAAGGCCGGAGACTCCCCAACATCAGTAACAAAACCTAGACCCACCAAGAAGACTGGAAACTTCTAAACAATAGTAATCAAACCTAGACCCACCATGAAGACTAGAGATTCCCCAACATCGGTAACCAACCCAAAACCCATGGCAAAGGCCGGAGACTCCCCAACATCAGTAACAAAACCTAGACCCCACATAAAGGTCAGAGATTTACTAACATCAGTAACCAAATGTAGTCTAACCATAAAGGCCAGAAACTACCCAACATCAGCAACTAAATCAAGGCCAAAAGAAAATAGTCCTCTAAAAATTAACCTTTATTAATGTACTAGCTGAAGAGCCCGACACTGCCCGGGCATAGTAACTTACTATGGTTAGTAATAAGAAATTATAAAGATTATATATATATATATATATATATATATATATATATATATATATATATATATATATATATACTGAGTGTAGAGCCCCGCCCACTCCGCATAGCTACATTCACTATAATATCCCACATCATCCTGTCAGCCAGAGCCACCGGACTACTACCCCTAATATCCCACATCATCCCGTCAGCCAGAGCTACCGGACTACTACCACTAATATCCCACATCATCCCGTCAGCCAGAGCTACCGGACTACTACCACTAATATCCCACATCATCCTGTCAGTCAGAGCCACCGGACTACTACCCCTAATATCCCACATCATCCCGTCAGCCAGAGCCACCGGACTACTACCCCGAATATCCCACATCATCCCGTCAGCCAGAGCCACCGGACTACTACCCCTAATATCCCACATCATCCCGTCAGCCAGAGCTACCAGACTACTACCTCTAATATCCCACATCATCCCGTCAGCCAGAGCCACCGGACTACTACCCCGAATATCCCACATCATCCCGTCAGCCAGAGCCACCGGACTACTACCCCTAATATCCCACATCATCCCGTCAGCCAGAGCTACCAGACTACTACCTCTAATATCCCACATCATCCCATCAGCCAGAGCTACCAGACTACTACCTCTAATATCCCACATCATCCCATCAGCCAGAGCTACCAGACTACTACCTCTAATATCCCACATCATCCCGTCAGCCAGAGCCGCCGGACTACTACCCCTAATATCCCACATCATCCTGTCAGCCAGAGCCACCGGACTACTACCCCTAATATCCCACATCATCCCGTCAGCCAGAGCCACCGGACTACTACCCCGAATATCCCACATCATCCCATCAGCCAGAGCTACCAGACTACTACCTCTAATATCCCACATCATCCCATCAGCCAGAGCTACCAGACTACTACCTCTAATATCCCACATCATCCCGTCAGCCAGAGCCGCCGGACTACTACCCCTAATATCCCACATCATCCTGTCAGCCAGAGCCACCGGACTACTACCCCTAATATCCCACATCATCCCGTCAGCCAGAGCCACCGGACTACTACCCCGAATATCCCACATCATCCCGTCAGCCAGAGCCACCGGACTACTACCCCGAATATCCCACATCATCCCATCAGCCAGAGCTACCAGACTACTACCACTAATATCCCACATCATCCCGTCAGCCAGAGACACCGGACTACTACCTCTAATATCCCACATCATCCCATCAGCCAGAGCTACCAGACTACTACCTCTAATATCCCACATCATCCCGTCAGCCAGAGCCGCCGGACTACTACCCCTAATATCCCACATCATCCTGTCAGCCAGAGCCACCGGACTACTACCCCTAATATCCCACATCATCCCGTCAGCCAGAGCCACCGGAGTACTACCCCGAATATCCCACATCATCCCGTCAGCCAGAGCCACCGGACTACTACCCCGAATATCCCACATCATCCCATCAGCCAGAGCTACCAGACTACTACCTCTAATATCCCACATCATCCCATCAGCCAGAGCTACCAGACTACTACCTCTAATATCCCACATCATCCCGTCAGCCAGAGCCGCCGGACTACTACCCCTAATATCCCACATCATCCTGTCAGCCAGAGCCACCGGACTACTACCCCTAATATCCCACATCATCCCGTCAGCCAGAGCCACCGGACTACTACCCCGAATATCCCACATCATCCCATCAGCCAGAGCTACCAGACTACTACCTCTAATATCCCACATCATCCCATCAGCCAGAGCTACCAGACTACTACCTCTAATATCCCACATCATCCCGTCAGCCAGAGCCGCCGGACTACTACCCCTAATATCCCACATCATCCTGTCAGCCAGAGCCACCGGACTACTACCCCTAATATCCCACATCATCCCGTCAGCCAGAGCCACCGGACTACTACCCCGAATATCCCACATCATCCCGTCAGCCAGAGCCACCGGACTACTACCCCGAATATCCCACATCATCCCATCAGCCAGAGCTACCAGACTACTACCACTAATATCCCACATCATCCCGTCAGCCAGAGACACCGGACTACTACCTCTAATATCCCACATCATCCCATCAGCCAGAGCTACCAGACTACTACCTCTAATATCCCACATCATCCCGTCAGCCAGAGCCGCCGGACTACTACCCCTAATATCCCACATCATCCTGTCAGCCAGAGCCACCGGACTACTACCCCTAATATCCCACATCATCCCGTCAGCCAGAGCCACCGGAGTACTACCCCGAATATCCCACATCATCCCGTCAGCCAGAGCCACCGGACTACTACCCCGAATATCCCACATCATCCCATCAGCCAGAGCTACCAGACTACTACCTCTAATATCCCACATCATCCCATCAGCCAGAGCTACCAGACTACTACCTCTAATATCCCACATCATCCCGTCAGCCAGAGCCGCCGGACTACTACCCCTAATATCCCACATCATCCTGTCAGCCAGAGCCACCGGACTACTACCCCTAATATCCCACATCATCCCGTCAGCCAGAGCTACTGGACTACTACCCCTAATATCCCACATCATCCCGTCAGCCAGAGCCACCGGACTACTACCCCTAATATCCCACATCATCCCGTCAGCCAGAGCCACCGGACTACTACCACTAATATCCCACATCATCCCATCAGCCAGAGCCACCGGACTACTACCCCTAATATCCCACATCATCCCGTCAGCCAGAGCCACCGGACTACTACCCCTAATATCCCACATCATCCCATCAGCCAGAGCCACCGGACTACTACCACTAATATCCCACATCATCCCATCAGCCAGAGCCACCGGACTACTACCCCTAATATCCCACATCATCCCGTCAGCCAGAGACACCGGACTACTACCCCTAATATCCCACATCATCCCATCAGCCAGAGCCACCGGACTACTACCACTAATATCCCACATCATCCCGTCAGCCAGAGCCACCGGACTACTACCCCTAATATCCCACATCATCCCATCAGCCAGAGCCACCGGACTACTACCACTAATATCCCACATCATCCCATCAGCCAGAGCCACCGGACTACTACCCCTAATATCCCACATCATCCCGTCAGCCAGAGACACCGGACTACTACCCCTAATATCCCACATCATCCCATCAGCCAGAGACACCGGACTACTACCACTAATATCCCACATCATCCCATCAGCCAGAGCCACCGGACTACTACCCCTAATATCCCACATCATCCCGTCAGCCAGAGCCACCGGACTACTACCACTAATATCCCACATCATCCCGTCAGCCAGAGCCACCGGACTACTACCACTAATATCCCACATCATCCCGACAGCCAGAGCCACCGGACTACTACCCCTAATATCCCACATCATCCCATCAGCCAGAGCCACCGGACTACTACCCCTAATATCCCACATCATCCCGTCAGCCAGAGCCACCGGACTACTACCCCTAATATCCCACATCATCCCATCAGCCAGAGCCACCGGACTACTACCACTAATATCCCACATCATCCCATCAGCCAGAGCCACCGGACTACTACCCCTAATATCCCACATCATCCCGTCAGCCAGAGACACCGGACTACTACCCCTAATATCCCACATCATCCCGTCAGCCAGAGCCACCGGACTACTACCACTAATATCCCACATCATCCCGTCAGCCAGAGCCACCGGACTACTACCACTAATATCCCACATCATCCCGTCAGCCAGAGCCACCGGACTACTACCACTAATATCCCACATCATCCCGACAGCCAGAGCCACCGGACTACTACCCCTAATATCCAACATCATCCTGTCAGCCAGAGCCACCGGACTACTACCACTAATATCCCACATCATCCCGTCAGCCAGAGCTACTGGACTACTACCCCTAATATCCCACATCATCCCGTCAGCCAGAGCCACCGGACTACTACCACTAATATCCCACATCATCCCGTCAGCCAGAGCCACCGGACTACTACCACTAATATCCCACATCATCCCGTCAGCCAGAGCCACCGGACTACTACCCCTAATATCCCACATCATCCCGTCAGCCAGAGCCACCGGACTACTACCACTAATATCCCACATCATCCCATCAGCCAGAGCCACCGGACTACTACCCCTAATATCCCACATCATCCCGTCAGCCAGAGCCACCGGACTACTACCCCTAATATCCCACATCATCCCGTCAGCCAGAGCCACCGGACTACTACCACTAATATCCCACATCATCCCGTCAGCCAGAGCCACCGGACTACTACCACTAATATCCCACATCATCCCATCAGCCAGAGCCACCGGACTACTACCCCTAATATCCCACATCAACCCGTCAGCCAGAGCCACCGGACTACTACCACTAATATCCCACATCATCCCAGGGATCCCTTTAAGAGAGGCCTGGGGTCAGAATCAGAGCGCTGAGGGATTTGTCCTGACTTCCATACCGAGGATCCCTTTAAGAGGGAAGATGTGCCTATGGGATGGAGGGGGGATTCTTTTCTGTCATGTGCTCTCTGCTCCTTTCTGGGGGGCAGACAATGGCTGGGAGCTTATGTTCCCTGGGATGGTAGATTTCTCCCACCATGGCAGTGTCTGTTGAGGTGTTCTGTAGTGAGAAAACTGTTGCTCATAGGAACCAATCACAGCTCCGCTTCTTTTAAACAGCTCTGGTGAAATGAAAGATGCTTCGTGATTGGTTGGTGATACACACACACGCACACACATTCACTTATATATATATATATATATATTGATTTTAGAAGGGTCAAAAATACTTGATTATCCTAAAAATGGTGCAAAAACAGAGAGTCAACAGGGAAAAGAAAGTATAATAACTTGTCTAAGGGTTAATCTCTCCCTAAATTAGCCCTAAGGTTCACCCTTCCTTCCAGCGGAGGTTGGCACCCCAGTTGTAGATGTGACGACGCCCCCGCTCAACGTCAGCATTGACTACGGCCAGAGGGTGCCAGGAACACCACACTGCACTTGCTCACTGAGCCAGTGCGCGTGTCCTGAGTAAAGCGAACAGTGCTCAAAGATCTCTGTGAAGCGGGCAGCAGCCGAGTAGATGCGTACATCAGAACAGCAGGACCTGAAGCACGTGACTGCTATGGGCGTGACCTAAACTCCACAGAGCTAGGAGCTGCAAGAGAACTCCTAGCAGGGTAACTGCGAGACAAAGTTACCAGGGGGCATAGACAGAGGATAGTCAGGACGTAGCCAATGAGTCACACACAGAGATAGCTGCAAGGTATCAGAGGGGCGAGCAGAGAGTAGTCAGGTCACAGGCAATGAGTCATACACAGAGAGGGAAGCGCAGTACAGAATCAACAGGCAAACTCACAACGGGAAACAGAACCGGGTCAGAACCATATAAACAAGCTATAGCAACAAACATGCACACGGGGGTCAGCACACTCGGCCAAAGGCAAAAGTATAACTGGCAGGGATTGAAGCTTCCCAGGGGTTTAAGAAGCTCTCCCAGAGCCATAGAGAGGCCACAATCATTAACCCCAGGTGTGCAGGTCAAAACCTGCACTGAGCTCCAGACATTAACCCCTGACGTGCAGCTCAAAAACCTGCACTGGGATCATGACAGTACCCCCCTATCAACGGGGGGCTGCTTGACCCCCAGGCTTCCCCGGGTACTTGGCATGGAAAGCCTGAACCAGGCGATCTGCATGTACAGAGCGAGCAGGGACCCATGAGCGCTCCTCTGGTCCATATCCCTTCCAGTGGACCAGGTACTGCAAAGAGGGGCGCACCCGCCGAGATTCCACAATATGTCCGACCTCATACTCCAATTGACCCTCCACCAGCATTGGAGGACCAACAGGCTCAGAGTCCTCTTTGACAGACACTACAGATTTCAACAGAGATTTATGGAACACATTGGCTATTTTTAAGGAGGCGGGGAGACGCAACCTATATGCCACTGGGTTGACTATCTCCATAATCTCGTACAGACCAATGAACTTTGGTCCCAATTTAGCTGATGGTACCTTCAAGTTGATGTTACGTGTGGAAAGTCAAGCCTTCTCTCCCACCTGAAACATGTCTCCCAAGGCTCTCTTTTTGTCAGCAAAATATTTGCACCTCCCCTGGGCTCAAGAGATATTACGCTGGACTTCAGCCCAGAAGTTTTTAACCGTTGAACGGACCCCTCTACCCCTTGACAACCGGAAACCACCCGTGAAAACTCCCCAAAATGTTGGTGGACTGACTCACCCGGTTGTTAAAAGTGAATTCCGCCAACGGTAACGCATCACACCTATCCTCCTGTCTGGCGGAGGTCAGACACCTGAGAATTTGTTCCAGGGATTGATTGGTGCGTTCTGTCTGACCATTACTCTCCAGGTGATATGCCGACGAGAAGGCGAGTGAGATGCCCAATTTCATACAGAACGTCCTCCAAAATTTGGCCACAAACTGCACACCTCTGTCAGACACAACATTCAGGGGTACCCCATGCAATCGGACCACATGCTGCACAAGCAACCTTGACAATGTTTCTGCTGAGGGTAATGCTGCCAAGGGAATGAAATGGGCCTGTTTGAAAACCTATCCGCCACCACCCAGATCACAGTATTGCCCCTGGAAGGTGGAAGGCCGGTAATAAAATCCATGGAAAGATGAGTCCATGGCCTATCAGGAACCGGTAAAGGTATGAGTTCCCCAGCCGGCTGGTTATGCGAGCTTTTGTAACGTGCAAACACTCCAGAAGCAGAAACAAAATTCTTGACATCGGTCCTTAGTGAAGGCCACCAAAAACCCCTGGCTACTGCCTCTCTAGTGGCCGTGATACCTGGATGAGCACTCAACCTAGACTCATGAAACTCCTGCAGAAGTCTAGGCTGCAAAAAATCAGGAACAAACAATTTATCCCCTGGCCTGGTTGCCGGAGCTAGGGCCTGAGCCCTTAGAATTTCTTGTTCCAACTCAGATGAGACCCCCGCCACTACCACCCCTGGGGGAAGAATGGAGGATGGCTGCTTGGGGGGTCAAAACTTCTGGACAGGGCATCCGCTTTAACATTTTTGGACCCCGGTCGAAAAGTAATGGAGAATTGAAAGCATGAAAAAAAAAATGACCAACGGGCTTGTCTAGGAGTAAGCCTCTTAGCAGATTCAAGGTATGCCAAATTTTTGTGATCCGTGACAACCGTGATAGGGTGAGTCGCCCCTTCCAAAAAGTGCCTCCATTCCTCAAACGCCAGCTTGACCGCAAGAAGTTCTCTATTGCCTACATCATAGTTTTTCTTGGATGAAGAGAACTTCTTGGAGAAGAAGGCACAGGGTTTGAGATTGGTAAGGGTGGCCGGACCCTGGGACAGCACAGCCCCCACCCCCACTTCAGAAGCATCCACCTCCACAATGAATGGTTTGGACGGGTCTGATTGTACCAACACCGGGGTGGACATGAAACACTTCTTAATAGCTGAGAAGGACTCCTTAGCGAGTACAGACCAATTTTTAACATCAGCACCCTTCTGGGTAAGATCCGTGAGTGGTTTAACCACTTGTGAGAAACCTTTAATGAATCTCCGATAATAGTTCGCAAATCCTAAGAAGCGCTGGAGCCCCTTGAGATCTCGAGGCTGAACCCAGTCAGCGATCGCCAGCACCTTCTTAGGATCCATTCGAAACCCCTCACAGGACACAATAAACCTCAAAAAAGACAGTTCCTGTACAAAAAATGAACATTTTTCCAATTTAGCGAACAATTGGTTCTCCCTGAGTCTCTGGAGAACTGTCTGTAGATGTTGCAAGTGAGATTGGCTGTCCGGGGAATACACCAAAATGTCATCCAAATAAATAATAACAAAATGGCCTATCAGGTCAGAAAATACAACATTGATGAAATTCTGCAAAATAGCGGGTGCATTGGTTAACCCAAACGGCTTTACCAGGTTTTCAAAGAGTCCTTCTGATGTGAGGAACGCAGTTTTCCACTCGTCTCCTTCCCGAACCCTTATCAGATTGTAGGCCCCCCAGAGATCTAACTTGGAGAACCATTGGGCCACAGCTAACTGGCTACATAAGTCTGGGATGAGGGGAAGCGGGTAAGTGTTCCTAACCGTTATCTTGTTCAGTTCCCAAAAGTCGAGGCACGGCCGCAAACCACCATCTTTCTTCTTCACAAGGAAGAATCCTGCTGCCACAGGTGACACAGAAGGCCTGATATGCCCTTTGCGGAGACTCTCAGCTATGTACTCCTTCATGGCTTGGCGCTCGGGCCCGGACAAATTGAACAATTGAGCCTTAGGTAACTTGGCTCCGGGTACTAAATCAATGGCACAAGCGTAGGGTCTATGTGGTGGCAGCGCCTCAGCCTAGCTTTTGGAAAAAACGTCTTTGAAATCCTTCAGGTACTCCGGAATTCCTTCCAGACCGACAGACGACACAGATACGGATTTAACAGCGTTCAGAAGATGTCCCAGGTTACCACATTTATCTTTACATCCCCACTGAGTGATCTTCCCTGTCACCCAATCAATGGTAGGTTTATGGCGTTGAAGCCAAGGCATCCCCTGTACCAGTCCTGCAGGCAAGTTATCTAGCACAAGACAACTTGGTTTTTCCACATGAGTGGAACCCACTTTTAGAGAGAAAAGTTCAGACCTGCAACAGATACTGTCCTGGGTAAGAGGGGATGAGTCAATTGCCACAAGTTTAACAGGATCCTGAAGCCTGACTGTCCCTATCTTATTAAGAGTCATAATTTTGGTATCAATCAGGTTCACGGCAGAACCACAGTCAACAAAAGCAGTAGTCTGAACCGGACCATTACCAAGTTCCAGTTCCACCTGCAGTACCATTTTTGCACGAGAGGAAAATTGTACCTGAAGGTCTGGGTAGCCTCCTCTACTACTACCCAGACGTAGTCGTTTCCCGCCATCTTGGAGGATGATGGACAGGAGGGGCAGTCCTTCGCCCAGTGTCCAGATTCCCAACAATAGAAGCACAACTGCTTCTCCCGGCGGCAGCTTTCCTTTTCCTCACAGGTGACAGCGCTCGCTCCATAGCCACAGGAAGAGTCCGGGTCTCATCTCCACTGAAGAATAATGGTGTTTCCAGTTGCATAATGCCTCTAGCCCGCAGTCTGCGATCCATGCGAACCGCTTGGGTCATGGCATCCTAGGGGAGTCAGGTGGAGGATGGAGTGCCAGGGCATCCTTCAGACGTTCACACAGGCCTCTACGGAACAGACCCCGAAGGGCGGCATCACTCCAGGAAATCTCGGCTGCCCAACGTCTGAATTCAGTACAGAACCATTCGGCTGAGTGCTTCCCCTGACAGACACTCATCACCTAGTCCTCAGCCAAACGCACTCTATCAGGCTCATCATAAATAAGCCCTAAGGCTTCAAAAATCGCATCCACAGACATTCTCTCAGGGGCAGAAGGGGAAAGCAAAAATACCCAGGCTTCTGGGGACCCCCTAAGCAGGGACATCACCACCCCCACCCTCTGCTTCTCATCCCCAGAGGAGCGGGGTCTCAAAGAGAAAAAGAGCTTACAGCCCTCCTTAAATGCTCTGAATTCATCTTTGTTACCAGCAAACGTGTCCGGCAATTTAACCGGGGATTCAGGTGGGACTAAAATGACATCTCTATTCCCCACCTGCTGGAAGCCTGCGGAAAGCACCCCCTGAACCGAGTCCGCAACCCGCCATTGGGACTGGGCCAGAGCTTGGTGTTCCAAACTAAGCTTCTGCAGCGACTGAGTCAAGCATTTCACCTGCTCAGATAAAGCACACATTGGGTCCATGCTGCAGAAGTGAGGAGAGAAAAAAAAATTGTAGGCCAGTTATAATGTCAGGAACACTGCACTGAGCTTGCTCACTGATCCAGTGCTCATGTCCTGAGTAAAGCGAACTGTGCTCAAAGATACCTGTGGAGCGAGCAGCAGCCGAGTAGGTGCGTACTTCAGAATAGCAGGACCTGAAGCACGTGACTGCTAGGGGCGTGGCCTAAACTCCAGAGAGCTAGGATCTGCAAGATAACTCCTAGCAGGGTAACTGCGAGACAAAGTTACCAAGGGGCATAGACAGGGAGGATAGTCAGGACGTAGCCAATGAGTCACACACAGAGATAGCTGCAAGGTACAAGAGGGGCGAGCAGAGAGTAGTCAGGTCACAGGCAATGAGTCATACACAGAGATAGCTGCAAGGTACAACAGGGGCAAGCAGAGAGTAGTCAGATCACAGGCAATGAGTCATACACAGAGATAGCTGCAAGGTACAAGAGGGGTGAGCAGAGAGTAGTCAGGTCCAGACAATGAGTCATACACAGAGATAGCTGCAAGGTACAACAGGGGCGAGCAGAGAGTAGTCAGATCACAGGCAATGAGTCATACACAGAGATAGCTGCAAGGTACAACAGGGGCGAGCAGAGAGTAGTCAGATCACAGGCAATGAGTCACACACAGAGATAGCTGCAAGGTACAAGAGGGGTGAGCAGAGAGTAGTCAGGTCCAGACAATGAGTCATACACAGAGATAGCTGCAAGGTACAAGAGGGGTGAGCAGAGAGTAGTCAGGTCCAGACAATGAGTCATACACAGAGATAGCTGCAAGGTACAAGAGGGGCGAGCAGAGAGTAGTCAGGTCACAGGCAATGAGTCATACACAGAGATAGCTGCAAGGTACAACAGGGGCAAGCAGAGAGTAGTCAGATCACAGGCAATGAGTCATACACAGAGATAGCTGCAAGGTACAAGAGGGGTGAGCAGAGAGTAGTCAGGTCCAGACAATGAGTCATACACAGAGATAGCTGCAAGGTACAACAGGGGCGAGCAGAGAGTAGTCAGATCACAGGCAATGAGTCATACACAGAGATAGCTGCAAGGTACAACAGGGGCGAGCAGAGAGTAGTCAGATCACAGGCAATGAGTCACACACAGAGATAGCTGCAAGGTACAAGAGGGGCGAGCAGAGAGTAGTCAGGTCCAGGCAATGAGTCATACACAGAGATAATAACGCAGTACAAAATCAACAGGCAAACTCACAACGGGAAACAGAACCGGGTCAGAACCATATAAACAAGCTATAGCAACAAACAGGCACACAGGGGTCAGCACACTCGGCCAAAGGCAAAAGTATAACTGGCAGGGATTGTAGCTTCCCAGGGGTTTAAGAAGCTCTCCCAGAACCAGAAAGAGGTCACAATCATTAACCCCAGGTGTGCAGGTCAAAACCTGTACCGAGCTCCAGACATTAACCCCTGACGTGCAGCTCAAAAACCTGCACTGGGATCATGACAGAGGGAACACTGAAGCCCTCAACCCTGGATCCCCTGATGAACTCTTGTACTTTCTAAGGAGGAAACGCGTCGGGAATAAGAGGGAGCTGAAATGGCTGATAAGTCCCACGACTGTGTGGAACCTTTTTTTCATGGCTATTGATATCGGATTATTTACCCATTTATGTGCTGGTTTCTGAAAGTAGAGAGTAGATTAACACCACTACTGGGTGGGATTCCTATACGACGATTTGATGTTTAGTTATGTAGCCATTTTGTTGGACATAAAGAAAAAAAATCACATTGGGCGTTAGGCTATTTTGACTGAGGGCATAAGAAGGAGCTAATTATCTAGCAGCACCTTGTCATCTGATGTCTCACTTTGCACCCACTTGTTCTGTTAGTGGTCCTTGTGCTATAAGACCACTTGACTATTATGGGCACTGTGCAATAAACTTATTGATGATAAACTTCTTTTGTTTAGACTGTAGCCCCCCAAAAGACTATTATTGTGATTACATACTCTGGCCATATCGTTAGTGTTGGGTATTAATGTGACTGTATATCTGGGCTGCATCCCTCCTGGAACATACAGCAATAACTATGAGATATTCATCTCTTTATTATACCTTGATTTGACCTGGGGTGCTCCCTTCAGCGGTGTTTGTATGTGTGTGTTTTTGTGAATATTTTAGTGTGTAGGATATATAGGGTGCACTAGGGTCCCTATGGCTACCGACGTTGCCATCACATCTACAACTAGGGTGCCACCTCCGTTGGCAGAACCTTAGGGCTCATTTAGTGAGGGATTAGCCCTTAGACAAGATGTTATACTTTATTTTTCCTGCTGACCCTCTATTTTTGCACCATTTTTAGAGGTCTATTTTCTTTTGGTGTTTAATAAATATTGAGACCCTACTATTTCAGAAAGAAGGTTTTGACCAAATCGAGACCTACCATAAAGGCTAGAGACTTTCCAACATCAGTAACCAAACCTAGACCCACAATAAAGGTCAGAGACTCCTCAACAACAGTAACCAAACCTAGCCCTATCATGAGTGCCAGAGTATGACCCACATCAGTAACTAAAACCTAGACCCACCAAAAAGACTGTAGATTTGTTAATATAAGGAATATTTCAGTCTTTCTGGTGGGCATAAGTCTTGCTCAAAGATGATGAGAATCTTTGGGCTTCTGTGGTGAGTCTGATTTGAGTTAGTGATGTTGACAACCAAAACTCAGACTCACTATAGAGGTCAAAGGCTTCTCAACACCAATAACCATAATGTAGTACCACCATGTGTTTAGTTTTATCATGGCTCATTGTCAACTTTTCATGATTCAGATTCAACCTCCACAACAGTCAGGATCTTCTCTAAAAAGTAGTCTTTGGTCCATGTTGGGCAGTAAAATTGGTTGTTGTTCAGTGCATCATACACCGCGCATGACCTTCATGGTTTCCTTGATTTCTCCTGCTGAGGGCAAGGGTCAGTTTAGGGTTCCTGCACCCAGTTGTCAGTCTTGTACCATTTCTTCTCATGTCTCTGTAATTCAGACGGGACAACTAGATGGAGCAGGATGTGTCTTCAATAACCATAGCATAGGTCCATAAGGGACATGTAAATAATGGAGGTAGCATTCTCCCTGGCCAGAAAGTAATAGTGATCTGGGGTCCTAGACTTTATTTAACTTGGAGTCTTTGCTTTATGGCTGATCTGATGTGGAGGAGATTCCTGGGGTCTCAGGATACCGGTGATCAGAGAATTAACCATTTGTCATTTCTCCGCAGTTTGTGGCCACGTTGCTGCTGCTTTATCCCTGCTCATTGCTGGAATCTACGAAATCCATCGCAAGTGGTTTCCGCTGGTGGAGCAGACTCTCTCGGGGAAGGTTTTGTTGGTGTCCTCCATGTCCTGCCTCCACCTGGCTCCACAATATGTCTTCCTGGGAATAGCCGAGGTCATGGTGGCGCCTGCTTGTACGTGTCACATAAAGTAATTGCACTCCCCCCATTCAGGGTCTAATCCCGGGAGGTCACATGTGTTGGTCGGGTCAGTAGAGCACAGGGAGTTGATCAGCGTCTGCAGACTAAACCCTCTGGGACTCTGAAGTTCTCAACTGAATCCTCTGGTACTCTGCAAATTCCGACTGAACCCTCTTGGACTCTGTAGAACCTGACTGTCATGAACTGGAAGTGTTTGGTTGCCCCCAGGTCTTCTTCAGGAGGGATTTTAGTTTATCCCACTTTCCAGTTCCGGTTTGGAATTTGCAGCTCTCTGGCGCCCCCCTTACCCTCAGGTCAGTCAGGGATCTGCACATACGATAGTCGCCAGACCGGCCACCTGGTCGTGTACTGGCTATTTGGATAATCTGCAGGGAGGGCGGTATGACTATTCCCACTCTTGGCAGGGAATAACACTTTATAAACCTCCGTCCGTCACTGCCAGAGTCTTCCAAATATCCCAGAATACCCTTCGCTGCCACCAGCTCCTGATTTTAATTTATATCAGGTAAGGAGCCAACCGAATCAGTAGCATTGACTTAGTCGAAGGACGTGGGGATAGTAAAGTTTTAGATTTTACTCCAAAAGAATATGCAGTGTTTACAAAAGTATGAAAAGATGTTACAAAATGAGACAATTACAATATGTACAGATAATTATAAAACAAAAGAGATTAAAGTGAAGACTTACATATTTCGGTTACTGGCAAGCCATGTGGTGTGGGGGAGGGAAGACGTCTCAATGCATCAGGTCAGGTTGCCCAGCTTCTAGTAGCTGACTTTGAGGGTAAAAGACCCCCCTTGTCTGGGCCTCTGAGTTTTATACCCTTGCCCAAAACTAAGGGTCTCCCTGGATGTCCTCATGGGGTGGGCGGAGCTATGGAATGCACTCCCCTTTTCACAAGGACTGAAAACCTACTAACAACTTATTAATTTCACATCTCGGGCTGGAAAACTCGGAGAGCCACGGCGGGACTATCATCATAGAATCATAGAATCATAGAATCGTAGAGTTGGAAGGGACCTCCTGGGCCATCTGGTCCAACCCCCTGCTCAAAGCAGGATTCGCTAAATCATCCCAGTCAGATGTCTGTCCAGCCTCTGTTTGAAGACTTCCATTGAAGGAGAACTCACCACTTCTCGTGGCAGCCTGTTCCACTCATTGATCACTCTAACTGTCAAAAAGTTTTTTCTAATATCTAATCTGTGTCTCCTCCCATTCAGTTTCATCCCATTGCTTCTAGTCTTTCCTTGTGCAAATGAGAATAAAGTTGAGCCTTCTACAATGTGACAGCCCTTTAGATATTTGTAGACAGCTATTAAGTCTCCTCTCAGTCTTCTCTTTTGCAAACTAAACATTCCCAAATCCTGCAACCTTTCCTCATAAGACAGGGTTTGCAGACCGGTCACCATTCTGGTCGCTCTTTTCTGAACTTGCTCTAGTTTGTTGATGTCTTTTTTAAAATGTGGTGCCCAAAACTGGACACAATATTCCAGATGAGGTCTGACCAAAGAGGAGTAGAGGGAAATAATGACTTCACGTGATCTAGACTGTATGCTTCTGTTAATACATCCTAGAATTGCATTTGCCTTTTTTGCTGCTGCATCACACTGTTGACTCATATTCAGTCTGTGATCTATTAGTATACCCAAGTCTTTTTCACATGTGCTGTTGCTTAGCCCTATTCCTCCCATTCTATATATGCTTTTTTCATTTTTATTGCCCAGATGTAGTACTTTGCATTTTTCCCTGTTAAAAACCATTCTGTTAGTTGCTGCCCACTTCTCCAGTTTATTTAAATCTTTTTGAATCCTCTCTCTCTCTTCTCTAGTATTAGCTATCCCTCCTAGCTTTGTGTCATCAGCAAATTTAATCAGTTTACCCTCAATTCCTTCATCTAAATCGTTGATAAAGATGTTGAACAATACAGGGCCCAGGACAGAGCCCTGTGGTACCCCACTTGAGACATTCTTCCAACTGGATGTGCAGCCATTTACGACCACTCTTTGGGTCCGATCACTAAGCCAGTTATGAATCCACCTAACAGTTGCCTTGTCCATTCCATACTTAGTCATTTTTTCAATAAGGATTGTATGAGAGACTTTGTCAAATGCTTTGCTGAAGTCAAGATATACTATATCTACAGCATTTCCTTGATCCACCCAATCAGTGATACCGTCATAGAAGGAAATTAAGTTAGTCTGACATGACTTATTAGTTACAAACCCATGCTGACTCTGTTTAATCACTTCATTCTTATCCAGGTATTGACATACATGTTGTTTAATAATTTGTTCAAAGATCTTTCCTGGTATAGAAGTCAGACTCACCGGCCTACAGTTGCCTGGGTCCACCTTCTTCCCCTTTTTGAAGATAGGAACAACATTTGTTCTGAAATTAGCTTTCTATTAACCCTACACATGGAGTGGAAGTATGACCCGGTTAAGCAGAAATCCGTTTCTCGGATTCTGCTGGTGCTGGCATCTAGAAAACTCACTGGGTAGTGGTTCTGCTATTGTAGATGTCAGAAATGTGAGATTCTTACCTATATCAATAATTGGTGCCATTACATTTGATCTTAAATGAACACTGTACTAGGACAAAGAAAGTCTTGGTTTGCCATGTGCTTCAGACACACGGCGGAGGGGGCTGCTCACAACTAGTGATGAGGGAGTATACTCATTGCTCGGGTCTCCCCGATCATGCTCAGGTGGTCTCCGAGTATTTTGGCGTGCTCCGAGATTTAGTTTTCTCAGCTGCATGATTTGCGACTGCTAGACAGCTGGAATACATGATACATGTGTGAAATGCCTGTTTGTTAGGGAATTCCCACATGTATTTAGCCTGGCTTCAAGTTACAAGTCATGCAGCTGAGACGACGAAGAAAACTAAATCTCCTAGCAAGACAAAATACTCTGAGATCACCCGAGCATGCTCACGGAGACCCGAGCAACGATGCTGCTTGCCCATTACTACTCACAACACATTCTTGTGGGGGAAGAGTGGTACAGAATTACGCAGGCACACAGAGTGCCAGGCAGCCGCGAGTCGGCAAGGGGCTTTGTGTGTATTGTAAACACCTGGTGGGGGGCAGGGCAGTGTGTGTGTGTCAGTCAAGCAGTGTGAAGTTCTAGAAGTGTACTTTCAATATGGGCATATTCATTTCATCGTGACACTGACCAAACCCTCTAGGACTCTGCAGACCAGATAAACACAAGCTTGTATAGCCGTATTCTGTGCTGCCAAGGACTCTGCTCTGTTCGCTGTCACAGGGACCACACAAAGGAAGGAGGAGACACAAAGTGTAACACCCCTCCATGGGCAGGGTTTCAGGTAGTTCTTAAGTCAATATGGTGCTGACCAGAGGAAGCTGAGTAACGTGACTGCTTAATATCTGCGATATGATGTTATACTCCAGAGATATCTAGGTTTTTGTTATATGTAAATTAGCTGTTAGGTTCTATGGGTGTGACATAGATCTCCCGGAGACTCCGCCTCCAAGAATTATTATAAGGAGTTACCAGTGTGATGTGCGCACCCTGCTCTCCTGATCTCACTGCAGAGCTGTGTGTGATTATATCCAGCGGACACCGGGAATGGATGGCAGGATCTTCTCTGGGGTAGACCAGGCTGCTGTGGGAAAGTCCTGTCATCTGGCTTGTCTGCAGATGTGGTTCAGCTTTAGGGCTCCCTGTCCTCTCACACTGGGTTGCAGGGCTGTCAGCACTCACTCTGTGCCTGTGTGTCCTCGGCCCTTAAGGGGAAAGATGTCCTCTCTCAGCAATTGATGACAACCCACATGTCTCTCTCTTTGACTATCTCCTCCTTTCTTCTCCCACTTGCTCAGCCATTTAGGCTCTTCCTCTGCTACTTCTCCTCTTAGAGGATATAATGTGGAGCATAGGCTGTTGGGAGTTGTAGTCCAGGGAAATCCAGAAAAGAAGCATTATAGTCTGCTGCTGTAAATGTTTGCTTATTCCCAGCTACAGAAGTCTCCATGCACCATGCTGTCACTGCAGGCGCTACAACAGGAAAGAGGAGGAAGAGCCACAGGAAGGAGGAGGAGACAGAAAGGAGGTGAAGGCACAGAAGAATGTAGGAAAGAGGAGGAGATACAAGAATGAGGCAGAGCCATAGGGAGGAGACCTAGGAAGGAGGAAAAGGAGCCACACAAGAAAGAGAAGTCACAGGGAGAGGAAGGAGACAGAAAGAGACAGAGAAATACAGAGGGGGAGCCACAGAAAGGAGGAGCCACAGTAAGGAGGAGATGGGAAGGAGGCAGAGCCATGGGAAGTGTGGTATACCAGTTCCCGTTCTACCTGTTGCTGAATGAGGCAGTTGTCATGTGGCAGTAGATTTGTTCCAGTGTGTCAGGATTACTTTGAAAACTGTAAGTTAGGAGATGTAATTCATTGCATTGTATAGCAACGACTCATAAATGTGCTTTGCTGCCATCTACTGGCCAATGTGTATATGAAAGCTAAGTGATTATTCTCCTCACAATAAGCTGCCATAGAAATGGGTGGGAGGAGCCTCCTAGCTCAGGCTCACAAACTTCTTGAGGTAACTTCCAGTTCTGGGCGGTTCAAGCTGCCTGAAGGAGCAAACACTACTGCTCCCATCAAAGTTTACCATGTGTGTCCACGCTGAGGGGACATCTTCCTCCACATAATCTCCTCCACAAAGGAGTGAAGTCTTCTAGATAGAAGTGATAACGCTGCACATGTGCTCTTCGGCATGCTGGTTATACTGCTTGCTTTTAGCCAGGACCAAACCAACGTGGCTGTTATGTCACTGACTTTGCTTAACCTACCCCCTGCGAAAGGGAACGGTACACTCAAAACTGTGAGTACTTCCACGCTTTAGTGTGAAGAGAACTCTGTTCCAGCCGCCCTGAGAGGCCATAACCTCGCTTGTCTCATGAGGAGAGAATCACTACTTTCATACGCACAACATACTGTGAACTTTGCCTTTAAGAGACTGTACTCTGATACCTCCTTCAGTGAGATTGCACTGACACCACAGGTGCTCCGAAACATGCACCCAAACCACCGCTACAGGAGTGCACACAGGGGTCCTACACCATCCACAAGTGCCACCTCCTGCTATTAACAATTGTTGTGGACACGAGGGAAGTGTTGAGGGGTACAGTGACCCAGTTCAGCTACCGCGACATCATTATCTGCTGCCAGTGGGACTACATGCCCCAGCTGGCCCTTCTGCAACATCTGGCACCTCCCCAGTGGCTCACCACAATTTTTGGCGTCACGGACAGTTTTCATCTGTGTGCCTATGTAAGGGTCGGCCAGGGCGGTAGTCGTGGCTGAGGTAAACGGCTCAGGCATGCCATCGTCTTCCCTCACTTAGACATGACAGTTCTCTGTCAGCATACCTGTTGCTCCATTCTTCTCACTTTCAAGGCCTTCCCCAGGTGGCTGCGCATTTTTTCCAACTCTTTTGGCAAAAAGGAAGACACAGTTCAATTCCAGCTTTAAACAAGAAACTTTACTCTTGTGTATTCTTAGTCAGTTCTCTTCAGTTACAGCATTGACATCATGTAACACGCAATCTGTCTTCTTTACTTTCCCTAGTTTCTCACTGTCACCTTCCAGAACATTCCCGGGCCGTCCCATTCCTGTCAGAATCACAGCATCCTCCCTGATCCGCTTCACCATTTTTGGGAGTTCCCCTGTCTGTTTCACCCCAGACAAAAGGGCATCTGCCTCATAATGAGCGATCTGTGCTGTCGTACTGCTGCCAACTGTCTCACTACCATCTGCAGTGTAGTGCTCGGTAGTGCAATGTTCTGCACTTCTGTCATCTGTGGTCCTCAGGCCCTGAACGGCAGGGTTCATGACCTTAAACATTATGGGGCTACCTGCCCTGTCAGGGCTACTAAGCCCAACTGACTAAAATGCCAGATGCTCCCTGACCTAACCACAGTTAGCCCCTCCTACATTAACTTTTTGCATTCTGAGCATAACTATATCCCCATCTAGTGGGTCTACTAGGGAACTACACTTGCCCTACATAAATACGATAATAGCAAAGCATACAGAGAATTATACGGTGGACATTAATCAAAATTAAATATACATAACATAAATAAAAGGCACATATATCACGGCTTTAGACATCGCTTACACCTATATCAGAGACTCTGTCCGATTGTGAGAAGTCACCTCCGCATCTACATCATGAGTGAACCCAACGACAACAGCCAAGCTGGTGCTAGAAGCCCTTCCGTGCCCGTTGTGTGCAACATGCCGTTCTCTGTCCCATTTTATCCTGGGGCACCCTGGTTGCCACGCTACATGAGGGAGCCACACACCTTTAGAGACTTCCATGACAAGTTGTTGGCTCACTTTCTGTTTTACCCCCTCTCTCCAGAACATCAAGTGCAGATCCTGTCAGCTTGAGGGTGCTGCTTCCAGGGAAGTTCGACCCTGACCCCATCAGTGAAGAGAACCCCTGAACAAAGCCTTGTGTAACTGAAGAATGCCTTTGAAGTTACATCCATCTCTGAGGTCAAGATGAGATGCTTCACCTTTGCAGACTTCAAGACCCTAGCCATCCATGTCCTCGGCAATGAATATACATAGGGAAACTGTCATCCTTGGCTGTGTCTGTTCCTGCTACCCCTCCATCTTTCCAGATGACATCCCCAGGTGCCATGCAAGGTACACAAGCTGTGCAGACTCCCGCTGTGGACTTCAAGGCATCCCTTGTAGCCCGTGTACATGACATTGCCAGAGGACTTGAGCAAGTCTCCCAGCAGATCAAAAACCTGAATATTCCACCTCCATGCTCCAGGGAACAAACCCTCTCTCCCCTGAGCCTCCACCCAGAAGTCTACCTCCAGACCAAGATGCTCACCGTAAGAGACCTTTCATAGAATCATAGAATGGTAGAGTTGGAAGGGACCTCCTGGGCCATCTGGTCCAACCCCCTGCTCAACGCAGGAGTCACTAAATCATCCCAGACAGATGTCTGTCCAGCCTCTGTGTGAAGACATCTATTGAAGGAGAACTCACCACCTCTCGTGGCAGCTTGTTCCACTCATTGATCACAGCATTGCCACAGATTTGGACACACCGAGGCCCAGTGCTATTGGTTAAACGGGCCACCCCCGAGTCTGAGGACCACCCCTCAGGAGGGAGAAGACAAGGTCCAAAGGGATCATCCATGTGGGTGCCTCGCTTCATCTCACCCTGCCTGCACATAACTATCCTGGTAAACCGTGTTCCTCTGGAAGCTCTCATCGACACTGGCTCACAGTTAACACTT
Organism: Dendrobates tinctorius; assembly: GCF_039654945.1. Taxonomy (NCBI): domain Eukaryota; kingdom Metazoa; phylum Chordata; class Amphibia; order Anura; family Dendrobatidae; genus Dendrobates; species Dendrobates tinctorius. The sequence continues at coordinate 1,625,369 of NW_027362126.1, read as the reverse complement.
TGCAGAAGTGGGCATATCTTGAACATTGAGACTTTAGTGGCTTAAATAACCCTCCAGATGTCTGGATGAACATTATAGCTAGTAAAGGTCAACCTACACCTCACCAGGGTTACTGGGAGCTCACTATTCGGATTGGAGACATTAAGCTCCAAAGACAGGGTGTCATTGTATCTGATATAGAGGATGAGAGTTTTGCTATAATAGTTCTAGGCATGAATGTTCTTAGAAATTGTTTTCCAGAAGTGTTGTCTGCCTGGCATGCTCTCTCCCTACAGCTACATCTTCTGATCAGCGGACCATTCAGCATGCCATTCAGGTGCTTGTCGTCCAGCACAACTTTGCGAACAGCAAAGGTGAAATTTTCCGTGTCCGCGTCTGAGACACCCGACCTGTGATTCTACAGCCTAGTTCAGAGACCATGGTATGGTGCAGTGCCCGACCAGGTATTGAAAATCAAGATTATCAGGCTCTCCTCAAACCAATCCTGCTAGAAGGACAACCATTAGTGAAAGCTGCTCACAGCATTGTAACTGTCTCCATCGGAAGACTGCCAGTTCGACTGATTAAGTGACGCACCTGTAAACTTCCACAAATTTCATCCAGTAACGCAGTTGTCTCAACTCTCACCAGAAGTCATCATCCCAAGTGAGGTAACAGCTAATCAACATCCACGCAAGCTGTCCAAGACAATAAGAAAGCTTCTTCAGACCCCTGGTGGACTGAGCTGAATGTGGGAGATGCCACTTTTCCAGTAGAGAGAATCAAAGGAGTTCTGAACATTGCCAAGCGCCATCATCAAGCATTCAGTAAGCACCCTTTGGATTTTGGTAAGACTACTCTCAATCAGCATCGCATCATCCTCCCATCAAGCAACAACATAGTCCCATACCACTTACAAAGTATCAGCCTGTCAAGAAAATGTTTCAAATTTCAAAAACTGACCGTCACATCCAAGCATAAGCATAGTGTGAACAGGTGCTTAACCTAGAGTCACCAACTCATATACATTCAAGCAAAAAGGAAGCACACTGCAGCACCAAACCATGCAAACATGAAAAATGAATAATGAATTGCATCACTGCATTAGAAGTACGAAAAATTGAGAAAGTTTAGCGCATAAAATGGCCAAGTTATGTGTACCTGGAAGCCACGGTAAGGCGTTCCTCATTTTCCAGGTCCCTGTCTATGCCAATCCTCACTAAGACTGTAGTCTCCATCTGAATGGGAACCTATGAAAAATCCTCTGTTAGGACTGAAGTCTATATCAACGTGGAGGGGAAATATTTCAAGACATGAAAGAGGCTAATGTCATATGTAAAAGTCAAAGACCTTGAGCTGCATCTCTGGTCCTTGTGAAAAAGAAAGATGGCTACATCTGTTTCTGCATGGATTACTGCAATAGGAACATCACACACAAGGATGCCTACCCCTTGCCACGAAGTGACTGCTCTCAGATCTGTCTCATACTTCTCTACCCTTGACTTAACCTGCGGATACTGGCAAGTTCCCATGGCGCCAGAGGACATAACGAAGACTGCCTTTACCACATCAATGGGGCTTTTTTAATTTAATTTTATGCCTTTCGGGCTTTGAAGTGCCCCTGCTACTTTGAAACGTTTGTTGGAGAGATGTCTTGGCCACAAAAATTTCCAGAGTGTCCTTCTTTACCTTGATGATGTCATTGTCTATTCAGGGACATATGAAGACCACATTCATCATCTATCTGAAGTCTTCAAGGCACTAAGCCAACATGGCCTCAGAGTCAAGCCCTCCAAATGCCACTTGCTAAATCCACAAGTCAACTACCTTGGACATGTGGTAAGCGCAGAAGGGGTACAACCTGACCCAACAAAATTGCTGCAGTTCAAAACTGGAGAACGCCAACTACCGCCAAAGACGTCCGAAGCTTTTGGGATTTGCAGGCTACTATCGCAGTTTTATTCCTCACTTTGCTCAAGTATTTGACCCACTTACTGAGTTGCTACGGGGACGTCCCAAGGAAAACTAAAACCGTAGTCTTCTAGTAGAGTGGACAAATCGTCAAGATCAAGCGCTCCAAACTCTGAAGACCCTTCTTACCCAACCACCTATCCTGGCCTATCTTGATTACACACAGCCATTCCGTTTGCATACAGATGCTAGCCTCCAAGGGCTATGTGCTGTTTTGTCCACGTCCAGGACAACAAGGAGCATGTGATTGTTTACGCCAGCCGTAGCCCAGAGGGACTGAGAAGAATGATAACTACAGTTAGTTCAAGCTTGAACTGCTTGCACTTGTCTGGGCTGTTACAAAAAAATTCAAGAATTACCTGGCTGCCACGCTCTTCACTGTCTAGATAGACAATAATCCGCTAGCACACCTGGATACTTCCATGGAGCCATGGAACAACGGTGGTACCGAGAATGTCCTGCATGTAACATCACAAAAATGGATGCAGAGATCAAAAAGCACCCCTATACCCTATCAAGTCACAAAAAGCAGGAGAAATTGTTGCTCTTGATCACGTGAAATTGGGTTCAACTCGCTCTGGCTATATATATATATGTCCTCACAATTGTGGACCATTACGCAAAGATTGCCGCTACTGCTCCTGTCAAAGATCTTACAGCCAAATCTGCAGTTGAAGTCTTCTATACTGAGTTCGTCCAACACGATGGATGTCCAGACCACATCCTCACTGATCGCGGACCTGCCTTTGAATCTCAGCTTTTCCACGAGCTGTGTAAGTACAGAGATTGCATGAAACTGCGTACCACCGCTTACCATCCACACGGTAATGGACTATGCGAAAGAGTAAACCAAGTCATCATCGGTATGCTGCGCACTGCTTCTGCTACCAAGGGAACTGAGTTGCCTGAGATTCTGAAATTTCTTGTCCACATCTACAATAACACAACCCATTGCTCAACAGGTCATACTACATTCTATCTGATGTTCTGCCTACAAAACCAGCTGCCATCAGACTTGGCTCCAGGTGCAAAAGTACCTGACACCATTAATCATTCTCCACAAATGGACTGGGTGATTTAGCCCTGCAGACGCATGGTGGAAGCCAAGGAAATTGTTGTTTCGCATGGAGGAAGCACAAAGAAGAAAAGAAGACTATAATCAACATTTTCATGCCAAGCCCTTACAAATTGGCGACCGTGTCTGGCTTCAAAACAACCATCGGACTGGAAAATTGGATACACTTTAGGAAGTTGAACTGTATTCAACAACTGCTATACCCTTTCCATCGTCTGATGTGTATGAGAGATCCAAAATTGGTTGGAAACCCCTGACAGTACACAGAAATCGCCTAAAACTGTGTCTCAAGGAAGAACTCCGGAGGGAGTCGCCACTACCTAAGTCACCTTTCATTGGAACACAAAATCCTCCAGATTCATCCGGAAGACTTCTGAGCTTCGCTGAACTTATCTTTGCTCCACAATTTGGGTTTCGTGGCTATCATCAGTCCATTCCTACCTCAACAGAGAATACTTTTCTTCCACCTGAATCTAAAGGCAATGGACAGTACCTTTTAGATGCTCTTAGCGAAGTACAAAAGGTTTCCTACCTGTGCGGTACAGGGACTAGGTACCTCACCAGATATCCTTCTTGGATGATATGCCCTCTTGGCATTTACATACTCAGATTTACCAGATTAATATGTATTCTTTTTCTAGTTAATATAACAGGTCAAGGCCTGTGACTGGCTCACAAAACCAAGAAATGTTAAACCTCATTAACCCCATTTACCTGTAACAGTATTACAGTTCTTACTAAGAATGTTGTTTATGCTCATGTTTATTATTGCATTTTTCTATGGACATTTACATCAAATGCCTAGAGATTCAATCCTAACAATGTTCTGAATATTTCTCATGTTTCTATCCTACATTGGTTTTACTAGTAATTATTCCATTTTGCCTTGCACTTGTGTAAAAAACTTTTCTTCTGTATTCCTAACTTTGTCATTTGTACAAGGCTCCACCCTCCAACTGTACGCCGAGGACGGCTTTTCTTAAGAGGGGGAGTTTGTGGTATCTCGATACCCATTCTATTGCTGCTGAATGAGACAGTTGTTGTGTGTCAGTAGATTTGCTCCAGTGTGTTAGGTTAGTTTGGGCATTGTGAGTTAGGAAATGTAATACATGACATTGCACCAAAAAAAGAGCATGAACCACACCTCTAAAAATCATACGTTGATCTAGTGCCGCTAGGCAAAAATTTATATAACTGAACATGAGGTTCTTAGTTTAACATTCTGATCAGACTGTATGAAGCCCACTGCCATGTCACGGCAAACCTCGCAGTGGGTCCTACCGCCATAATGGAGCGGAGCCGTGCACCAACCACCCCACAGCAGAAATGCAACAGCAAGGCAGATGGCCCAACTCCTCGTGGCGGGGCAACAGAGGAAACAAAAATATTGGTGAATATGTTGTGTGCAGGGATCACTGACCGCCACCCCCTCACTATCCACAGGTTCTTTCATTACATTCTGCCTGGCTCCCAGCCGGATCCGAGGTCTCTGTATGGCAGTGATGACGGTATTCCAGACATTCGGCTGCTTCTTAGGAGCATTACTTATTCAGATTACGTTCTCAGCATCAGAAGGTTTGTATCCAGAACTAAGCAGCAAATCTCACTGCTGTATAATATAACTGATATCTGGGGAGCGGTGATGTCATTTCCTTTGATCTTGCTGATTTTTCACAGGAGACTGGTTTCCAGATGACTTGTCTTGCGGGCACATGGAGTGCTTCTTCTTCCTCTTGGCCTCCGTGATGCTCCTGAATGCCTTGGCTTTCTGGCAAGTCTCTCACAGGTAATGGGGCAGAACTCTCCTCCTCACCAGACTTTGCTCCTTTCTTCTCTTGGGTTCCTCCATGTCTGAGGTGCAGATGTTGGCCATCACCACATCATGGAGAATCTTCTATTTCATAACAGTAAATCCCAGTTGTGAGAGTTTTAGCCTCAGCAGTTGTCGGCTTTGGCCGCTTGGTGTCTGCTGACACTTCTTCAGGCCTACAGACAGTTTGTTGATGCAATGGTCAGTGCCGTCTTCTGTTATGAATGAGTCACCGTAGGAGGCAAAAGCAGAAATACAAGCTAAGTCCAGAAAACCAGAGAAGTTGGCAGCTATCAGATTGCAGACCCCTCAACCTATCAACACATCTAGCAGTAGCCGTGGGGGGTTCCTTCGATGCCCTAGACCCCTCGATCACAGCCGGAGAATTACATAGGCCTAAAGAAAGAAAGGGGAAATCTAAACTGCCCCAGAGCAGACCCCAAAGCAATAGGCAGCCCCCAACATATAATGACGGTGAAGCAAGATGAAAACACTAACACAGACAGAAAGATAGACTGAGCAAAGACGGGGCCCAAAACTACCTAGATAGGAAAGGACAGGAAGGCTGCTGTCTGCAATCTGCCAAAACCCTATCAAAGACATAAGCCAACAAGCTGATATGAAAAAGGCCCTGAAGCAGCTAGGCTTCAAAAACTAAATCAGCACTCAGGTATTTTCAGAAGACAGAGCTAAATGAATTCAGCACACCCCAGCAGGGAATGGCAGAAATCCAGAAAAACAAAGCAAAACAAAGTCAAAGCACCAATGCAAAAGGCCGAGCAGCAAACAGCTTTAGAGGAGCAGGAATTCAGACTGGTCTCCAAGGATCCCACAGAGAAATCACCCGCAGGGCAGAAGGGCGTCAGCAGCCTTATATCCAGTCAGTAACTCCACTCAGCCAGTCATCATCATCAGCCTCAGTTGTTTGATAATCAGGCTCACTACCTTTCTTTACCAGAAGAGGGAGTTCCTCGGGCCTCAGTAATGAAGGGGAAAATGAACTCACAACAGTCTTCTCTTCCACCATTTGGGATTGTCTGAGATTTCTTGTATAGTGACAGAGCACCGCTGACTATGACGGCAGCCATGAGTATAGACTACCCCTGTGTATATCATGGGCATTTATGGGAGGGAAGACTGTAGTGCCGGCGGTTTCCTTTTTACCTGTCTGTTTTCTCCATATTGTGATATAAAATGTCACCTGATGTGATCACCAGGGACCATATCCTGCGCCCAATCTCTGGTACTTGGTAACTCCTGCATAGACCTTCACATACACAGTGGGCCAGAAGGTCCAGCTGGGATCTCAGCCTGGGTTCTGGTGTAAATGGTTGAAATATGATCCTAATTAATACTAGGCGCCTCAAAGAGAATGCAGAGGACCAAATCTATGGATGACTCCAACGAGTCCACATCCATACAATGATAGAATTTGCCATCTCTGTCCTACAGATCTTTACATGAGTCTAGGTGGCCACAGCATTGCTTAAGCTCAAGAGGAGTGTATGTATGCATGAGCCTAACAGGAGTGCATGTATGTATAAGCACTAGAGGGTAAGCACGCATGAGCACTAGGGAGTGTATGTTTGCATGAGCATTAGAGGGTATGTACGCATGAGCACTAGAGAGTGTGTGTACGCATGAGCATTAGAGGAGCACATTTACACATGAGCATTAGGGAGTGTATGTACGCAGGAGCACTAGAGGAATGTGTGTACGCATGAGCGCTAGTGGAGTGCATATACGCAAGAGCAAGAAAGGACTGCATGTACACATGAGCAAGAGAGGAATATACAGTTGTGGCTAAAAGTATTGACACCCCTGCAATTCTGTCAGATAATACTCAGTTTCTTCCTGAAAATGATTGCAAACACAAATTCTTTGGTATTATTATCTTCATTTAATTTGTCTTAAATGAAAAAAACACAAAAGAGAATGAAGCAAAAAGCAAAACATTGATCATTTCACACAAAGCTCCAAAAATGGGCCAGACAAAAGTATTGGCACCCTCAGCCTAATACTTGGTTGCACAACTGTTAGCCAAAATAACTGCGACCAACCGCTTCTGGTGACCATCAATGAGTTTCTTACAATGCTCTGCTGGAATTTTAGACCATTCTTCTTTGGCAAACTGCTCCAGGTCCCTGATATTTGAAGGGGGCCTTCTCCAAACTGCCATTTTTAGATCTCTCCACAGGTGTTCTATGGGATTCAGGTCTGGACTCATTGCTGGCCACCTTAGAAGTCTCCAGTGCTTTCTCTCAAACCATTTTCTAGTGCTTTTTGAAGTGTGTTTTGGGTCATTGTCCTGCTGGAAGACCCATGACCTCTGAGGGAGACCCAGCTTTCTCACACTGGGCCCTACATTATGCTGCAAAATTTTTTGGTAGTTTTCAGACTTCATAATGCCATGCACACAGTCAAGCAGTCCAGTGCCAGAGGCAGCAAAGCAACCCCAAAACATCAGGGAACCTCCGCCATGTTTGACTGTAGGGACCGTGTACTTTTCTTTGAATGCCTCTTTTTTCTCCTGTAAACTCTATGTTGATGCCTTTGCCCAAAAAGCTCTACTTATGTCTCATCTGACCAGAGAACATTCTTCCAAAACGTTTTAGGCTTTTTCAGGTAAGTTTTGGCAAACTCCAGCCTGGCTTTTTTATGTCTCGGGGTAAGAAGTGGGGTCTTCCTGGGTCTCCTACCATACAGTCCCTTTTCATTCAGACGCCGACGGATAGTACGGGTTGACACTGTTGTACCCTCGGACTGCAGGGCAGCTTGAACTTGTTTGGATGTTAGTCGAGGTTCTTTATCCAACATCCGCACAATCTTGCGTTGAAATCTCTTGTCAATTTTTCCTTTCCGTACAGCAAATTAGAGTAAATAAACTCCAAATACGAAGCGTTCCATTAAAATACAATTTATTTCAATATATTTTTAAAAATGACATACACAATAAAATAAAACAAGATGTCTCCAAAATGAGACGTCACCAAAAATTATTTAAACCACCGTCAAGGCTAACAATTATAACCATTCAATTCAAAATAAACAGCATATTTTTATGCCAAATAATTGAAAGAGACTAATACACTTTATATTTAAAGAGGTATATATATCAGGAAATCAATCCATATAGAAGCAGAGCCCAGCTATATTAACTCCATAGTTATATATTTATTGTCAAAAAAATAAGTTATACGTATCAGCAGAGCCCAGCTCCATAATCACATATTTATTCCCAATAAAAAGATTATACATATCAAATAATACAAAATCTATGTTAAGCGTTTTCTAGAGGAAATGAATTTATACCTGATAATATGTAATGGTGGCGTCTCACTACCCCGACGCGCGTTTCGTGGTCTGCTTCTTCCGGGGGCGTGGTTTTGTGAGGACAAGGAGGGTATTTAAATATACCGGTATCCAATAAAAATGTCGGACTGATAAATACATACTGACGGCATAGTGACGCATGAACGCTAATGCCGCGCCCCATAGTAACCATCGATTCCCTAGAGACCGCTCACTGAACCACAGCTATAAGATAAATGTGGTCACGTAATGAGCGCCTTAGTGAATCGGTCTGGGTCCGGGTAACCAGCGCATGCGTACCGCCATTCAGCATGTTAAAGTTAAAAGGGAAATCACCAGCTTCATTCAATCAGCCTCGATCTACACAGTTAGCGCACACATACAGCCGTTCAATATATGCAAATTGCAAAGAGACAAAATTGTGTGCGGGCAGTACGGACTATTTATAGTAAGTCCAAATTTAATATAAGCATAATAGTATAATGAAAGCGTCAGTAAGTCCGGCTAAATCTGAACATATAGCCCAAATAGGGGAGTTAGCTGTGGCCATTCAATATGTAGGGCTTGTAAAGATTATAAAAAGCCCCAGTATGCTTGCGGTAAAAAACGGACTGTTTGTATCAAGTCCAAACTAAAACCCTCAATAGATCAGGCTGGATACAGACATATGACAAAAAAGAAACAATTACAAGAAAAGATTACCCTATAGTGATAGAAGAATAAACAACAATAATTAAACCACAATATATAAAGAAGGTTTATATTAATATAGTGCGATGTGACTAAATATAAAAATAATATTAATCACCATATTAACAGGTGTAGGAATTAAATAAAATTAAGTGAATAAAAAGTGCTTGGAGTAAAAAGGTGAAAGAAAAATAAATACAAATATAATAATTAATAATACAATATATAAATATAAGTCCCAAAGAGACAAATACCAAAATACAGTTATTTACACAACCCTATTTGTAATAATAATCACATCCATAGCATATAATGTAAATATACAATTACTACAGCGAGATAACTTACATATCATTACAAAAAGTTAATAACAAATATTCTCAAATCTCTGTAATAATTTTTATCATATTTCTTACAAATCCTAATACTTCTGAATAAAATCACAGAACTATATATATGTATCTTCTCTGGAGAATGCATTCAACTTCCTTATAAACAGTGATAGCTTGTCCGACACATGGGAAACCAATATAGCCACAAAAAAAGGGGGACATCCAAAAGCATCTAAATAATAAACATCTTTATCCAACATCCGCACAATCTTGCGTTGAAATCTCTTGTCACTTTTTCTTTTCCGTCCACATCTAGGGAGGTTAGCCACAGTGCCATGGGCTTTACACTTCTTGATGACACTGCGCACGGTAGACACAGGAACATTCTGGTCTTTGGAGATGGACTTGTAGCCTTGAGATTGCTCATGCTTCCTCACAATTTGGTTTCTCAAGTCCTCAGACAGTTCTTTGGTCTTCTTTCTTTTCTCCATGCTCAATGTGGTGCACACAAGGACACAGGACAGAGGTTGAGTCAACTTTACTCCATGTCACCTGGCTGCAAGTGTGATTTAGTTATTGCCAACACCTGTTAGGTGCCACAGGTAAGTTACAGGTGCTGTTAATTACACAAATTAGAGAAGCATCACAGGATTTTTCCAACAGTGCCAATACTTTTGTCCACCCTCTTTTTATGTTTGGTGTGGAATTATATCCAATTTGGCTTTAGGACAATTCTTTTTGTGTTTTTTCATTTAAGACAAATTAAATGAAGATAATACCAAAGAATTTGTGTTTGCAATCATTTTCAGGAAGAAACTGAGTATTATCTGACAGAATTGCAGGGGTGTCAATACTTTTGGCCACAACTGTATGTATGCATGAGCCTGAGAGGAGTGCATGTATGCTTGATCTTGAGAAGAGCTCATATACTCTTGAGCTCAAGAGGAGTGTATGCAAAGGTCCAGACGGAGGACATGTATGCATAAACCCAGGAGGAGGATTAAGGTGGGAGAGCACATGTACACATGAGTTTTGGGAGGAGCACATGTACACATGAACCCAGGAGATGGAGTGCTTTCATCAATTTTTTTTTTTGTATGGCAGATACTTGGACCTCAATGATCAGAATGAACATGGTTTCAGACCCAGTCTTCTGGAGGAGAAGTTGCTGCTACATGAGAAGTCTCTCAAGTTCTACGAGTCTTTTCTGGCCTGGCCATCATCACTTGGCCCTATAGAGACAACATTATAGCGTTCATCTTCCAGAGTAAAATTGTGAAATACTGGACACTATGGAGGCCACCAGGTAGGGGTTCTGAGGATCTCATCCACTGGAGACATAGGTCCCATTTACTGTCACGATGAAGATAACAAACTTCTACCAAATCAATGGTCTAAGGAGATGCCCCAATACCTGCAAAGGCCTTGTAAGGACAATTGCTGCAAAGCCAGCGCCATGTAGATGAGTCAGTAATTCTAGGGATGGAGCCCTCCTCTGTTGGTCAAGGGTCGGGCCTGAGTGTCATTCTCATAATGATGTCTACATGTGACCCCACATATGCCATAATTCCATATTGTATGGCCATAATGTAATCAGGACCAAAGAAGCTTACAATCTATCATAAGTGACTAATCTCCTCTGGTGTGTTGTACACCTTCCTGGGGATTTACCCGAAAACTTGGTCTCATATGGGTCAATCAACTGTACCTGTGGCTTCAAATAGAGACCTGGGGTATGTGGATTCCTATCCTAAAGATAGAAGTTGATGGATCACAGGGACCAGTTGTGAGTCGAGGTGAGAAGATCAAAGGGGGCAAATATGTTGACAATCCTGAGCCAGAGTATGAGCGGTCAAAAGGGCCGATCATGAGATGAAAGGTGAGGTGGTTACAGAGACTGATTCTGAATCAAGGGGTGAGGGGTTAAAGGTGACAATTTTGAGGCAGAAGGTGAAGGAGTCATAGGAGCCAATCATAAGCTACAGTGTGAGGTGTTTCATGGGCCAATCGGGAAATGAAGGGTGAAGGTTCATGTAGTGAAAATCAGGAGTCAGTGAGCAAGATTGTCACAAGGCCCAAATATGCCTCCAAAGGCGGGGGCTCAGAGGAGCTGATCATGAGGCTGAGAAAGTTAGAGGGGCCGACCATGACTCAGAGGCTGAGAGGGTCAGAGGGAATAACCATAAGCCAGAATCTAAGGGGCTCAGAAGGGTGATATAGAAGGATTAATGTTTTTCCTTCTTGATCTAGAATTTGTTTTTATATTAGTGTTGTAGCCTTATAGTCTCATATTCAAAGAGTTTATACTTCTTATCTCATATGCAATGATTTTAAGATTCTGCAAAAACATGTTTTGGGTACATGTTAAATAAAGTCATCATGACCTGGGTAACGAGGGCTACATGAGTTACTGAAAATGGTATAAGAGACAGCATTCTTGTGTGAATGAACAGAAAGTGACTTGCTCACAAGTGTGCATGCTTTTCGGTGTGAATGATATGCTGTGTTAATTTTTATATGTATGTTTAGGAGAACCTCTGAATGACATAAGGAATAAGTAAATAAGTCCCTGGTTGATAAGAGGCTCCGTTAGGTGTGGTGTGTTGGTATCTGCTTCTAGTTGTGTGGTTGATGTACATCTAGTTGAGGGGTAGCCCACTGCACGGCTGGTCTAGTAGGTGAGAGGCCAATCTTACCTGGGTCTTCCTACTTTAGTCAGCTGGTCTAATGGGTGAGAGAGCTGAAAGAGCCTTCTGTTACGCCCTGCTGGTCTACCGGGTGAGAGCCACGAGAGCCTTCCCGCTACACCTTTACCGCTCATTCTGACTTGCTAGAGTGTGGCCCGTAGACAAGGTCCAGGCACACTGAGGGCATTTGCAGAAAGGTGAGCTGTCTGGAGAATAAGCTGTAGCCATGGGCAACTTGTTCTGTGTGCAGTCAGGGCCCCCAATGGGATTCAAAACAGCTATACAGATCGTAAAAGACGATGATGTTGTGTAACTGAGAAAGTGCAGCAACACGGAAGTAAGGTGTATTATGAATGTTTTGATGCGCAAAAGTGTAAGACTATGACCGGCACATGACTGCTACTGCCACACCTCTGTATAACCAGAGACACAGACAAGACAGACGGACTTGAAAACATTGTGGTCAGCCAAACCCAGACTGGCGAGATACTTGTGTGACCTGTGCTACCAGCCGGCCGAAGAGAGTTACACTGAATCCTGTCCGGACAAGATCACATGTAGTGATTAGTGTTGAGCGATACCACCCGATACTGAAAAATATCGGATCGGAATGGATCAGCCGATCTAAAAAAAGTATCGGGTATCGCCGATTCCGATCCCGGAAGTCCCATTCAAGTCAATGGAACAGAAATATCTGAATTAAAAAAAACCTTTTTTCCCTGTAGGTTAATTCTACATGAAGAAAAACAACTAACAATAATGTAGAATGTATTGTGGGAGGTGGAGGAGACATTAAAGCCATAGAGGTTTAGCCCAATCAAAAGGAATAGCAGTAATTTGTTGGTTTTTTTTTAAAGACGTTGACTATGTTAACCTCTTTTATATTTTGTCAGATATGTGTTTCACTACTTCCATGCTCTTCACCTTCTTTTTTACTTCTCCCACACTTTCTCCTTCATCATCCTCAGCAGCAGCATCTTTTTCATCAACTTCTTCATCTTCTTCTTCACCTTCTTCCTATTTTTTTTTTTTTTTTACATTCTTCATATTCTTCTTATTCAACTATTATTCTTCTTCATATTCAACTTCTTCATCTTCTTCCTATTCTTCTTCTTCATCATATTCTTATTTGTGTCAGGCATTCCTGTAGTTGTAATCTATAAAAGTTTGAAGATTACACCTTCCGTTCAGCTTGTCACAGAAGATTTACAACAGGATTTGTCCGCGTTCAGTTTGGCCTGCAGCAGCAGGCCTTTTCCAGGGGCACCACGAGGAGGAACGGACTCACCCCCATACACTGCTTAGTCTTCTTCAGCTTATAAATTAGATAATATCATTTGCTCAGATTTTTAGTCTTATGCTTAATGTTCTTCTGCTTTTGGTTTTTATGCTTCTTGGTCTTCTGTCTCTTGTTGTTCTGCATCTTGGTGGTTGTCTTCATGTTCTTTGTCCTCTTTGTCATCTTCTTCAGGGTCATCTTTTAGGTATTCTTCTGTGTGGTCTTCAGGGTCATTGTCAGGGAGATCCAGAGTGAGAATCAAAACCCATTTCCACAAGCTTGAACTTGGAAAAGTAGCAGAAGGTACAAGAGGGCTGAGGAACTGCCGAGAACCAGCTGACGGTACTGGAACCCGGATGGGTAGCAGAAGGAACAATAGCAAATGGAACTAGCAAGGACCAGCTGACGGTGCTGGAACCCAGAGGGGCAGCAGAAGGAACAAGAGCCAATGGCACAACTGTGGACCAGCTGACGGTGCTGGAACATGGTTACTAAGCAGGAGGTACCTGTGCTACAAAGCACTACCAAGGACCAGCAGACGTTGCTCGAACTCGGATACCAAGAAGGAGGCACCTAGGCCAAAGGCTCTGCCGAGAACCAGCTGACGGTGCTGGAACCCGGATGGGTAGCAGAAGGAACAATAGCAAATGGAACTAGCAAGGACCAGCTGACGGTGCTGGAACCCGGAGGGGCAGCAGAAGGAACAAGAGCCAATGGCACAACTGTGGACCAGCTGACGGTGCTGGAACATGGTTACTAAGCACTTTGTACCTGAGCTACAAAGCACTACCAACGACCAGCAGACGTTGCTCAAACTCGGATACCAAGAAGGAGGCACCTAGGCCAAAGGCTCTGCCGAGAACCAGCTGACGGTGCTGGAACCTGGATGGGTAGCAGAAGGAACAATAGCAAATGGAACTAGCGAGGACCAGCTGACGGTGCTGGAACCCGGAGGGGCAGCAGAAGGAACAAGAGCCAATGGCACAACTGTGGACCCGCTGACGGTGCTGGAACACGGTTACTAAGCAGGAGGTACCTGTGCTACAAAGCACTACCAAGGACCAGCAGATGTTGCTGGAACTCGGATACCAAGAAGGAGGCACCTAGGCCAAAGGCACTGCAGAGAACCAGCTGACGGTGCTGGAACCCGGATGGGTAGCAGAAGGTGCCCATGAAAAAAACAAAGTTGCAAGGCCATGAGCCAGCCGCAGTTACCGAAACCCACAGTCCTACAGGGGGTGCTTGTCCTATTGGCACTACGGAACCAGCCTTTATTACCAGAACCCGCAGCCCACATAGGAAGCACCGAAACTGTAGGCACCATAGACTCGGCTAACCCAACCGCAACACGACAGGACAACGTATTGGTGGCAAAGTGACGCTGACACTACCCGGAAACAGCAGGCGTGCTGGAACCAGGCTGGGCAGGAGGGAGTGCCCGTGCCAAAGACACTTCCGAGAACCAGCTGACGGTGCTGAAATCCGGATGGGTAGCATTAGCTACAAGAGTCAATGGAACTACCGAGAACCAGCTGACGGTGCTGGAACCCAGAGTGGCAGCAGAAGGAACAACAGCCAATGGCACAACCGTGGATCAGCTGACGGTGCTGGAACACGGTTACTAAGCAGGAGGTACCTGTGCTACAAAGCACTACCAAGGACCAGCAGACGTTGCTGGAACTCGGATACCAAGAAGGAGGCACCTAGGCCAAAGGCACTGCCGAGAACCAGCTGACGGTGCTGGAACCCGGATGGGTAGCAGAAGGTGCCCATGAAAAAAACAAAGTTGCAAGGCCGTGAGCCGGCCGCAGTTACCGAAACCCACAGTCCTACAGGGGGTGCTTGTCCTATTGGCACTACGGAACCAGCCTTTATTACCAGAACCCGCAGCCCACATAGGAAGCACCGAAACTGCAGGCACCATAGACTCGGCTAACCTGTCAGAGCAAGGTCTCTTGCTCTGTCCACATTCCCACTACTAGTAATGGGAATGTGGACAGAGCAGGAGACATTGCCGGACACACATCAGGGGATCCACTGACGTGACAGAGAGCCCCAGTAACCCAGGAACAAGTGTGGATTGTGCAGACGCCACTTCAGAGCAGCAACTGGCGGGGTTGGAGGCCAGGGGAAATACTAGAGACAGCAGAGCCAGAGGCCTAAGTGGAGCATGGTTAAAAATCAGTAGTACAGTAGTGTGACTGTGTAGGCAGCAGGAGACTTTGCCATCCACACAGCAATGGAGCAGCTGGCGTTACTGAACCCCACTGACACCAGAGCGAGTGTTTCTATCTGTGCGGAAGGCACTTCCAAGCTACAACTGGCTGTGTTGTAGCCCATGATGAAGCATGCAGCAGGTGGAGGACAACTTGCAGCTGGTTTTATAGAGGTTGTAGACTACTACTGATTGTAACCTTGCTCCACTATGGCCTCCGGCTCCACTGTCTCTAGTATTTCCCCTGGCCTCCAGTCCCGCCAGTTACAGCTCTGAAATGGCGTCTGCACAATCCACACTTGTTCCTGGGTTACAGGGGCTCAGTCCCGTCAGTTGATCCCCTGATGTGTGTCTGGCAAGGTTTCCTGCTCTGTCCACATTTACACTACTAGTAATGGGAATGTGGACAGAGCAGGAGACCTTTACGGACACACATCAGGGGATCAACTGACGTGACTGAGCCCAAGTAACACAGGAACAAGTGTGGATTGTGCAGACGCCACTTCAGAGCTGTAACAGGCGGGGTTGGAGGCCAGGGGAAATACTAGAGACAGTGGAGCCAGAGGCCTAAGTGGAGCAGGGTTTAAAATCAGTAGCAGTTTCAATGTGGATGGAGCAGGAGACTTTGCTGTCCACACAGCAGGGGAGCAGCTGGCGTTAGTGATCCCCACTAACACAGGAGCTAGTTTGTTTTTCTCTGTGCAGATGACACATCTGAGCGACAACTGGCTGTGTTGAAGCCCAGGGATTATAGTTCAGGTGGTAGAAACATGAACACAACAGGAGACCTGGATACAGTTGCCAACCAATTATTTAGTCAGGAAGAGGACTGGAAAATTCTGGAGAGATCCAGGCCTTGTTCATTTTCAGAAAAGTAAGCCGGTCGACGTTATCGGAAGAAAGTCGCGTGCGACGGTCTGTTAGTACACCACCTGCGGCACTAAAGACGCATTCCGATAATACACTGGCAGCAGGGCAAGCCAGCACCTCCAATGCATACTGGCTAAGCTCTGGCCATGTATCCAGCTTAGAGACCCAAAACTTGAAGGGGGAAGAGCCATCTGGGAGTACACTCACAGGGCAAGACATGTAGTCTGTCACCATCTGACGGAAACGTTGCCTCCTGCTGACTGGAGCCGTCAGTGATGGTGTAGACATTTGTGGCGGACACACAAAACTTTGCCACATTTGGGCCATAGTGTCTTGCCTTGTGCTGAGGTGCTGCCTCTGCTCCCTCTTTGTGCCGAGTTTCCTCCACTGCCTCGACGCACAGAGCTGCTTTGTAAAGCACTAGCACCACTGCTGTCGGTTGGAATGGAGAACATGATGGACTGCACCAGTGTGTCTTGGTACTCCCGCAGTTTACGCTCCCGGTTCAACGTTGGTATGAGGGTTTGCAAGTTGTCCCGGTAGCGAGGATCTAGGAGGGTGTACACCCAATAATCAGCCATGTAGAGAATGTGGGCGATGCGGCGGTCGTTTGTCAGGCACTACAGCATGAAGTCAACCATGTGCTGCAGACTCCCAACTGCCAAAGAACTGCTGTCCCCTGCTTGAGGTGTCATCTCTGCCTGCTCTGCATCACCCCACCCTCGCTGTACAGACTGACTAGAGCTTTGTGTACCTTCCTCCTCTGGAGAGATGTCTTCCTCCTCCTCACAAAGTGTCCCCTGCCTAGGCCTTTGTGAGGAACCACGTAGCGCAGACTGTCCAGAAGCAGATGGCATTTGGGACTCCTCATCCTCCACCTCTTCCAAAACCTCCTCCCTTAGTGCTTGCAGTGTTTTTTGAAGCAGGCAGATAAGGGGGACAGTCATGCTGACTAGTGCATCATCTGCACTCGCCATCCGCGTGGAATCATCGAAGGCATGCAAAACGAGGCAGATGTCCTTCATAGAGGCCCACTCAGTGGTGCTGAAGTGTGACCGGCGCACAGTGCGACTTTTTTGCGCCTGATGCAGCTGGTACTCCATGACTGCTGCCTGCTGCTCACACAACCGCTCCAACATATGTAACGTTGAGTTCCACCTGGTGGGTAGGTCACATATGATGCGATGTTCCGGAAGGCGCAATCGGCGCTGCAGAGCAGCAAGGCGCGATCTTGCCGTGCTGGAACGACGCAAGTGAGCGCACTCTATGTGGACCTTGTGCAGCAGTGCATCAAGATCCGGGTAGTCCCTCAGAAAGCTCTGCACGACCAAGTTCAGCACATGTGCCAGACATGGGATGTGAGTGAGGTTGCCTAGGCCAAGAGCTGCCACCAGATTTCGGCCATTGTCACACACTACCAAGCCCGGCTGGAGATTCGCTGGCACAAACCACACGTCGCTCTCCTGCTTGATGGCATTCCAGAGCTCCTGCGCTGTGTGGCTTCGATTCCCCAAAGAAATTAATTTGAGTACGGCCTGTTGACGTTTGGCCACGGCTGTGCTCATATCGGTCGTAACAGGCTCCTGCTGCGCTGTTTCTGAGGAACTTGAGTAGGAGGAGGAGTCAATGTGTACAGACTGGATTCCTGCAATCCGTGGAGTTGGCAGAACACGTAGAGCGCCACTCTCCAGATCTGTACCCGGCTCCACAACATTGACCCAGTGGGCAGTGAGGGAAAGGTATCGGCCCTGTCCATGGTTACTGGTCCACGCATCGGTGGTCAGGTGGATCTTGCTACTGACGGCGTTTAGTAGCGCATGTTTTATGTTTTCCTCCACATGTTTCTGCAGGGCAGGGACGACTCGCCTGCTGAAATAAAAGCGGCTGGGCACGGTGTATTGTGGGACTGCCAATGCTATGACGTCCCGGAAGGTGTCAGTCTCCACCAGCCTGAATGACAGCATTTCAAGGGCCAGTAGTTTGGCAATGCCAGCATTCAGAGCCTGTGCTCGGGGATGGTTTGCCGAGTATGGCCGCCTTTTATCCCATGCCTGTGCTACCGATGGCTGCCGAGTGGCCTGGGAGTGTGAGGATGACTTGGAACGTGGTGCTGTGGGTGGAATGTCACAGGGTCTCCGGACAACAGTGCCAGAGGTTCTTCCTTGGCGATCCTGTGAGGAAGCCGAACCAGCTGTGTGTCAGCTGGAGGAAGAGGCCCCAACACGAGCTGAAGAGGTGGTAGGTGGTGCTGTACGTTGGCCTACGTCTTCAGTGTGTCTGTGTAACTCCACCTCGTGCTTGGTCCGCACATGTTTCCACATATTAGTGGTATTGAGGTTGCTGACATTTTTCCCTCTTTTGACTCTCTGATGACACAGCTTGCATTTGACAAAGCAAATGTCATCTGCAACTGTGTCAAAAAAGGACCACGCACTGCAAGTCTTGGGAGCGCCCGTTTTGCCTTTTGAAAGAGGAATGCTCCTAACGGGTGCCGAAGTGGAGGCTACAGGCAACCAAGTCTGCCCCATCCCTCTCCCTCCTGTTTTGGCTGTTCGGGGAATCTCTTCCTCAGAGCTGCTCCCACCACCTTCCTGTTCCTCACGCCATGATGGGTCAAAGACCTCATCATCTACACTCCCCTCTTCAAACATCTGCTTCTTCTGGGTTGTCTCGCCAGCACCGTACGCACCAGAAAGTGGCACCTGTGTCTCGTCATTATCTGATGCATACTGAGGTGTGCTGACCATAGGCACTGGCCCACCCGCCTCTTCAGATTCAGAGGGACAAAGAAGTTGCGCATCACTGCATACTCCCTCTTCACATTCTGGAATGCTGCTTGGCTGGCCACCTCTTTCCAAACCAACAGATTCCGAGAACAGAAGTAGAGACTGTGATGGCTCCTGTCCAGGGCTCTCTGACTACCTGGGCACTTTGGCAGGTGGTGAAGAGACAGATGGTTGCTCTTTGGTGCTCTGGCCCTGAGAGGATGTGGAAGTCATTGAAGTCGATGCTTTAGCTGCCATCCATCCGACAACGGCTTCAATTTGTTCCTCCTGCAGCAGTACGATGAGGTCCTACAAAGCTGCGCATAAAGGACTGTTGCCTGCTAAAACTGGGGGATGCTGACTCACTGGTGCCAACAGCAGGCACAGAATCCCCACGTCCTCTCCCTGCAGAATCCCCACGTCCTCTCCCTGCAGAATCCCCACGTTCTCTCCCTGCTGAAACTCCACGCCCACGCCTACGTGCCTTACTCCCTGCCTTCTTCATCTTGCTAGACTGAGAAAGATAGGCAGAAAAGTACAAAGGGGGGCCTTAGTGTGCTTATTCCTGAACAGCTGGTTACAGGTATAAGAAACACTAATTTTATGAAGTGTGTGTGTCGACTACACTTTAATGGGAGCTAATGTGGCCTACACAACTTTCAAATGTAGTGTTTGGTGAACTTTGTTGTTTTTTTGGGGGAAAAAAAAGTAAAAGGATGTGACCAAAGATTTGAAAGTCAGAGTATCACCAACTTTCTGGAGCTATTACAATGCAGGCAGGTAACCTACAATGCAAAAGATGTGGCTCCAAAAAAATTGGGTAATACTAATCTGGCTGCAGCTGAAGGGCACAAGCCAGAAAAAAGGCTCCTCTATCTCCTCCTATATAGTGTTTGCAACCAACCAATGTAGATGGATATGGATGGATGCACACTAATAGGAGAATAAAAAAGGAGCTGCAATTAAAGAAATATATGTGTGAGGCAGTGACGCACGTTGAGCGTCTGGTTGAGCGTCCTACAACCAGACGTAGCTGCAGGACACACTACTCAGCGTGAGCTGCACTCACACACAGTCAGAGACCTCTCAGACAGCCGTGAACAGTGCAGCTAAGTGGGCACTAGCACTGAAAGGCTGCAGAAAGGCTCCGCTGTCTACTCCTAGAGTGTTTGCAACCAACGTATATGGATACGGATGGATGCACACTAATAGAAGAAAAATGAGCTGCAATAAAAGAAAAATATGTGTGAGGCAGTGATGCACGCTGAGCGGCCTACAACCAGACGTAGCTGCAGGACACACTACTCAGCGTGAGCTGCACTCACACACAGTCAGAGACCTCTCAGACAGCCGTGAACAGTGCAGCTAAGTGGGCATTAGCACTGAAAGGCTGCAGAAAGGCTCCGCTGTCTACTACTAGTGTTTGCAACCAACGTATATGGATACGGATGGAAGCACACTAGATAGAATTTAAGAAAAATAAGCAGCTCAAAAAGAAAAATATGTATGAGGCAGCAGTGAGGCACGCTGGGCGTCCTACAACCAGACGTGGCTGCAGGACCCACTCCACAGCGTGAACACAGCTGCTAGGGAAAAGCAAGCTACAGTGGTGGTTTATGTAGCCTGGGCTAAGCACTATATGTTTTGTGGAATCGCTATTTCTAACTGTCCCTCACAGTCTTCAACAGCAGCCTGTCCCTAACTGAATTCACAGCAGAGTGACCAGAAATGGCGGTGGCTTTTATAGTGCATCATGACATCATTTCAGCAGCCAATCACAGCCATGCCAATAGTTAACATGCCTACATGCCTAATAGGATGTGCCCACACTTCTGAGGATTCCCATTGGCTTAATCAAAGCGAGCGGGCTGATAGCATTATGGGAACTTCCGATTCCCGTATTCGATATGAAAAAAGTATCGGAAGTCAGTATCGGAATTCCGATACAGCTAATATTGACCGATACCCGATACTTGCGGTAGCGGAATGCTCAACACTAGTAGTGACAGAAGAAGCTGACACAGAAGTGAGGAGTTTGACTTTTTGGGATGAAGCTGACAGTAGCCCTGAGAGGGAGGATGGTGTAAGACATTTTGTCACCCCCACGGAGCATCTAGCACCTTCACCACCAGACAACCATGAACATCAGGATCAAGGACAGACACACTAGTATTATCTCTGGAGCCCCTCTGACCAGCTAGCCATGTTGAAACAGCTGCCTGACCCTGAGTACCAACCTTTCCCATTTTACAGAAAAAAAGCCAATACAACGGACGTATAAGTGCACCTGGACAGACCTAGAGAGTTTGGTAAATGCGAAGGCAGGTGACGTACTAGGACGCATAATTAAGACTCCTACAGATGTGACAAAGGACACCAAGCAGACTGATTTTGCACCTCCTTTGCATTCAGACTAGGAAACTGGTAATGCATTGACAGATGAGTACCCTGTTCTTGTCCCCTCAGGACCCGAGGCACAGACAGAGTTGCAATGCTGCAGAGGCACAGACAGAACTGTAAGGCTTCAGAGGCACAGACAGAGCTGCAAGGCTGCAGAGGCACAGAGCTGCAAGGCTGCAGAGGCACAGACAGAGCTGCAGAGGCACAGACAGAGCTGCAAGGCTGCAGAGACACAGAGCTGCAAGGCTGCAGAGGCACAGATAGAGCTGCAAGGGTGCAGATGCACAGATAGGGGGGACACAAGGAAAGACACAGCAGGGAAGGAAGCCAAAGACAAGGAGGCAGGGGTAGGACAGAGTTCAGACAAGGTACAGGGACAAAGACTCAAGGACCAGCCTCCTGGCAGGCGGACAGAGAAGTACCAGACAAGGTACACAGACAAAGCTAGGACAAGACAGGGACCAGGATATAGCTTCCTGGCAGGCAACCAGAGTGTACAAGACAAAGCTAGGAGTAAAGCCTCTCAGAGAAGGCAAGACATAGGACAGGGCCTGGCTTCCTCAGCAGCAAGGAGCTAACTGAGTTTGAGACATTGCACAGGCCAGGATTAGTGGGTGTGGCGGAAATAAATAGTCAAGGGCTCTAGGTGATGGGTCAGGGACAGATTACACAGGTGCACCCTGACTGCATAAGAACCAGAGAGTTCTGGTGCCGCCCCCCTATACACACATAGCTTGGAAGCATGCAGGAGATCAGAGGCACAGAGCATGGAGCACAGGGCTGGCAGAAAACAGAATTCACAGCATGGCTTGAAGCAGTAAGTAAGTTGGTGTGCGGGGGATGGGAGGCCATGCAGTGATGCCAGCAGGGTTGTTACAGTACCCTCCCCCCTTTACGGCCCCTCTTTTTCAAGCCTGCCAGAATGACCAGAAGGAGTACGGGACCACACACAGTCCAGGCTGACAGGGCATCCTTCTGGTGATGTGAAGTAGGTGTGCCATCGGGAATCACCGAGTGCCCAATCTCTTGGTGCCCGACAGCTTCTAACACAGAGGGTACAAGGACTTCCTCCTGATCGGCAGAAAGCAGGGACCCGGAAGCTTCAGACTTGACCCCTACATCAGCCAGCCAGCTGGAAACAGAAGACACCATCACCGAGTCCAACTTCAGCCCGATATGCCAAAAATTGGACCTCCTCCTCCCGGTTGGTGAGAAACGGAGATACGTAGGTCACTGTTCCAATCTCTTCACCCACCTGCCAAATGGAAGCTGGAGGCATACATACAGGGAGCCACTTCAGCCTGTTACCCTGAAAAAACTGGGCCTCCTCTACCAGGTTAGAGGGTGAGAAAATCTCTGCCTCAGTATCTTCACTCATGGGCCACACAGGGGTTGAAGGCATATACCTAGGACCCATCTTCAGCTCGTAATCCAGGGGAGGGATGCTCCTGGAAGCAGATCACTGGTATAGTCGCTGGAGACGTGTGAGGAGACTGACACCTCTTCCCCTTCTTCGGAGACGTCATCACCCCTTGACTTGACGACTAGCAGACTGGATGAAGAAGGCTATCTTGCTGACCGACTCTGACGCAAGGGAACCAGACACCTCTTGTCACTTGATTGTTTCAAGCGCGGTGCCCTGCTAGGTTTCCAGACATAAACGGGTACTAGAATCTCTGGATCAGAATGACCCATGGGCATACAAGTCAGCAAGTGGAAGATGAACTTCCTCATGTATAAGACTCCGACCTGGAGCTGTAGTTGTCCTTGCAGGACTAGACTGTTCTCAAGTAGGGCTCGGCCACCTCAAGACAACGCCCACGCCGGCTTCGGGAGCTGTACAACAGAGACCACACACTGGCTCCGTATGACTGGCGACTTAAACACACCAAAGCTCCCTGAAGGCAGAGAAACAGTCAAAGAGTTTAATGGAGAGGGAGTACTCTCGCCAAGGGCAGCCTCTCCTACTGGCCCAGGGTTCTGGAGTACAAGCTTCACAGGCCAGAGACCATCATGATGTTCCTTCTCAGGACTGGACTCCAACGACAACCTAGCCAGCCCCTTTTTCTTAGACCTCTTGGATCTTGCACGGGGGGCTGCTTTGGCAGGCTGTGGAACAGGTGGGTGATGGATGATCTTTGGACTTTGTACTCCTTATGGTGTCTTTGGTTATCAAGTTCTAATGTGGAGTGTCCTGTGGAAGCCCTCTATTACCTATCACTGATATGGGTCGAGTGGGTGTTCTATCATACATTGGGCTTTGGATGGTTTGTTATTAACTGCCCTGGGACTACTGCCCTACCTGTGGAGGGCCACAACACCATTGCTGCACCACACCATCTGTCCCAAAGGATCTGCTTGCAGCGTCGGCTTAACATCTTCATTGCCGAACACCACAGGTGGCGTCACAAATCACTCATAAACTTTATTCCACCACTCTACCCCTTTTACATGGACGCCCAGGGCTATGGACTGGGTCACCGCTGCTGAGACATTCCCCTCTGAGAGACCAGCCCGGTACCAAGTACCCCACAGCTCTGGGAGGGCGACCCAAATACAACTACCCAAGGTAGGAGTGTATGAATATGTCCCAGTATGTGTAGATCTCTTCACTGGTTGGCTGGAATCGTATCCGGTAAAATGTGCTAATGCTAAAACAACAATTAAACTAAAAAATTCAAAAGGTCATGGCAGACACAGTAAAGAATTGGTAGAGTGCTTGTCTCTTGCACTCTTCTCAGTCAGAAACACTCCAAATAAAATGACAGGCTTGTCTCCTTTTGAAGTCCTGTTTGGTGGTGCGCCAAAGATGGTCCTGCACTTCCTTCAGGTACTACAAATGCAACACAGTTCTATGACAGCCTACGTCCAGGCCTTCATTCCAGATCCTAATGCCAGTGCAGACATGTATCAACTGAATCTAGGTGATTGATGGTCATACGGAGACATGTGAGGAGCCTAGATCCACGGTTTGATGGCCTGTTCCAAGTCCAGCTGACCACATCCACCTCAGTAAAACTTGAGGGAAAGTCCACCTGGATCCAAGCCAGTCAGTGCAAAAAGATCACTTCACCAGCAGAATGATTGATCTACTAATCACCTTGCTGGGAGGAGCAGGATTATTGAACCCTACAGAGACACTGGATAAACTTGAATATGGACTGGGACAACCACTTTATTATCATGCTCTTCTTTTAAAGGACATGGAAGGAGAAAAACCAAAGGACTATTGGGTCTGTACACACAGCCCAGTATCTGCAAGGACTATGCCGTGCTTAGCTGTACCTCTGGAGCCTCGGGAGGTATTAACCCCACACTGCATACACCATGAGACCTAGACTCCATCTAAGTTTTGGGGAAAAGATTTGCCCCGTGATATATCTGCCTCATTGGCTATAGTCGAATGGGCCGCTAATCCCTGGTTCCAGTTTAATATAACGCGGCCTAAGGTACAAATGTGGTGGCGGGAATATGATTCAGACTTGGAAATATGGTCGCCAGGAGGAGGACTGAGATCCCTCACTCAGACCCTATTCCCAATGATGGACTGTGGTTCAGTCTTCAACACACTGGAGCAAACACCTGTGGTGAGGACAATAATTGCTTCCGCATATACACTCGCGATCAAACCCAGGTTAATGAGACGGTGTACCAGGATGGTGTTGAAGGCTGTAAAACATCTATCGGTAAAACAGTAAGGAAATCAAGGGGTAAATGTACATCTGGCATAAGTGGAAAACAAATGAATGATACTTGGAGCGCCCATAAAGCCATATTGGGACTTTTGAGTTTATACCAATGTATAAGACCCCCCTGGTCACATTTGTGTTCTCCCAGAAGGAGTATTCTTAGTTTGCGGACATCGTGCCTACTGGTGGGTGAGCCCAGACATAAGAGGGGTCTGCACTTTTGCCAAACTAACACCAGCCACTGTCATAGTTCCTCATAGTAAAATAGACACAGCAGAGGTCCTAATTCACACCTCGTATAGAAGGGCAGCAGGCAATAAACCACATGGTAGGCCGCATCTAGTAGAAATGGGGATAACAAATAAAATATTCAGTAGTATGCTAATGTGGCGCCCCTGAGGCTCAGTCGTCACAGAGGTACTGCACCTTCTCCTAAGGTGTAGTGCCCCACCATCCTGGTAAGTTGGGAACTCCTTTCCACACTCCAACACCTGCATCCCACACACAGGATAGTTCAGCACTGATCACATTGCGGCTCATGCTTAGAGGGTAGCAGAGCACCTCTGGTGATTCCGTGCTTCGTAACACGAGATGTGCTGGGAGGTGGGTGGAGTTGAGAATCATATAAAAGAGTGGGAAAGTTTAGAATTGGGGTTGAGTTCAGTTCAGTCCCTGAGAGGGTTCAGTCCCTGAGAGTGGTCAGTCCCTTAGGGGGCCGTCTGACAGAAGGTCGACGGAGTAGGAAGACACTCAGGAAGGAGTGAGGGTCCCTGGAAGAAGGGATGAAGGAAGGAGTGCTGCAGCTGCCTCAGTGACCTGAGCCAGCTGGCACGGGAAAGTAAGAAAGGTGGAGAGACGTAGAACTGCTACCTAAGCTTCCCTAAGAGAGAGAAGGAACAGCGCGGAATGAAGGAGTAGGAGAACAGAGAGGAGTTGTGGGTTGGAAGAGGAACCCTGCCTATAGGTTCTCAGTGCAAGGCCAGGGCCCGGTCCTCGAGGTTGTATGGACACTTATGGTTCTGCAGCAGACATTGGTGGAGTAGTTGACTGTAAATGCACTACTCCCATCTAAGACTTGGGACACAACAGCAACACGGATAGAGAGCCGGGACTTAGGAGTAGAGAGTCCCCGAAGCAGGCTACAGCTGTCTGCCGTACAAGTAGAGTTGTTAGGAACATCTAACAGGAGGAACTTCAGAGAACCATGGTACTGGAGCTCTTCACACTAAAAGGCGCAATAGAGGAGTCGTTCAGGAAAGGCACATGTTGGCAGAGTGTTGGAGAGGAGAGCCCTGACTTTCCCAGGAGGTTGATTGAGTCTCCACCCCGGAGGACACGGCACGGAGGCAGGCACCAGTGTGTACCACGAACTGTGAGTAAAGCTTTGAAACTGCAAGCTCTGGTGTCCTCCATTCATTCATCGCTAACACCTTCAGCACCGCTACATCTGGGTACCAGCATCTATACCCTTCTGTGCCTCTCCTCATCCATTGCACCTACACTGCCCTGGGGTAACAGCTTCACCTGTGGGGAGCTACACCACCTAAGCTGCAACACACCATCAGCCCCAGAGGATCTGCATGCGGCGTCGGCTTCACATCTCACTTGCCGAACACCACAGGTGGCGTCATGAACTTTCCATATAAACTACATTACAAACATCATCCGCCATTAATATTGGGCGCCCAGGGCCACGGACTGGGTCACCACTGCTGTGACACATCTCCCCTGACACCGGCCCGGTACCGAGTACCCCACAGCCCTGGATGAAGCGAGGGCGACCCACTAATATACCCTTTCATAACACAACTGTGGGATAAGTTAATGGAAGCTACCGACTACCTGGATGATCAGATTTTCCAGGTTCTTCAGGTTCTTAATTAGACTAATACATAGTAACATAGTTAGTAAGGCCGAATAAAGCCCTGTGTCCGTCCAGTTCAGCCTATATTCCGTCAGAATAAATCCCCAGATCTACGTCCTTCTAAAGAACCTAACAATAACTGTTTCGCTCCAGGAAGACATCCAGGCCTCTCTTGAACCCCTCGACTGAGTTCGCCATCACCACCTCCTCAGGCAGGGAATTCCAGATTCTCACTGCCCTAACAGTATATAATCCTCTTCTATGTTGGTGGAGAAACCTTCTCTCCTCCAGACGCAGAGAATGCCCCCTTGTGACCGTCACCTTCCTTGGTATAATCAGATCCTCGGAGAGATATTTGTATTGTCCCCTTATATACTTATACATGGTTATTAGATCGCCCCTCAGTCGTCTTGTGCTTTGAAACTGTTAAACTGTAAAGCACTGCGGAATATGTTGGCACGATATAAATAAAGATTATTATTATTATTATTATTATTCTCTCATCATGTGTATCCAGACCTCTTTTAATGCCCCCCATGATCCTGTTTGCCATGGCAGCTGCTGCCTGGCACTGGCTGCTCCAGGTAAGTTTATCATTAACAAGGATCCCCAAGTCCTTCTTCATGTCAGATTTACCCAGTGGTTTCCCGTTCAGTGTGTAATGGTGATATTGATTCCGTCTTCCCATGTGTATAACCTTACATTTATCATTGTTACACCCCATCTGCCACCTTTCGGCCTAAGTTTCCATCTTATCCAGATCCATCTGTAGCAGAATACTATCTTCTCTTGTATTGACTGCTTTACATAGTTTTGTATCATCTGCAAATATCGATATTTTACTGTGCAAACCTTCTACCAGATCGTTAATAAATACCGTATATAGTCATGTAAAAGCCGAGTTTTTCAGCCCCTTTTTTAGCTTGAAAAAGACCCTCTCGGCTTATACACAAGTCATATGCCATAAAGCCGGTGGGGTAGGGGAGCGGTGGAACAGGAGATATCATACTCACCCGCCTGGCGTCTGCATATCAGGCTCTGCTACATCTCACTCCCGGCGTCTGCATCTCTCTTCCGGTCTTCTTCCTGTGCGGTCATGTGACACCGCTCATTACAGTAATGAATATGGACACATCTCCACTCTCATAGGGGTGGAGCGCATATTCAATACTTTAATCAGAGGTACCATCTGACCGCAGAGGAAGAAGCCAGGAAGAGAGATGCAGATGCCGGGACTGAGATGTAGCAGAGCCTGATATGCAGATGCCAGGAGGGTGAGTAGCACTGGGGGAGGGTGAGCCATGCCATATTCACCTGTCCCCATTCCACCGCTGCGCTCAGTCTCCCAGATCCTCTAGCTGTGACGTTCAGGTCAGAGGGCGTGATGACGTGATTAGTGCACGCCCTCTGCCTTAACAGTCACTGCAGAGAGCAGGCAACGCTGAGGAGCAGCGGGCAGCGACGAGAGGTATGTCTTTTTTTTTAATCGTAGCAGCAGCAATATATGGGGCATATATTAATATGGAGCATCTTATGGGGCCACCATTAACCTTTCTGCAGCATTATATGGGGCCTATATAAATATGGATCATGCTATGGGGCCACCATTAACCTTTCTGCAGCATTATATGGGGCGTATTTTAATATGGAGCATCTTATGGGGTCACCATTAACCTTTCTGCAGCATTATATGGGGCCTATATAAATATGGATCATGCTATGGGGCCACCATTAACCTTTCTGCAGCATTATATGGGGCGTATTTTAATATGGAGCATCTTATGGGGCCACCATTAACCTTTCTGCAGCATTACATGGGGAATATACAGTATTAATATGGAGCATCTTATGGGGCCACCATTAACTTTTCTGCAGCATTATATGGGGCCTAT
Organism: Dendrobates tinctorius; assembly: GCF_039654945.1. Taxonomy (NCBI): domain Eukaryota; kingdom Metazoa; phylum Chordata; class Amphibia; order Anura; family Dendrobatidae; genus Dendrobates; species Dendrobates tinctorius. The sequence continues at coordinate 1,596,539 of NW_027362126.1, read as the reverse complement.
ATAAATATGGATCATGCTATGGGGCCACCATTAACCTTTCTGCAGCATTATATGGGGCGTATTTTAATATGGAGCATCTTATGGGGCCACCATTAACCTTTCTGCAGCATTACATGGGGAATATACAGTATTAATATGGAGCATCTTATGGGGCCATCATTTTACTTTTATTAATAACTATTTTTATTTTTGAAATTTACCAGTAGCTGCTGCATTTCCCACCCTCGGTTTATACTCGAGTCAATAAGTTCTCCCAGTTTTTTGTGGGAAAATTAGGGGCCTCAGCTTATACTTGAGTCGGCTTATACTCGAGTATATATGTATGTTGAAGAAAAAAGGTCCCAACATTAACCCCAGCGGTGCCCCACTGGTCACTCACAGTGGCCCAGTTAGAATATACCATTTATATCCACCCTCTGCTTTCTATCACTCAGCCAGTTACTTACCCATTTACACACATTTTCCCCCAGACCCAGCATTCTCATTTTGTGTACCAACCTCTTGTGTGGCACGGTATCAAACGCTTTGGAAAAATATATATATATTTTATACCACGTCCAATGACTCACCTTGGTCCAGTCTATAGCTTACCTCTTCATAAAAGCTGATTAGATTGGTTTGACAGGAGCGATTCCTCATAAACCCATGCTGGTATGGAGTTACACAGTTATTCTCATTAAGATAATCCAGAATAACATCCCTCAGAAACCATTCACATATCTCACCAACAATAGAGGTTAGACTTACTGGCATATAATTTCCAGGTCACTTTTAGAGCCCTTTTTGAATATTGGTGATACGATCGCAGACACAGCGTGGCTTACCCAGCCAACGCTCCCACGTCGTCGAACCATAACAACGAGGGGGTATGCATCCCAGGTGGAATGTGGACCCACTGGACCACAGAGGGGAACCCGGGCCTACCCGGACTAGGAAAGGGTAGCAACCGGGGTCTCTGGCAGCTGAGCTTGTGGACAAGATAGTCATATGCAGGACTAAAAGACACCACACAGCTTCAGCTATGAAGTAGCATAAAGTTTACTTAAATAAAGCAAAAGACATCTAGACACCGGTTCCCGATTACGCACTTCACAAAGGGTTCACATCTTAGGTTGACAGGCGAAGCAAGAGGTCATCACGGGTTGACGCAGTCCAGGGTCATCTGGCATGGGCATCCTAAGAGGACTTCACACTTAGGCCTCAGGAGTGGCACAAGCACAACAGGAGAACATCAGACACCAACTTCGGACTAGCTTCAGACGATGGCAAGAGGTCATCATGGGTTGACGCAGCTCAGGGACATCTGGCACAGGCATCCTAGGAGGACCTCTCTCTCGACCCACAGGAGAGGCACTGGCACAGCAGGAGAACATCAGACACCGACCTCGGGCAGACTTCAGATGATGGCTAGGGTTCATCACGGGTTGATGCAGTCCAGGGTTATCTGGCGCAGGCATACTAGGATGGCCTCTCTCTCAGACCTCAGGCGTAGCACAGGAACAGCAGGAGAAGACCAGACACCGACCTCGGACAGCCTTCAGACAATGGCAGGAGCCATCACGGGTAAGACCCCATGGAACCGGCAGGACATCAGAACATAAGCAAGACATGGATAGCACAGGTCCAGGAGCATTGGCACTACAGCACCGGGCATCAGCTGGTCAGGCCCAGGGCTCACTGGCGGGACTGTCACCGGGGAACAGAGCTGGAGACTCCTGGGAACCACGGAGGAGGAATCCATCCAGGAACACGAGCAGGACCAACTCAAGAGCACAAATTGTACAACCATGACCACGGACTGGACATCTGGACAGAGGCTGGACATCAAAACAAGGACTGGACATCGGAACACGGACATGACATCGGAACACAGACAGACATCTGGACTCAGGCAGGACATAGGCGGGACATCAGGATTCAGGTAGGACATAAGGACTCAGGTAGGACATCAGGGCTCAAGCCGGGGAACAGAGCTGGAGACTCCCGGGAACCACGGAGAGGAATCCATCCAGGAACACGAGCAGGACCAACTCAAGAGCACAAATTGTACCACCAGGACCACGGACTGGACATCTGGACAGAGGCTGGACATCAAAACACGGACTGGACATCGGAACACGGACATGACATCGGAACACAGACAGACATCTGGACTCAGGCAGGACATAGGCGGGACATCAGGATTCAGATAGGACATCAGGTCTCAGGCAGGACATCTGGATATCAGGACATCAGGGCACAAGGCGGACATCAGGACATAAGGTCTCAGGCAGGACATCTGGACATCAGGGCACAAGGCGGACATCAGGTCTCAGGTAGGACGTCAGAACTCTGATCTCAGATAGAACATCAGAACACTGGCATCGGACTCCGGACATCTGACAGCGATCGACAGATTCTAGACATCAGGCCGCAGACATCAATCTCCGGACATGAGGCCACAGTCATCAGGTTCCGGACATCTGGCAGTGACCGGCAGGCTCCGCGCATCAGGCAGCGAAGGATAGGATCCGGACATCTGGTGGAGGACATCAGGCACCGGACATATGGGAGCGGTCATCAGACACCGGACATCAGGCCGCGGTCATCAGGCTCCAGACAAGAGGCCACGGTTGTCAGGCTCTGGACATCTGGCAGCAACCTAAAAAGAAACTCAAGTGGTCTGTTGCATGCACCGCCTGGTTGGACTAGAGCCGGCTGGGGATTGCACCAAACAAGCTGAGTACAGAGTAGTAGAAACTCAGCAGAAACTTTGGACTCCAACTTCCAAGATGAACCCAGGTTTATTCACAGAAAGTCAGTTAGCAAAAAGTCACAGTCTTTGGGTACAGAGTTCAAGACACAGCAGGACATCAGGAACATAACACAGCAGGAATCAGGACAAGGGATTTGGTATCAACACAACAGGGCAAGTCCAGGTACACAGACATCAGCTGTCCCAAAGCTGATAACAGACTGAACAGAAATGGATCTGGGTACTCAGCCCCCCAGAGCAGGCAGAAAAACAGGCATCAGCTCACCTAGAACTGCACACAGACAGAACAGGAGCTGAACACCAAACATACATGGCAAAACTCAGAAACTTAATGCGAAGCTCTGGCAACACCCCAGAGGGCAGGGAAACTTTATATAGAAGCTGTCCCACAGTGATAGGCTGGGAGCAGCAATTCAAGCACACACCCATTCCTCATAAAAGCAGGGGAGGTGTGGCCGCACGCACCCTACGCACAGCCAGAAACAAATCAGCATAGCAAAGGGCACCTGGCAGCGGCTGCAAGCCTAGACACACGTGGTAAGTCATGCGCAACTGCAGAGGACCTAGCAACCCTCGGGTAGCCTCCATAGCGGCAGGCAGGGACCGCACATGAGGGTGGTCATGCAGCGCAGTGGAGACATTCACGCACATACGGCTACGCAGCAGAGCCGGGAACTGAGCAGCGTCCATACAGGTAACTGACAACAGCATTCCAGCTCATTAGGGGGAAAGGAGTGAAGGGTTAAAGCAGAGATATGCAGAGTAACGCCGGGTAAACAGAGTACAAACACAGCGGTGTTACAATTGGTACCACATTTGCTATGCGCCAGTCCTGTGGAACAGACCCCGTCGCTATAGAGTCTCTAAATATAAGAAATAATGGTTTGTCTATTCCATTACTTAGTTCTCTTAGTACTCGTGGGTGTATGCCATCCGGACCCGGAGATTTATCTATTTTAATCTTATGTAGCCGGTTTCGCCCCTCTTCTTGGGTTAGATTGGTGACCCTTAATATAGGGTTTTCTTTGTCTCTCAGCATTTCATTTTCCACTGTGAATACCGTGGAGAAGAAGGTGTGTAATATATTCGCTTTTTCCTCGTCATCTACAACCATTCCTTCCTCAATTTTATAAGGCTCCTACACTGTCACTTATGATTCTCTTACTATTGATATAGGTGAAGAACAGCTTGGGATTAGTGTTACTCTCCTTTGTGCTCCTCTGTTTCCTTTTTGGCAGCTGTAATTAGTTTTTTAGATAAAGTATTTTCCCCCCTATAGTTGTTAGATCCTCAGCGGGGCCGTCCTGCTTTAGTAGTGTAAATACTTTCTTTTTACTGGTGATCGCCCTCTTACTTCTGTGTTTAGCCACATTGGGTTTTTCCTATTTCTGGTCCTTTTGTTCCCACAAGGTATAAACCGCTTACAGCGCCTATTAAGGATGTTCTTACACATTTCCCATTTATTATCTGTATTCTTATTTCTGAGGACATTGTCCCAGTCACCAGATTAAGGGCATCTCTAAGGCTACTTTCACACTTTGCCTTCCTAAAGTTATTATTATTATATATTTATATAGTGCCATTTATTCCATGGCGCTTTACATGTGAAAAGGGGAAATATAGACAAGTACAATAAACATGTGTAAGACAAGGGACACACAAGTACATAAGGAGAGGGGACCCTGCCCGCGAGGGCTCACAGTCTACAGAGATGGGTGAGGATTAGTGTTGAGCATTCCGATACCGCAAGTATCGGGTATCGGCCGATACTTGCTGTATCGGAATTCCGATACCGACTTCCGATATTTTTTCAATATCGGAAGTCGGCATCGGAATCGGAAGTTCAAAGTTGATTGACAGCCTGACGTCATCATGATGCGCCGTCATTTCGGGCCTTCCGGGGGTTTCTGCCGGCCTGCCGGGGGGCTGTGCCGGCCTGCCGGGGGGCTGTGTGGACTGCCCGGGGTCTGTACCGGCCTGCCGGGGGGCTGTGCCGGCCTGCCGGTGGTCTGTGCACCCTGTGGGGGTCTGTACCGGCCTGCCGGGGGGCTGTGCCGGCCTGCCGGTGGTCTGTGCACCCTGTGGGGGTCTGTGCCGGCCTGCCGGGGGGCTGTGCCGGCCTGCCGGGGGGCTGTGCTGATGTCCGGGGGTCTGTGCAAGCATCGTCCGATGGGACTACAAGTCCCATCTGGCGATGCCTGCTACCATGACAGTGATTGACACATTAGCCAATGATGGGACAGTAGTAGTCCCATCATCCGGCTAATGTGTTAAATGTAAAAAAAAAAAAAATACTACATACATACTACATACATACTACATGCATGCTACATACATACTACATGCTACATACATACCACATACATACTACATACATATGGGAATTTCCCACACAGCAATGGCATAAAGTGAGACTAGGGACTTTTTTTTTTTTTAAGTGGCGGAGGAATACAGTGCGGAAGGATACCTACCTTCCGTCATTGGATTCCTGCAGCCCGTAGAGAACGGCAGCAACAGCTGATGCTGCAGTTCTCTACCCAAGATCGTCGTGGGACACACTCGTGGACTGCTTCGGATCGTGGGTGAGTATTTTTGTGGTTTGTTATGTTAATATTTATTCCGTAAAAGACAATGGCTTCGGGGAACAATGTGACAAGTATTGGTAAGTATGTTACTCTATGTTATATGTACTGTATGTCTATGTATGTATTGTATGAATGTATTGTATGTAGTATGTATGTAGTATATATGTGGTATGTATGTAGCATGCATGTAGCATGCAGTATGTATGTAGCATGCAGTATGTATGTAGCATGTATGTAGTATATATGTAGTATGTATGTAGCATGTATGTAGTATGTATGTAGTATGTATGTAGCATATATGTATGTAGTATGTATGTAGCATATATGTAGTATGTATGTAGCATGTAGTATATATGTAGTATGCATGTTGCATGCATGTAGTATATATGTAGTATGTATGTTGCATGTAGTATATATGTAGTATGTATGTTGCATGTAGTATATATGTAGTATGCATGTTGCATGCATGTAGTATATATGTAGTATGTATGTTGCATGTAGTATATATGTAGTATGTATGTTGCATGTAGTATACTTATATATATACTTATATATATACTTATACTTAGTGTACTTATAGAAACACACAGGCCATTAACACCCAGAAACTTCTGAAGAACTTGCAGTCTTCATTGGCCCCTATCTCCTCCCTCTCATCTCCTGATTCTGCATTGAAGCATTACAATGAAACACTTCAAACTGCCCTGGATGAATTTGCACCCCCTATAAATAGAACACCACAACGCAGACGGCGACAACCCTGGCACACGGTGCAAACACGTTTCCTGCAGCGGTGCTCCAGGTGCGCCGAACGTCTGTGGAGAAAATCCAATCTACACGAAGATTTCATCCATTTTAAGTTTATGCTTAGAACATACAACACTGCCCTTCACCTCTCCAAACAAACCTATTTCAACACCCTCATCATCTCACTGTCCAATAACCCGAAACGTCTCTTTGACACTTTTCATTCTCTACTCAATCCAAGAGTACAGGCCCCAACCACTGAGCTCCGAGCTGACGATCTGGCCAATTACTTCAAAGAAAAAATTGACCAGATCCGACAGGAAATTATCTCCAAATCCCCTCATACCATGCACTGTCCTCCCTCCCCCACTGCATCTAACTCACTCTCTGATTTTGAACCAGTCACAGAAGAAGAAGTAAGCAGGCTCCTTGCATCTTCTCGCCCAACTACTTGCACCAGTGACCCATTTCCGTCACATCTCCTCCAGTCCCTTTCCCCTGCTGTCACCCCTCACCTAACTAAAATATTTAACCTCTCTCTTCTGGTATTTTTCCCTCCTCATTTAAGCATGCCATCATACATCCACTACTTAAAAAACCATCCCTCGACCAAAATTGTGCCGCTAACTATAGACCTGTCTCTAATCTTCCCTTCATCTCTAAACTCCTGGAACGCCTGGTCCACTCCCGTCTTATCCGCTATCTCTCAGAAAACTCTGTTCTCGACCCTCTCCAATCCGGTTTCCGCTCTTTACACTCCACTGAAACTGCCCTCACTAAAGTCTCTAATGATCTGCTAACAGCTAAATCTAATGGTCATTACTCCATGCTAATTCTCTTGGATCTCTCTGCAGCATTCGACACTGTGGATCATCAGCTCCTCCTCACTATGCTCCGTTCCATTGGCCTCAAGGACACCGTTCTCTCCTGGTTCTCCTCCTATCTCTCCGACCGCTCCTTTACTGTTTCTTTTGCCGGTTCCTCCTCCTCTCACCTTCCTCTTACTGTTGGGGTTCCTCAAGGATCAGTTCTAGGCCCCCTCCTCTTCTCCTTGTACACTGCCCCTATTGGTCAAACAATCAGTAGATTTGGTTTCCAGTACCATCTCTATGCTGATGACACCCAATTATACGCTTCTTCTCCTGACATCACGCCAGCCTTTCTAGAAAACACTGGCGATTGTCTAAACGCTGTGTCTAATATCATGTCCTCACTATATCTGAAACTGAACCTGTCAAAGACTGAACTCCTTGTGTTTCCTCCCGCTACTAATGTAGCTATACCCGACATTGCCATTTCCGTCTGTGGTTCCACTATTACTCCCCAGCAACAGGCCCGCTGTCTTGGGGTCATACTTGATTCCGAGCTTTCCTTTGCCCCCCACATTCGATCACTGGCTCGCTCTTGTCATCTGCACCTCAAAAACATTTCTAGAATTCGACCTTTTCTTACTTTTGACTCTGCAAAAACTCTTACTGTTTCTCTTATTCATTCTCGTCTCGACTATTGTAACTCTCTTCTTATCGGTCTCCCTCTTACCAAACTCTCCCCTCTCCAATCTGTCTTGAATGCTGCAGCCAGGATCATATTCCTCACCAATCGTTACACCGATGCCTCTACCTTGTGCCAGTCATTACACTGGCTACCCATCCACTCCAGAATTCAGTATAAACTTATTACCCTCACCCACAAAGCCCTCCATGGCTCAGCACCACCCTACATCTCCTCCCTTGTTTCAGTATACCACCCTACCCGCGCCCTCCGTTCTGCTGATGACCTGAGGTTAGTATCCTCAATAGTCAGAACCTCCCACTCCCGTCTCCAAGACTTTACACGTGCCGCGCCAATTCTTTGGAATGCACTTCCCAGGTCAATACGATTAGTCCCCAGTCCCCACAATTTTAAGCGTGTCCTGAAAACGCATTTATTCAGACTGGCCTATCGCCTCAACACATTAACCTAACCTATCCCTGTGTGGCAGAGCCAAAAATTTTACCATAACCAGGTTCCCAGCATCATGTTCCCACATGCTTTATGCATCCATTAGCCCTCTGTGTCTGTACTGTTACACACTTAACATTATGGCTGGTCCATACAATCAGGGCAACTGTTACCACCCACCTTTCGTGTCTCCCTCTTTCCTCATAGACTGTAAGCTTGCGAGCAGGGCCCTCACTCCTCTTGGTATCTGTTATGATCTACTGTATGTGATTATTGTTATGCTGTAATGTCTATTGTCTGTACAAATCCCCTCTGAAATGTAAAGTGCTGCGGAATATGTCGGCGCTATAAAAATAAAATTTATTATTATTATTATTATATATGTAGTATGCATGTTGCATGCATGTAGTATATATGTAGTATGTATGTTGCATGTAGTATATATGTAGTATGCATGTTGCATGCATGTAGCATATATGTAGTATGTATGTTGCATGTAGTATATATGTAGTATGTATGTTGCATGTAGTATATATGTAGTATGAATGTAGCATGTATGTAGTATGCATGTAGTATGTATGTAGCATGTAGTATATATGTAGTATGAATGTAGCATGTATGTAGTATGTAGTATGAATGTAGCATATATGTAGTATGCATGTAGTATGTATGTAGCATGTAATTTTTATTTTTTTTTTTACATTCAACACATTAGCCGGATGATGGGACTACTACTGTCCCATCATTGGCTAATGTGTCAATCACTGTCATGGTAGCAGGCATCGCCCGATGGGACTTGTAGTCCCATCGGACGATGCCTGCACAGACCCCCGAAGCCTGCACAGCCCCCCGGCAGGCCGGCACAGCCCCCCGGAGCCTGCACAGCCCCCCGGCAGGCCGGCACAGCCCCCCGGCAGGCCGGCACAGCCCCCCGGAGCCTGCACAGCCCACCGGCAGGCCGGCACAGACCCCCGGAGCCTGCACAGCCCCCCAGCAGGCCGGCACAGCCCCCCGGCAGGCCAGCACAGACCACCGGAGCCTGCACAGACCCCCTGGCAGGCCGGCACAGCCCCCCGAAAGGCCCGTACAGACCCCAGAGAGGCTGTACAAGGGAAAAACAGGATTTTTCTTATTCCGATACCGGAAGTCCCATAGACTTGAATGGGACTTCCGGTATCGGAATCGGCGATACCGATACTTTTTTTTAAGATCGGCCGATCCATTCCGATCCGATACTTTGAAGTATCGTCGGTATCGCTCAACTCTAGTGAGGATACAGTAGTAGAGGGTAGAGCAGGTCGTGCGGTGGTTCAGTAGACCGAGGATCATTGCAGGCTGTAGGCTTGTCGGAACAGGTGGGTCTTCAGGTTCTTCTTGAAGGTTTCCGTTGATAGTGAGAGTCTGATGTGTTGCGGCAGAGAGTTCCAGGGTATGGGGGAAGCACGGGAGAAGTCTTGTATGCAGTTGTGGGAAGAAGAGATAAGGGGGGAGTAGAGAAGGAGATCTTGAGATGATCGAAGGTTGCGTGCGGGTAGGTACCTGTAGACCATGTCACAGATGTATGGAGGAGACAGGTTGTGGATGGCTTTGTATGTTATGGTTAGAGTTTTGAATTGGAGTCTCTGGACAATAGAAAGCCAGTGAAGGGCCTGGCATAGGGGGGAGGCTGGGGAATAGAGGGGAGACAGGTGGATTAGTCAGGCAGCAGAGTGTAGGATGGACTGGAGCGGTGCCAGAGTGCTAGAGGGGAGGCCAGAGAGTAGAAGGTTGCAGTAGTCAAGGCAGGGGATGATGAGGGCGTGCACTAGTGTTTTTGTGGTTTCGTGGTTGAGGAATGAGCGGATCCGGGAAATATTTTTGAGTTTGAGGCGGCAGGAGGAGGCGAGGGATTGGATATGTGGTTTGAAAGAGAGCGCAGAGTCAAGGATCACCCCAAGGCACCGAGTCCCGCACGTTCAGTGTTTCTGTGACTCCCTGACAAGTCCCCCTAGCGAAACACAAGTGACACTGTACAATATTGTGGTCGCTATTTCCTAGATGCCGACGTCCTGCAGATCTGTTATTCTGTCCGGTCTGTTAGATAGTATTAGGTGTAAAGTGCGGCTCCTCTGGTCGTATTCTGCACCAATAGTGAGAGATAATTATTCTTGGCTATTAGCAGAAACCTGTCGCCTTTATGGGTTTCGCAGGTCTCTGTTTCCCAGTTAATATCCGGGTAAAGTCCCCCATAACAAGGCCCTCATTATGGGTTGCAGCTTCCTTTATCTGCCTTAGTAGTAGACTCTCCATGATTTCTGTTATATTTGGGGGGGTGTAACAGACCCCAAAGAGAATTTTGTTACTGTTTTTCCCTCCATGTATTTTGACCCATATGGAGTCGACATCCTCATTCCCTTCACTAATATCCTCCCTTAAAGTGGACTTTAGACAAGACTTTACATAAAGACAAACCCCTCCTCCTCTCTGATTTTTACGATCCTTTCTAAGCAGACTGTAACCCTGTAAGGTAACTGCCCGGTCACAGCTTTCATCTCACCATGTCTCGGTTATTCCCACTATGTCATAGTTACCTGTAGATATTTCTGCTTCTAGTTCTTCCATCTTGTTTGTCCGGCTTCTGGCGGTTGCGAGCATGCAGTGTAGAGGATTTTGCTTTGTTCCAATCTCCTCCCTGTGGATTGTTTTAGACATTTTCTTACCTCCCTTCTGAGTATGTTGTCTTGGGTCTTGTCGCACCTCATATCCTTCATACAATACAGAGACAATTAATCCTAGTTACTAACCAGCATACTATAGTACTAAATTACCTGACAGCAAAAGAAGGAGGAATGTGTCAGATAATGGGTCCCACCTCTTGCAATTATATTGACCCCACTGGCAATCTCCAGGTCAGGGCCGGTACAGACAAAATAGGTGAATGTAGAGACCAATGGTTAAAGCAGCACAGTGCAAACAGAGATTCCAGGAGGGGGAACACATTCTTCTTTATACATCCAGCCAACTGGTTTAGTGGCCTAGCAGGGTGGATTTCTGGCATTGTACAGACCTGCATGCAGATTTTATTGTTTTGTTTATTGCTCTATGTAGCCGTGAAAGCGCTGATATATGTCTTACCTAAGTTATTAAGTAATGTATGTGTAAGAAAGACTGATGCTGAACCTTCCATCGTGTATCATAGGCCCCAGATAACCACTGCTGACGGGGAAGTGGGTGTCCACACTGAGGAGGTAGAAAGCCCCTTATGAGACAGGAGCTCCTCTGTGGACATCAGCTGACCCTGTGGTGAAAGGTTGTAACATTTACAAAAAGGGGGAGTTGATGTAGAATAGTTAATATTTTTCCTCTCTGTTCTAGATTTTGCTTTTAGTGTCGTAGTCTCATAGTCAAGGATTTTATACTTCTTATCTCACATGTAATGCTTTTTAAGATTCTGCAAAAACATGTTTTGTGTACAGGGTAAATAAAGTCATCATGACCGGGGGGATGGGGGTTACATGAGTCACATTGCTGAATAAACAGGAAGTGACTCGCTCCCAACCCGCGGGCATGCTTTTCTCCCAGCGCTCGTTATGTCAGGGCCTTATCTCAATTCTGCCTCACTGGTGATCCGGCAGATCTAACTTTGGGGTCAGAACAAAAACAGCTACGAGGGGAAATCATGAACCTCCAACAATGACTAAATGCAAGTTTCCCAATGAGATTTCTGTAAGCTCTTGTGGCGCTGACTTCTTGTAATCGGGGTGGTTTGCGTGGTGATAGTGTCATGAGTGGCTCCAGTTCTGGGTCTCACACTGCCCACACCGGACCCTGGAATCATAGAATCGTAGAGTTGGAAGGGACCTCCTGGGACATCTGGTCCAACCCCCTGCTCAAAGCAGGATTCGCTAAATCATCCCAGTCAGATGTCTGTCCAGCCTCTGTTTGAAGACTTCCATTGAAGGAGAACTCACCACTTCTCGTGGCAGCTTGTTCCACTCATTGATCACTCTAACTGTCAAAAAGTTTTTTCTAATATCTAATCTGTGTCTCCTCCCATTCAGTTTCATCCCATTGCTTCTAGTCTTTCCTTGTGCAAATGAGAATAAAGTTGATCCTTCTACAATGTGACAGCCCTTGAGATATTTGTAGACAGAGTAAGGGAGTAAAATAGTATGCACGCACATAGGGATCACCTTAGTAAATAATCTTTTTAGTAATTAAGTACAGAAAAAAAAGAACAGAAATAAACCACAATGTAAGACTGTTCAAAATGCCACAATGGCACAGTGCCACATGGTACAATATTTGTGGTAGTCCTGATGAAGGGGTCACCTGAACCCTGAAACGCGTAGAATAAACCACGCTGAAACCTCTACAATTTCTGGAATTGTTCTTGCGGCAGCGCAGGGATGATCCTTCCTACCTAAGTGTATGCTTCAAAATGCCACAATGGCAAAGGATCGGACCAAATGAGGTCCCCAAGCCAAAAATCTCAAGGCACAAACATTATGGCTTGTAATGAAAATTAGTATTTCACAATACAAGTAGATCCTCACAGTAATTCAGCCACACTCAGAAGACGTGCAACTATGTCTTAAGACAAACAGCACAGTGCTCCAAAGGGTGGATGGTCTGCTGCCGGTCCTAGAATCGCCCCTGCGTGGTTAGCAGGGTACAGATCAGTGGAAACAAGAAGAATCTAAAATAGAAGTGGCAAAAAGTGTTACGAATAAAGCGCCAGCGGTACAAGCAGAAAAATGCTAAAACGTTTCGGAGGGCTCCCTGATAGAGACGGCAGAGCTATCGCTGGATGAGACCGGCCAGTACAAGGAATAAAGTGCCGAGTGCAGCCCTCCTCAGGGTGAAGCCGACAGGCAGAGACTGCTCTGGAAGAAAGTGCCGAATGCAGCCCTCCTCAGGGTGAAGAAGACAGGCAGAGACTGCTCTGGAATAAAGTGCCGAGTGCAGCCCTCCTCAGGGTGAAGCCGACAGGCAGAGACTGCTCTGGAAGAAAGTGCCGAGTGCAGCCCTCCTCGGGGTCAAGCCGACAGGAAGAGACTGCTCTGGAAGAAAGTGCCGAGTGCAGCCCTCCTCAGAGTGAAGCCGACAGGCAGAGACTGCTCTGGAATAGAGTGCCGAGTGCAGCCCTCCTCAGGGTGAAGCCGACAGGCAGAGACTGCTCTGGAAGAAAGTGCCGAGTGCAGCCCTCCTCAGGATGAAGCCGACAGGCAGAGACTGCTCTGGAAGAAAGTGCCGAGTGAAGCCCTCCTCGGGGTGAAGCCGACAGGAAGAGACTGCTCTGGAATAGAGTGCCGAGTGCAGCCCTCCTCAGAGTGAAGCCGACAGGCAGAGACTGCTCTGGAAGAAAGTGCCGAGTGCAGCCCTCCTCAGGGTGAAGCCGACAGGCAGAGACTGCTCTAGAATAAAGTGCCGAGTGCAGCCCTCCTCGGGGTGAAGCCGACAGGCAGAGACTGCTCTGGAATAGAGTGCCGAGTGCAGCCCTCCTCAGGGTGAAGCCGACAGGCAGAGACTGCTCTGGAATAAAGTGCCGAGTGCAGCCCTCCTCAGGGTGAAGCTGACAGGCAGAGACTGCTCTGGAATAAAGTGCCGAGTGCAGCCCTCCTCAGGGTGAAGCCGACAGGCAGAGACTGCTCTGGAATAAAGTGCCGAATGCAGCCCTCCTCAGGGTGAAGAAGACAGGCAGAGACTGCTCTGGAATAAAGTGCCGAGTGCAGCCCTCCTCAGGGTGAAGCCGACAGGCAGAGACTGCTCTGGAAGAAAGTGCCGAGTGCAGCCCTCCTCGGGGTCAAGCCGACAGGAAGAGACTGCTCTGGAAGAAAGTGCCGAGTGCAGCCCTCCTCAGAGTGAAGCCGACAGGCAGAGACTGCTCTGGAATAGAGTGCCGAGTGCAGCCCTCCTCAGGGTGAAGCCGACAGGCAGAGACTGCTCTGGAAGAAAGTGCCGAGTGCAGCCCTCCTCAGGATGAAGCCGACAGGCAGAGACTGCTCTGGAAGAAAGTGCCGAGTGCAGCCCTCCTCAGGGTGAAGCTGACAGGCAGAGACTGCTCTGGAATAAAGTGCCGAGTGCAGCCCTCCTCAGGGTGAAGCCGACAGGCAGAGACTGCTCTGGAAGAAAGTGCCGAGTGAAGCCCTCCTCGGGGTGAAGCCGACAGGAAGAGACTGCTCTGGAATAGAGTGCCGAGTGCAGCCCTCCTCAGAGTGAAGCCGACAGGCAGAGACTGCTCTGGAAGAAAGTGCCGAGTGCAGCCCTCCTCAGGGTGAAGCCGACAGGCAGAGACTGCTCTAGAATAAAGTGCCGAGTGCAGCCCTCCTCGGGGTGAAGCCGACAGGCAGAGACTGCTCTGGAATAGAGTGCCGAGTGCAGCCCTCCTCAGGGTGAAGCCGACAGGCAGAGACTGCTCTGGAATAAAGTGCCGAGTGCAGCCCTCCTCAGGGTGAAGCCGACAGGCAGAGACTGCTCTAGAATAAAGTGCCGAGTGCAGCCCTCCTCAGGGTGAAGCCGACAGGCAGAGACTGCTCTGGAAGAAAGTGCCGAGTGCAGCCCTCCTCAGGGTGAAGCTGACAGGCAGAGACTGCTCTGGAATAAAGTGCCGAGTGCAGCCCTCCTCAGGGTGAAGCCGACAGGCAGAGACTGCTCTGGAATAGAGTGCCGAGTGCAGCCCTCCTCAGGGTGAAGCCGACAGGCAGAGACTGCTCTGGAAGAAAGTGCCGAGTGCAGCCCTCCTCAGGGTGAAGCTGACAGGCAGAGACTGCTCTGGAATAAAGTGCCGAGTGCAGCCCTCCTCAGGGTGAAGCCGACAGGCAGAGACTGCTCTAGAATAAAGTGCCGAGTGCAGCCCTCCTCAGGGTGAAGCCGACAGGCAGAGACTGCTCTGGAAGAAAGTGCCGAGTGCAGCCCTCCTCAGGGTGAAGCTGACAGGCAGAGACTGCTCTGGAATAAAGTGCCGAGTGCAGCCCTCCTCAGGGTGAAGCCGACAGGCAGAGACTGCTCTGGAATAGAGTGCCGAGTGCAGCCCTCCTCAGGGTGAAGCCGACAGGCAGAGACTGCTCTGGAAGAAAGTGCCGAGTGCAGCCCTCCTCAGGGTGAAGCTGACAGGCAGAGACTGCTCTGGAATAAAGTGCCGAGTGCAGCCCTCCTCAGGGTGAAGCCGACAGGCAGAGACTGCTCTGGAAGAAAGTGCCGAGTGCAGCCCTCCTCGGGGTGAAGCCGACAGGAAGAGACTGCTCTGGAATAGAGTGCCGAGTGCAGCCCTCCTCAGAGTGAAGCCGACAGGCAGAGACTGCTCTGGAAGAAAGTGCCGAGTGCAGCCCTCCTCAGGGTGAAGCCGACAGGCAGAGACTGCTCTAGAATAAAGTGCCGAGTGCAGCCCTCCTCGGGGTGAAGCCGACAGGCAGAGACTGCTCTGGAATAGAGTGCCGAGTGCAGCCCTCCTCAGGGTGAAGACGACAGGCAGAGACTGCTCTGGAAGAAAGTGCCGAGTGCAGCCCTCCTCAGGGTGAAGACGACAGGCAGAGACTGCTCTGGAAGAAAGTGCCGAGTGCAGCCCTCCTCAGGGTGAAGAAGACAGGCAGAGACTGCTCTGGAAGAAAGTGCCGAGTGCAGCCCTCCTCAGGGTGAAGCCGACAGGCAGAGACTGCTCTGGAAGAAAGTGCCGAGTGCAGCCCTCCTCAGGGTGAAGCCGACAGGCAGAGACTGCTCTGGAAGAAAGTGCCGAGTGCAGCCCTCCTCAGGGTGAAGCCGACAGGCAGAGACTGCTCTGGAATAAAGTGCCGAGTGCAGCCCTCCTCAGGGTGAAGCCGACAGGCAGAGACTGCTCTGGAAGAAAGTGCCGAGTGCAGCCCTCCTCAGGGTGAAGCCGAGAGGCAGAGACTGCTCTGGAATAAAGTGCCGAGTGCAGCCCTCCTCAGGGTGAAGCCGACAGGCAGAGACTGCTCTGGAAGAAAGTGCCGAGTGCAGCCCTCCTCAGGGTGAAGCCGACAGGCAGAGACTGCTCTGGAAGAAAGTGCCGAGTGCAGCCCTCCTCAGGGTGAAGCTGACAGGCAGAGACTGCTCTGGAAGAAAGTGCCGAGTGCAGCCCTCCTCAGGGTGAAGCCGACAGGCAGAGACTGCTCTGGAAGAAAGTGCCGAGTGCAGCCCTCCTCAGGATGAAGCCGACAGGCAGAGACTGCTCTGGAAGAAAGTGCCGAGTGCAGCCCTCCTCAGGGTGAAGCCGACAGGCAGAGACTGCTCTGGAATAAAGTGCCGAGTGCAGCCCTCCTCAGGGTGAAGCCGACAGGCAGAGACTGCTCTGGAAGAAAGTGCCGAGTGCAGCCCTCCTCGGGGTGAAGCCGACAGGAAGAGACTGCTCTGGAATAGAGTGCCGAGTGCAGCCCTCCTCAGAGTGAAGCCGACAGGCAGAGACTGCTCTGGAAGAAAGTGCCGAGTGCAGCCCTCCTCAGGGTGAAGCCGACAGGCAGAGACTGCTCTAGAATAAAGTGCCGAGTGCAGCCCTCCTCGGGGTGAAGCCGACAGGCAGAGACTGCTCTGGAATAGAGGTCCGAGTGCAGCCCTCCTCAGGGTGAAGCCGACAGGCAGAGACTGCTCTGGAAGAAAGTGCCGAGTGCAGCCCTCCTCAGGGTGAAGCCGACAGGCAGAGACTGCTCTGGAAGAAAGTGCCGAGTGCAGCCCTCCTCAGGGTGAAGACGACAGACAGAGACTGCTCTGGAAGAAAGTGCCGAGTGCAGCCCTCCTCAGGGTGAAGACAACAGGCAGAGACTGCTCTAGAATAAAGTGCCGAGTGCAGCCCTCCTCAGGGTGAACCAACAGGCAGAGACTGCTCTGGAATAGAGTGCCGAGTGCAGCCCTCCTCAGGATGAAGCCGACAGGCAGAGACTGCTCTGGAATAAAGTGCCGAGTGCAGCCCTCCTCAGGGTGAAGCCGACAGGCAGAGACTGCTCTGGAATAAAGTGCAGAGTGCAGCCCTCCTCAGGGTGAAGCCGACAGG
Organism: Dendrobates tinctorius; assembly: GCF_039654945.1. Taxonomy (NCBI): domain Eukaryota; kingdom Metazoa; phylum Chordata; class Amphibia; order Anura; family Dendrobatidae; genus Dendrobates; species Dendrobates tinctorius. Next base: position 1,579,528 of record NW_027362126.1, on the reverse strand, counting down.
CAGAGACTGCTCTGGAAGAAAGTGCCGAGTGCAGCCCTCCTCAGGGTGAAGCCGACAGGCAAAGACTGCTCTGGAAGAAAGTGCAGAGTGCAGCCCTCCTCGGGGTGAAGCCGACAGGCAGAGACTGCTCTGGAATAAAGTGCCGAGTGCAGCACTCCTCAGGGTGAAGCCGACAGGCAGAGACTGCTCTGGAATAAAGTGCCGAGTGCAGCCCTCCTCGGGGTGAAGCCGACAGGCAGAGACTGCTCTGGAATAAAGTGCCGAGTGCAGCCCTCCTCAGGGTGAAGCCGACAGGCAGAGACTGCTCTGGAATAAAGTGCCGAGTGCAGCCCTCCTCAGGGTGAAGCCGACAGGCAGAGACTGCTCTAAAATAAAGTGCCGAGTGCAGCCCTCCTCAGGGTGAAGCCGACAGGCAGAGACTGCTCTAGAATAAAGTGCCGAGTGCAGCCCTCCTCAGGGTGAATCCGACAGGCAGAGACTGCTCTGGAATAAAGTGCAGAGTGCAGCCATCCTCAGGGTGAAGCCGACAGGCAGAGACTGCTCTGGAATAAAGTGCAGAGTGCAGCCCTCCTCAGGGTGAAGCCGACAGGCAGAGACTGCTCTGGAAGAAAGTGCCGAGTGCAGCCCTCCTCAGGGTGAAGCTGACAGGCAGAGACTGCTCTGGAATAAAGTGCCGAGTGCAGCCCTCCTCAGGGTGAAGCCGACAGGCAGAGACTGCTCTGGAAGAAAGTGCCGAGTGAAGCCCTCCTCGGGGTGAAGCCGACAGGAAGAGACTGCTCTGGAATAGAGTGCCGAGTGCAGCCCTCCTCAGAGTGAAGCCGACAGGCAGAGACTGCTCTGGAAGAAAGTGCCGAGTGCAGCCCTCCTCAGGGTGAAGCCGACAGGCAGAGACTGCTCTAGAATAAAGTGCCGAGTGCAGCCCTCCTCGGGGTGAAGCCGACAGGCAGAGACTGCTCTGGAATAGAGTGCCGAGTGCAGCCCTCCTCAGGGTGAAGCCGACAGGCAGAGACTGCTCTGGAATAAAGTGCCGAGTGCAGCCCTCCTCAGGGTGAAGCCGACAGGCAGAGACTGCTCTAGAATAAAGTGCCGAGTGCAGCCCTCCTCAGGGTGAAGCCGACAGGCAGAGACTGCTCTGGAAGAAAGTGCCGAGTGCAGCCCTCCTCAGGGTGAAGCTGACAGGCAGAGACTGCTCTGGAATAAAGTGCCGAGTGCAGCCCTCCTCAGGGTGAAGCCGACAGGCAGAGACTGCTCTGGAATAGAGTGCCGAGTGCAGCCCTCCTCAGGGTGAAGCCGACAGGCAGAGACTGCTCTGGAAGAAAGTGCCGAGTGCAGCCCTCCTCAGGATGAAGCCGACAGGCAGAGACTGCTCTGGAAGAAAGTGCCGAGTGCAGCCCTCCTCAGGGTGAAGCTGACAGGCAGAGACTGCTCTGGAATAAAGTGCCGAGTGCAGCCCTCCTCAGGGTGAAGCCGACAGGCAGAGACTGCTCTGGAAGAAAGTGCCGAGTGCAGCCCTCCTCGGGGTGAAGCCGACAGGAAGAGACTGCTCTGGAATAGAGTGCCGAGTGCAGCCCTCCTCAGAGTGAAGCCGACAGGCAGAGACTGCTCTGGAAGAAAGTGCCGAGTGCAGCCCTCCTCAGGGTGAAGCCGACAGGCAGAGACTGCTCTAGAATAAAGTGCCGAGTGCAGCCCTCCTCGGGGTGAAGCCGACAGGCAGAGACTGCTCTGGAATAGAGTGCCGAGTGCAGCCCTCCTCAGGGTGAAGACGACAGGCAGAGACTGCTCTGGAAGAAAGTGCCGAGTGCAGCCCTCCTCAGGGTGAAGACGACAGGCAGAGACTGCTCTGGAAGAAAGTGCCGAGTGCAGCCCTCCTCAGGGTGAAGAAGACAGGCAGAGACTGCTCTGGAAGAAAGTGCCGAGTGCAGCCCTCCTCAGGGTGAAGCCGACAGGCAGAGACTGCTCTGGAAGAAAGTGCCGAGTGCAGCCCTCCTCAGGGTGAAGCCGACAGGCAGAGACTGCTCTGGAAGAAAGTGCCGAGTGCAGCCCTCCTCAGGGTGAAGCCGACAGGCAGAGACTGCTCTGGAATAAAGTGCCGAGTGCAGCCCTCCTCAGGGTGAAGCCGACAGGCAGAGACTGCTCTGGAAGAAAGTGCCGAGTGCAGCCCTCCTCAGGGTGAAGCCGAGAGGCAGAGACTGCTCTGGAATAAAGTGCCGAGTGCAGCCCTCCTCAGGGTGAAGCCGACAGGCAGAGACTGCTCTGGAAGAAAGTGCCGAGTGCAGCCCTCCTCAGGGTGAAGCCGACAGGCAGAGACTGCTCTGGAAGAAAGTGCCGAGTGCAGCCCTCCTCAGGGTGAAGCTGACAGGCAGAGACTGCTCTGGAAGAAAGTGCCGAGTGCAGCCCTCCTCAGGGTGAAGCCGACAGGCAGAGACTGCTCTGGAAGAAAGTGCCGAGTGCAGCCCTCCTCAGGATGAAGCCGACAGGCAGAGACTGCTCTGGAAGAAAGTGCCGAGTGCAGCCCTCCTCAGGGTGAAGCCGACAGGCAGAGACTGCTCTGGAATAAAGTGCCGAGTGCAGCCCTCCTCAGGGTGAAGCCGACAGGCAGAGACTGCTCTGGAAGAAAGTGCCGAGTGCAGCCCTCCTCGGGGTGAAGCCGACAGGAAGAGACTGCTCTGGAATAGAGTGCCGAGTGCAGCCCTCCTCAGAGTGAAGCCGACAGGCAGAGACTGCTCTGGAAGAAAGTGCCGAGTGCAGCCCTCCTCAGGGTGAAGCCGACAGGCAGAGACTGCTCTAGAATAAAGTGCCGAGTGCAGCCCTCCTCGGGGTGAAGCCGACAGGCAGAGACTGCTCTGGAATAGAGGTCCGAGTGCAGCCCTCCTCAGGGTGAAGCCGACAGGCAGAGACTGCTCTGGAAGAAAGTGCCGAGTGCAGCCCTCCTCAGGGTGAAGCCGACAGGCAGAGACTGCTCTGGAAGAAAGTGCCGAGTGCAGCCCTCCTCAGGGTGAAGACGACAGACAGAGACTGCTCTGGAAGAAAGTGCCGAGTGCAGCCCTCCTCAGGGTGAAGACAACAGGCAGAGACTGCTCTAGAATAAAGTGCCGAGTGCAGCCCTCCTCAGGGTGAACCAACAGGCAGAGACTGCTCTGGAATAGAGTGCCGAGTGCAGCCCTCCTCAGGATGAAGCCGACAGGCAGAGACTGCTCTGGAATAAAGTGCCGAGTGCAGCCCTCCTCAGGGTGAAGCCGACAGGCAGAGACTGCTCTGGAATAAAGTGCAGAGTGCAGCCCTCCTCAGGGTGAAGCCGACAGGCAGAGACTGCTCTGGAAGAAAGTGCCGAGTGCAGCCCTCCTCAGGGTGAAGCCGACAGGCAAAGACTGCTCTGGAAGAAAGTGCAGAGTGCAGCCCTCCTCGGGGTGAAGCCGACAGGCAGAGACTGCTCTGGAATAAAGTGCCGAGTGCAGCACTCCTCAGGGTGAAGCCGACAGGCAGAGACTGCTCTGGAATAAAGTGCCGAGTGCAGCCCTCCTCGGGGTGAAGCCGACAGGCAGAGACTGCTCTGGAATAAAGTGCCGAGTGCAGCCCTCCTCAGGGTGAAGCCGACAGGCAGAGACTGCTCTGGAATAAAGTGCCGAGTGCAGCCCTCCTCAGGGTGAAGCCGACAGGCAGAGACTGCTCTAAAATAAAGTGCCGAGTGCAGCCCTCCTCAGGGTGAAGCCGACAGGCAGAGACTGCTCTAGAATAAAGTGCCGAGTGCAGCCCTCCTCAGGGTGAATCCGACAGGCAGAGACTGCTCTGGAATAAAGTGCAGAGTGCAGCCCTCCTCAGGGTGAAGCCGACAGGCAGAGACTGCTCTGGAATAAAGTGCAGAGTGCAGCCCTCCTCAGGGTGAAGCCGACAGGCAGAGACTGCTCTGGAATAAAGTGCCAAGTGCAGCCCTCCTCAGGGTGAAGCCGACAGGCAGAGACTGCTCTGGAATAAAGTGCAGCCCTCCTCAGGGTGAAGCCGACAGGCAGAGACTGCTCTGGAATAAAGTGCCGAGTGCAGCCCTCCTCAGGGTGAAGCCGACAGGCAGAGACTGCTCTGGAATAAAGTGCCGAGTGCAGCCCTCCTCAGGGTGAAGCCGACAGGCAGAGACTGCTCTGGAATAAAGTGCCGAGTGCAGCCCTCCTCAGGGTGAAGCCGACAGGCAGAGACTGCTCTAGAATAAAGTGCCGAGTGCAGCCCTCCTCAGGGTGAAGCCGACAGGCAGAGACTGCTCTGGAATAAAGTGCAGAGTGCAGCCCTCCTCAGGGTGAAGCCGACAGGCAGAGACTGTTCTTTAATAAAGTGCCGAGTGCAGCCCTCCTCAGGGTGAAGCCGACAGGCAGAGACTGCTCTGGAATAAAGTGCCGAGTGCAGCCCTCCTCAGGGTGAAGCCGACAGGCAGAGACTGCTCTGGAAGAAAGTGCCGAGTGCAGCCCTCCTCAGGATGAAGCCGACAGGCAGAGACTGCTCTGGAAGAAAGTGCCGAGTGCAGCCCTCCTCAGGGTGAAGCTGACAGGCAGAGACTGCTCTGGAATAAAGTGCCGAGTGCAGCCCTCCTCAGGGTGAAGCCGACAGGCAGAGACTGCTCTGGAAGAAAGTGCCGAGTGCAGCCCTCCTCGGGGTGAAGCCGACAGGAAGAGACTGCTCTGGAATAGAGTGCCGAGTGCAGCCCTCCTCAGAGTGAAGCCGACAGGCAGAGACTGCTCTGGAAGAAAGTGCCGAGTGCAGCCCTCCTCAGGGTGAAGCCGACAGGCAGAGACTGCTCTAGAATAAAGTGCCGAGTGCAGCCCTCCTCGGGGTGAAGCCGACAGGCAGAGACTGCTCTGGAATAGAGTGCCGAGTGCAGCCCTCCTCAGGGTGAAGACAGGCAGAGACTGCTCTGGAAGAAAGTGCCGAGTGCAGCCCTCCTCAGGGTGAAGACGACAGGCAGAGACTGCTCTGGAAGAAAGTGCCGAGTGCAGCCCTCCTCAGGGTGAAGAAGACAGGCAGAGACTGCTCTGGAAGAAAGTGCCGAGTGCAGCCCTCCTCAGGGTGAAGCCGACAGGCAGAGACTGCTCTGGAAGAAAGTGCCGAGTGCAGCCCTCCTCAGGGTGAAGCCGACAGGCAGAGACTGCTCTGGAAGAAAGTGCCGAGTGCAGCCCTCCTCAGGGTGAAGCCGACAGGCAGAGACTGCTCTGGAAGAAAGTGCCGAGTGCAGCCCTCCTCAGGATGAAGCCGACAGGCAGAGACTGCTCTGGAATAAAGTGCCGAGTGCAGCCCTCCTCAGGGTGAAGCCGACAGGCAGAGACTGCTCTGGAAGAAAGTGCCGAGTGCAGCCCTCCTCAGGGTGAAGCCGAGAGGCAGAGACTGCTCTGGAATAAAGTGCCGAGTGCAGCCCTCCTCAGGGTGAAGCCGACAGGCAGAGACTGCTCTGGAAGAAAGTGCCGAGTGCAGCCCTCCTCAGGGTGAAGCCGACAGGCAGAGACTGCTCTGGAAGAAAGTGCCGAGTGCAGCCCTCCTCAGGGTGAAGCTGACAGGCAGAGACTGCTCTGGAAGAAAGTGCCGAGTGCAGCCCTCCTCAGGGTGAAGCCGACAGGCAGAGACTGCTCTGGAAGAAAGTGCCGAGTGCAGCCCTCCTCAGGATGAAGCCGACAGGCAGAGACTGCTCTGGAAGAAAGTGCCGAGTGCAGCCCTCCTCAGGGTGAAGCCGACAGGCAGAGACTGCTCTGGAATAAAGTGCCGAGTGCAGCCCTCCTCAGGGTGAAGCCAACAGGCAGAGACTGCTCTGGAAGAAAGTGCCGAGTGCAGCCCTCCTCGGGGTGAAGCCGACAGGAAGAGACTGCTCTGGAATAGAGTGCCGAGTGCAGCCCTCCTCAGAGTGAAGCCGACAGGCAGAGACTGCTCTGGAAGAAAGTGCCGAGTGCAGCCCTCCTCAGGGTGAAGCCGACAGGCAGATACTGCTCTAGAATAAAGTGCCGAGTGCAGCCCTCCTCGGGGTGAAGCCGAGAGGCAGAGACTGCTCTGGAATAGAGTGCCGAGTGCAGCCCTCCTCAGGGTGAAGCCGACAGGCAGAGACTGCTCTGGAAGAAAGTGCCGAGTGCAGCCCTCCTCAGGGTGAAGCCGACAGGCAGAGACTGCTCTGGAAGAAAGTGCCGAGTGCAGCCCTCCTCAGGGTGAAGACGACAGACAGAGACTGCTCTGGAAGAAAGTGCCGAGTGCAGCCCTCCTCAGGGTGAAGACAACAGGCAGAGACTGCTCTAGAATAAAGTGCCGAGTGCAGCCCTCCTCAGGGTGAACCAACAGGCAGAGACTGCTCTGGAATAGAGTGCCGAGTGCAGCCCTCCTCAGGATGAAGCCGACAGGCAGAGACTGCTCTGGAATAAAGTGCCGAGTGCAGCCCTCCTCAGGGTGAAGCCGACAGGCAAAGACTGCTCTGGAAGAAAGTGCAGAGTGCAGCCCTCCTCGGGGTGAAGCCGACAGGCAGAGACTGCTCTGGAATAAAGTGCCGAGTGCAGCCCTCCTCAGGGTGAAGCCGACAGGCAGAGACTGCTCTGGAATAAAGTGCCGAGTGCAGCCCTCCTCGGGGTGAAGCCGACAGGCAGAGACTGCTCTGGAATAAAGTGCCGAGTGCAGCCCTCCTCGGGGTGAAGCCGACAGGCAGAGACTGCTCTGGAATAAAGTGCCGAGTGCAGCCCTCCTCAGGGTGAAGCCGACAGGCAGAGACTGCTCTAGAATAAAGTGCCGAGTGCAGCCCTCCTCAGGGTGAAGCCGACAGGCAGAGACTGCTCTAGAATAAAGTGCCGAGTGCAGCCCTCCTCAGGGTGAATCCGACAGGCAGAGACTGCTCTGGAATAAAGTGCAGAGTGCAGCCCTCCTCAGGGTGAAGCCGACAGGCAGAGACTGCTCTGGAATAAAGTGCAGAGTGCAGCCCTCCTCAGGGTGAAGCCGACAGGCAGAGACTGCTCTGGAATAAAGTGCCGAGTGCAGCCCTCCTCAGGGTGAAGCCGACAGGCAGAGACTGCTCTGGAATAAAGTGCAGCCCTCCTCAGGGTGAAGCCGACAGGCAGAGACTGCTCTGGAATAAAGTGCCGAGTGCAGCCCTCCTCAGGGTGAAGCCGACAGGCAGAGACTGCTCTGGAATAAAGTGCCGAGTGCAGCCCTCCTCAGGGTGAAGCCGACAGGCAGAGACTGCTCTGGAATAAAGTGCCGAGTGCAGCCCTCCTCAGGGTGAAGCCAACAGGCAGAGACTGCTCTAGAATAAAGTGCCGAGTGCAGCCCTCCTCAGGGTGAAGCCGACAGGCAGAGACTGCTCTGGAATAAAGTGCAGAGTGCAGCCCTCCTCAGGGTGAAGCCGACAGGCAGAGACTGTTCTTTAATAAAGTGCCGAGTGCAGCCCTCCTCAGGGTGAAGCCGACAGGCAGAGACTGCTCTGGAATAAAGTGCAGAGTGCAGCCCTCCTCAGGGTGAAGCCGACAGGCAGAGACTGCTCTGGAATAAAGTGCCGAGTGCAGCCCTCCTCAGGGTGAAGCCGACAGGCAGAGACTGCTCTGGAATAAAGTGCCGAGTGCAGCCCTCCTCAGGGTGAAGCCGACAGGCAGAGACTGCTCTGGAATAAAGTGCAGAGTGCAGCCCTCCTCAGGGTGAAGCTGACAGACAGAGACTGCTCTGGAATAAAGTGCCGAGTGCAGCCCTCCTCAGGGTGAAGCCGACAGGCAGAGACTGCTCTGGAAGAAAGTGCAGAGTGCAGCCCTCCTCAGGGTGAAGCCGACAGGCAGAGACTGCTCTGGAATAAAGTGCCGAGTGCAGCCCTCCTCAGGGTGAAGCCGACAGGCAGAGACTGCTCTGGAAGAAAGTGCAGAGTGCAGCCCTCCTCAGGGTGAAGCCGACAGGCAGAGACTGCTCTGGAATAAAGTGCCGAGTGCAGCCCTCCTCAGGGTGAAGCCGACAGGCAGAGACTGCTCTGGAATAAAGTGCCGAGTGCAGCCCTCCTCAGGGTGAAGCCGACAGGCAGAGACTGCTCTGGAATAAAGTGCCGAGTGCAGCCCTCCTCAGGGTGAAGCCTACAGCAGAGACTGCTCTGGAAGAAAGTGCAGAGTGCAGCCCTCCTCAGGGTGAAGCCGACAGGCAGAGACTGCTCTGGAAGAAAGTGCCGAGTGCAGCCCTCCTCAGGGTGAAGAAGACAGGCAGAGACTGCTCTGGAAGAAAGTGCCGAGTGCAGCCCTCTTCAGGGTGAAGAAGACAGGCAGAGACTGCTCTGGAAGAAAGTGCCGAGTGCAGCCCTCCTCAGGGTGAAGCCGACAGGCAGAGACTGCTCTGGAAGAAAGTGCCGAGTGCAGCCCTCCTCAGGGTGAAGCAGACAGGCAGAGACTGCTCTGGAAGAAAGTGCCGAGTGCAGCCCTCCTCAGGGTGAAGCCGACAGGCAGAGACTGCTCTGGAAGAAAGTGCCGAGTGCAGCCCTCCTCAGGGTGAAGCCGAGAGGCAGAGACTGCTCTGGAAGAAAGTGCTGAGTGCAGCCCTCCTCAGGGTGAAGCCGACAGGCAGAGACTGCTCTGGAAGAAAGTGCCGAGTGCAGCCCTCCTCAGGATGAAGCCGACAGGCAGAGACTGCTCTGGAATAAAGTGCCGAGTGCAGCCCTCCTCAGGGTGAAGCTGACAGGCAGAGACTGCTCTGGAAGAAAGTGCCGAGTGCAGCCCTCCTCAGGGTGAAGCCGAGAGGCAGAGACTGCTCTGGAATAAAGTGCCGAGTGCAGCCCTCCTCAGGGTGAAGCCGACAGGCAGAGACTGCTCTGGAAGAAAGTGCCGAGTGCAGCCCTCCTCAGGGTGAAGCCGACAGGCAGAGACTGCTCTGGAAGAAAGTGCCGAGTGCAGCCCTCCTCAGGGTGAAGCTGACAGGCAGAGACTGCTCTGGAAGAAAGTGCCGAGTGCAGCCCTCCTCAGGGTGAAGCCGACAGGCAGAGACTGCTCTGGAAGAAAGTGCCGAGTGCAGCCCTCCTCAGGATGAAGCCGACAAGCAGAGACTGCTCTGGAAGAAAGTACCGAGTGCAGCCCTCCTCAGGGTGAAGCTGACAGGCAGAGACTGCTCTGGAATAAAGTGCCGAGTGCAGCCCTCCTCAGGGTGAAGCCGACAGGCAGAGACTGCTCTGGAAGAAAGTGCCGAGTGCAGCCCTCCTCGGGGTGAAGCCGACAGGAAGAGACTGCTCTGGAATAGAGTGCCGAGTGCAGCCCTCCTCAGAGTGAAGCCGACAGGCAGAGACTGCTCTGGAAGAAAGTGCCGAGTGCAGCCCTCCTCAGGGTGAAGCCGACAGGCAGAGACTGCTCTAGAATAAAGTGCCGAGTGCAGCCCTCCTCGGGGTGAAGCCGACAGGCAGAGACTGCTCTGGAATAGAGTGCCGAGTGCAGCCCTCCTCAGGGTGAAGCCGACAGGCAGAGACTGCTCTGGAAGAAAGTGCCGAGTGCAGCCCTCCTCAGGGTGAAGCCGACAGGCAGAGACTGCTCTGGAAGAAAGTGCCGAGTGCAGCCCTCCTCAGGGTGAAGACGACAGACAGAGACTGCTCTGGAAGAAAGTGCCGAGTGCAGCCCTCCTCAGGGTGAAGACAACAGGCAGAGACTGCTCTAGAATAAAGTGCCGAGTGCAGCCCTCCTCAGGGTGAACCAACAGGCAGAGACTGCTCTGGAATAGAGTGCCGAGTGCAGCCCTCCTCAGGATGAAGCCGACAGGCACAGACTGCTCTGGAATAAAGTGCCGAGTGCAGCCCTCCTCAGGGTGAAGCCGACAGGCAGAGACTGCTCTGGAATAAAGTGCAGAGTGCAGCCCTCCTCAGGGTGAAGCCGACAGGCAGAGACTGCTCTGGAAGAAAGTGCCGAGTGCAGCCCTCCTCAGGGTGAAGCCGACAGGCAAAGACTGCTCTGGAAGAAAGTGCAGAGTGCAGCCCTCCTCGGGGTGAAGCCGACAGGCAGAGACTGCTCTGTAATAAAGTGCCGAGTGCAGCCCTCCTCAGGGTGAAGCCGACAGGCAGAGACTGCTCTGGAATAAAGTGCCGAGTGCAGCCCTCCTCGGGGTGAAGCCGACAGGCAGAGACTGCTCTGGAATAAAGTGCCGAGTGCAGCCCTCCTCAGGGTGAAGCCGACAGGCAGAGACTGCTCTGGAATAAAGTGCCGAGTGCAGCCCTCCTCAGGGTGAAGCCGACAGGCAGAGACTGCTCTAGAATAAAGTGCCGAGTGCAGCCCTCCTCAGGGTGAAGCCGACAGGCAGAGACTGCTCTAGAATAAAGTGCCGAGTGCAGCCCTCCTCAGGGTGAATCCGACAGGCAGAGACTGCTCTGGAATAAAGTGCAGAGTGCAGCCCTCCTCAGGGTGAAGCCGACAGGCAGAGACTGCTCTGGAATAAAGTGCAGAGTGCAGCCCTCCTCAGGGTGAAGCCGACAGGCAGAGACTGCTCTGGAATAAAGTGCCGAGTGCAGCCCTCCTCAGGGTGAAGCCGACAGGCAGAGACTGCTCTGGAATAAAGTGCAGCCCTCCTCAGGGTGAAGCCGACAGGCAGAGACTGCTCTGGAATAAAGTGCCGAGTGCAGCCCTCCTCAGGGTGAAGCCGACAGGCAGAGACTGCTCTGGAATAAAGTGCCGAGTGCAGCCCTCCTCAGGGTGAAGCCGACAGGCAGAGACTGCTCTGGAATAAAGTGCCGAATGCAGCCCTCCTCAGGGTGAAGCCGACAGGCAGAGACTGCTCTAGAATAAAGTGCCGAGTGCAGCCCTCCTCAGGGTGAAGCCGACAGGCAGAGACTGCTCTGGAATAAAGTGCCGAGTGCAGCCCTCCTCAGGGTGAAGCCGACAGGCAGAGACTGTTCTTTAATAAAGTGCCGAGTGCAGCCCTCCTCAGGGTGAAGCCGACAGGCAGAGACTGCTCTGGAATAAAGTGCCGAGTGCAGCCCTCCTCAGGGTGAAGTCGACAGGCAGAGACTGCTCTGGAAGAAAGTGCCGAGTGCAGCCCTCCTCAGGATGAAGCCGACAGGCAGAGACTGCTCTGGAAGAAAGTGCCGAGTGCAGCCCTCCTCAGGGTGAAGCTGACAGGCAGAGACTGCTCTGGAATAAAGTGCCGAGTGCAGCCCTCCTCAGGGTGAAGCCGACAGGCAGAGACTGCTCTGGAAGAAAGTGCCGAGTGCAGCCCTCCTCGGGGTGAAGCCGACAGGAAGAGACTGCTCTGGAATAGAGTGCCGAGTGCAGCCCTCCTCAGAGTGAAGCCGACAGGCAGAGACTGCTCTGGAAGAAAGTGCCGAGTGCAGCCCTCCTCAGGGTGAAGCCGACAGGCAGAGACTGCTCTAGAATAAAGTGCCGAGTGCAGCCCTCCTCGGGGTGAAGCCGACAGGCAGAGACTGCTCTGGAATAGAGTGCCGAGTGCAGCCCTCCTCAGGGTGAAGACAGGCAGAGACTGCTCTGGAAGAAAGTGCCGAGTGCAGCCCTCCTCAGGGTGAAGACGACAGGCAGAGACTGCTCTGGAAGAAAGTGCCGAGTGCAGCCCTCCTCAGGGTGAAGAAGACAGGCAGAGACTGCTCTGGAAGAAAGTGCCGAGTGCAGCCCTCCTCAGGGTGAAGCCGACAGGCAGAGACTGCTCTGGAAGAAAGTGCCGAGTGCAGCCCTCCTCAGGGTGAAGCCGACAGGCAGAGACTGCTCTGGAAGAAAGTGCCGAGTGCAGCCCTCCTCAGGGTGAAGCCGACAGGCAGAGACTGCTCTGGAAGAAAGTGCCGAGTGCAGCCCTCCTCAGGATGAAGCCGACAGGCAGAGACTGCTCTGGAATAAAGTGCCGAGTGCAGCCCTCCTCAGGGTGAAGCCGACAGGCAGAGACTGCTCTGGAAGAAAGTGCCGAGTGCAGCCCTCCTCAGGGTGAAGCCGAGAGGCAGAGACTGCTCTGGAATAAAGTGCCGAGTGCAGCCCTCCTCAGGGTGAAGCCGACAGGCAGAGACTGCTCTGGAAGAAAGTGCCGAGTGCAGCCCTCCTCAGGGTGAAGCCGACAGGCAGAGACTGCTCTGGAAGAAAGTGCCGAGTGCAGCCCTCCTCAGGGTGAAGCTGACAGGCAGAGACTGCTCTGGAAGAAAGTGCCGAGTGCAGCCCTCCTCAGGGTGAAGCCGACAGGCAGAGACTGCTCTGGAAGAAAGTGCCGAGTGCAGCCCTCCTCAGGATGAAGCCGACAGGCAGAGACTGCTCTGGAATAGAGTGCCGAGTGCAGCCCTCCTCAGGGTGAAGACAGGCAGAGACTGCTCTGGAAGAAAGTGCCGAGTGCAGCCCTCCTCAGGGTGAAGACGACAGGCAGAGACTGCTCTGGAAGAAAGTGCCGAGTGCAGCCCTCCTCAGGGTGAAGAAGACAGGCAGAGACTGCTCTGGAAGAAAGTGCCGAGTGCAGCCCTCCTCAGGGTGAAGCCGACAGGCAGAGACTGCTCTGGAAGAAAGTGCCGAGTGCAGCCCTCCTCAGGGTGAAGCCGACAGGCAGAGACTGCTCTGGAAGAAAGTGCCGAGTGCAGCCCTCCTCAGGGTGAAGCCGACAGGCAGAGACTGCTCTGGAAGAAAGTGCCGAGTGCAGCCCTCCTCAGGATGAAGCCGACAGGCAGAGACTGCTCTGGAAGAAAGTGCCGAGTGCAGCCCTCCTCAGGGTGAAGCCGACAGGCAGAGACTGCTCTGGAAGAAAGTGCCGAGTGCAGCCCTCCTCAGGGTGAAGCCGAGAGGCAGAGACTGCTCTGGAATAAAGTGCCGAGTGCAGCCCTCCTCAGGGTGAAGCCGACAGGCAGAGACTGCTCTGGAAGAAAGTGCCGAGTGCAGCCCTCCTCAGGGTGAAGCCGACAGGCAGAGACTGCTCTGGAAGAAAGTGCCGAGTGCAGCCCTCCTCAGGGTGAAGCTGACAGGCAGAGACTGCTCTGGAAGAAAGTGCCGAGTGCAGCCCTCCTCAGGGTGAAGCCGACAGGCAGAGACTGCTCTGGAAGAAAGTGCCGAGTGCAGCCCTCCTCAGGATGAAGCCGACAGGCAGAGACTGCTCTGGAAGAAAGTGCCGAGTGCAGCCCTCCTCAGGGTGAAGCCGACAGGCAGAGACTGCTCTGGAATAAAGTGCCGAGTGCAGCCCTCCTCAGGGTGAAGCCGACAGGCAGAGACTGCTCTGGAAGAAAGTGCCGAGTGCAGCCCTCCTCGGGGTGAAGCCGACAGGAAGAGACTGCTCTGGAATAGAGTGCCGAGTGCAGCCCTCCTCAGAGTGAAGCCGACAGGCAGAGACTGCTCTGGAAGAAAGTGCCGAGTGCAGCCCTCCTCAGGGTGAAGCCGACAGGCAGAGACTGCTCTAGAATAAAGTGCCGAGTGCAGCCCTCCTCGGGGTGAAGCCGACAGGCAGAGACTGCTCTGGAATAGAGTGCCGAGTGCAGCCCTCCTCAGGGTGAAGCCGACAGGCAGAGACTGCTCTGGAAGAAAGTGCCGAGTGCAGCCCTCCTCAGGGTGAAGCCGACAGGCAGAGACTGCTCTGGAAGAAAGTGCCGAGTGCAGCCCTCCTCAGGGTGAAGACGACAGACAGAGACTGCTCTGGAAGAAAGTGCCGAGTGCAGCCCTCCTCAGGGTGAAGACAACAGGCAGAGACTGCTCTAGAATAAAGTGCCGAGTGCAGCCCTCCTCAGGGTGAACCAACAGGCAGAGACTGCTCTGGAAGAAAGTGCAGAGTGCAGCCCTCCTCGGGGTGAAGCCGACAGGCAGAGACTGCTCTGGAATAAAGTGCCGAGTGCAGCCCTCCTCAGGGTGAAGCCGACAGGCAGAGACTGCTCTGGAATAAAGTGCCGAGTGCAGCCCTCCTCGGGGTGAAGCCGACAGGCAGAGACTGCTCTGGAATAAAGTGCCGAGTACAGCCCTCCTCAGGGTGAAGCCGACAGGCAGAGACTGCTCTGGAATAAAGTGCCGAGTGCAGCCCTCCTCAGGGTGAAGCCGACAGGCAGAGACTGCTCTAGAATAAAGTGCCGAGTGCAGCCCTCCTCAGGGTGAAGCCGACAGGCAGAGACTGCTCTAGAATAAAGTGCCGAGTGCAGCCCTCCTCAGGGTGAATCCGACAGGCAGAGACTGCTCTGGAATAAAGTGCAGAGTGCAGCCCTCCTCAGGGTGAAGCCGACAGGCAGAGACTGCTCTGGAATAAAGTGCAGAGTGCAGCCCTCCTCAGGGTGAAGCCGACAGGCAGAGACTGCTCTGGAATAAAGTGCCGAGTGCAGCCCTCCTCAGGGTGAAGCCGACAGGCAGAGACTGCTCTGGAATAAAGTGCAGCCCTCCTCAGGGTGAAGCCGACAGGCAGAGACTGCTCTGGAATAAAGTGCCGAGTGCAGCCCTCCTCAGGGTGAAGCCGACAGGCAGAGACTGCTCTGGAATAAAGTGCCGAGTGCAGCCCTCCTCAGGGTGAAGCCGACAGGCAGAGACTGCTCTGGAATAAAGTGCCGAGTGCAGCCCTCCTCAGGGTGAAGCCAACAGGCAGAGACTGCTCTAGAATAAAGTGCCGAGTGCAGCCCTCCTCAGGGTGAAGCCGACAGGCAGAGACTGCTCTGGAATAAAGTGCAGAGTGCAGCCCTCCTCAGGGTGAAGCCGACAGGCAGAGACTGTTCTTTAATAAAGTGCCGAGTGCAGCCCTCCTCAGGGTGAAGCCGACAGGCAGAGACTGCTCTGGAATAAAGTGCAGAGTGCAGCCCTCCTCAGGGTGAAGCCGACAGGCAGAGACTGCTCTGGAATAAAGTGCCGAGTGCAGCCCTCCTCAGGGTGAAGCCGACAGGCAGAGACTGCTCTGGAATAAAGTGCCGAGTGCAGCCCTCCTCAGGGTGAAGCCGACAGGCAGAGACTGCTCTGGAATAAAGTGCAGAGTGCAGCCCTCCTCAGGGTGAAGCTGACAGACAGAGACTGCTCTGGAATAAAGTGCCGAGTGCAGCCCTCCTCAGGGTGAAGCCGACAGGCAGAGACTGCTCTGGAAGAAAGTGCAGAGTGCAGCCCTCCTCAGGGTGAAGCCGACAGGCAGAGACTGCTCTGGAATAAAGTGCCGAGTGCAGCCCTCCTCAGGGTGAAGCCGACAGGCAGAGACTGCTCTGGAAGAAAGTGCAGAGTGCAGCCCTCCTCAGGGTGAAGCCGACAGGCAGAGACTGCTCTGGAATAAAGTGCCGAGTGCAGCCCTCCTCAGGGTGAAGCCGACAGGCAGAGACTGCTCTGGAATAAAGTGCCGAGTGCAGCCCTCCTCAGGGTGAAGCCGACAGGCAGAGACTGCTCTGGAATAAAGTGCCGAGTGCAGCCCTCCTCAGGGTGAAGCCGACAGCAGAGACTGCTCTGGAAGAAAGTGCCGAGTGCAGCCCTCCTCAGGGTGAAGAAGACAGGCAGAGACTGCTCTGGAAGAAAGTGCCGAGTGCAGCCCTCTTCAGGGTGAAGAAGACAGGCAGAGACTGCTCTGGAAGAAAGTGCCAAGTGCAGCCCTCCTCAGGGTGAAGCCGACAGGCAGAGACTGCTCTGGAAGAAAGTGCCGAGTGCAGCCCTCCTCAGGGTGAAGCCGACAGGCAGAGACTGCTCTGGAAGAAAGTGCCGAGTGCAGCCCTCCTCAGGGTGAAGCAGACAGGCAGAGACTGCTCTGGAAGAAAGTGCCGAGTGCAGCCCTCCTCAGGGTGAAGCCGACAGGCAGAGACTGCTCTGGAAGAAAGTGCCGAGTGCAGCCCTCCTCAGGGTGAAGCCGAGAGGCAGAGACTGCTCTGGAAGAAAGTGCTGAGTGCAGCCCTCCTCAGGGTGAAGCCGACAGGCAGAGACTGCTCTGGAAGAAAGTGCCGAGTGCAGCCCTCCTCAGGATGAAGCCGACAGGCAGAGACTGCTCTGGAATAAAGTGCCGAGTGCAGCCCTCCTCAGGGTGAAGCTGACAGGCAGAGACTGCTCTGGAAGAAAGTGCCGAGTGCAGCCCTCCTCAGGGTGAAGCCGAGAGGCAGAGACTGCTCTGGAATAAAGTGCCGAGTGCAGCCCTCCTCAGGGTGAAGCCGACAGGCAGAGACTGCTCTGGAAGAAAGTGCCGAGTGCAGCCCTCCTCAGGGTGAAGCCGACAGGCAGAGACTGCTCTGGAAGAAAGTGCCGAGTGCAGCCCTCCTCAGGGTGAAGCTGACAGGCAGAGACTGCTCTGGAAGAAAGTGCCGAGTGCAGCCCTCCTCAGGGTGAAGCCGACAGGCAGAGACTGCTCTGGAAGAAAGTGCCGAGTGCAGCCCTCCTCAGGATGAAGCCGACAAGCAGAGACTGCTCTGGAAGAAAGTACCGAGTGCAGCCCTCCTCAGGGTGAAGCTGACAGGCAGAGACTGCTCTGGAATAAAGTGCCGAGTGCAGCCCTCCTCAGGGTGAAGCCGACAGGCAGAGACTGCTCTGGAAGAAAGTGCCGAGTGCAGCCCTCCTCGGGGTGAAGCCGACAGGAAGAGACTGCTCTGGAATAGAGTGCCGAGTGCAGCCCTCCTCAGAGTGAAGCCGACAGGCAGAGACTGCTCTGGAAGAAAGTGCCGAGTGCAGCCCTCCTCAGGGTGAAGCCGACAGGCAGAGACTGCTCTAGAATAAAGTGCCGAGTGCAGCCCTCCTCGGGGTGAAGCCGACAGGCAGAGACTGCTCTGGAATAGAGTGCCGAGTGCAGCCCTCCTCAGGGTGAAGCCGACAGGCAGAGACTGCTCTGGAAGAAAGTGCCGAGTGCAGCCCTCCTCAGGGTGAAGCCGACAGGCAGAGGCTGCTCTGGAAGAAAGTGCCGAGTGCAGCCCTCCTCAGGGTGAAGACGACAGACAGAGACTGCTCTGGAAGAAAGTGCCGAGTGCAGCCCTCCTCAGGGTGAAGACAACAGGCAGAGACTGCTCTAGAATAAAGTGCCGAGTGCAGCCCTCCTCAGGGTGAACCAACAGGCAGAGACTGCTCTGGAATAGAGTGCCGAGTGCAGCCCTCCTCAGGATGAAGCCGACAGGCAGAGACTGCTCTGGAATAAAGTGCCGAGTGCAGCCCTCCTCAGGGTGAAGCCGACAGGCAGAGACTGCTCTGGAATAAAGTGCAGAGTGCAGCCCTCCTCAGGGTGAAGCCGACAGGCAGAGACTGCTCTGGAAGAAAGTGCCGAGTGCAGCCCTCCTCAGGGTGAAGCCGACAGGCAGAGACTGCTCTGGAAGAAAGTGCCGAGTGCAGCCCTCCTCAGGGTGAAGCCGAGAGGCAGAGACTGCTCTGGAAGAAAGTGCTGAGTGCAGCCCTCCTCAGGGTGAAGCCGACAGGCAGAGACTGCTCTGGAAGAAAGTGCCGAGTGCAGCCCTCCTCAGGATGAAGCCGACAGGCAGAGACTGCTCTGGAATAAAGTGCCGAGTGCAGCCCTCCTCAGGGTGAAGCTGACAGGCAGAGACTGCTCTGGAAGAAAGTGCCGAGTGCAGCCCTCCTCAGGGTGAAGCCGAGAGGCAGAGACTGCTCTGGAATAAAGTGCCGAGTGCAGCCCTCCTCAGGGTGAAGCCGACAGGCAGAGACTGCTCTGGAAGAAAGTGCCGAGTGCAGCCCTCCTCAGGGTGAAGCCGACAGGCAGAGACTGCTCTGGAAGAAAGTGCCGAGTGCAGCCCTCCTCAGGGTGAAGCTGACAGGCAGAGACTGCTCTGGAAGAAAGTGCCGAGTGCAGCCCTCCTCAGGGTGAAGCCGACAGGCAGAGACTGCTCTGGAAGAAAGTGCCGAGTGCAGCCCTCCTCAGGATGAAGCCGACAAGCAGAGACTGCTCTGGAAGAAAGTACCGAGTGCAGCCCTCCTCAGGGTGAAGCTGACAGGCAGAGACTGCTCTGGAATAAAGTGCCGAGTGCAGCCCTCCTCAGGGTGAAGCCGACAGGCAGAGACTGCTCTGGAAGAAAGTGCCGAGTGCAGCCCTCCTCGGGGTGAAGCCGACAGGAAGAGACTGCTCTGGAATAGAGTGCCGAGTGCAGCCCTCCTCAGAGTGAAGCCGACAGGCAGAGACTGCTCTGGAAGAAAGTGCCGAGTGCAGCCCTCCTCAGGGTGAAGCCGACAGGCAGAGACTGCTCTAGAATAAAGTGCCGAGTGCAGCCCTCCTCGGGGTGAAGCCGACAGGCAGAGACTGCTCTGGAATAGAGTGCCGAGTGCAGCCCTCCTCAGGGTGAAGCCGAGAGGCAGAGACTGCTCTGGAAGAAAGTGCCGAGTGCAGCCCTCCTCAGGGTGAAGCCGACAGGCAGAGGCTGCTCTGGAAGAAAGTGCCGAGTGCAGCCCTCCTCAGGGTGAAGACGACAGACAGAGACTGCTCTGGAAGAAAGTGCCGAGTGCAGCCCTCCTCAGGGTGAAGACAACAGGCAGAGACTGCTCTAGAATAAAGTGCCGAGTGCAGCCCTCCTCAGGGTGAACCAACAGGCAGAGACTGCTCTGGAATAGAGTGCCGAGTGCAGCCCTCCTCAGGATGAAGCCGACAGGCAGAGACTGCTCTGGAATAAAGTGCCGAGTGCAGCCCTCCTCAGGGTGAAGCCGACAGGCAGAGACTGCTCTGGAATAAAGTGCAGAGTGCAGCCCTCCTCAGGGTGAAGCCGACAGGCAGAGACTGCTCTGGAAGAAAGTGCCGAGTGCAGCCCTCCTCAGGGTGAAGCCGACAGGCAGAGACTGCTCTGGAAGAAAGTGCAGAGTGCAGCCCTCCTCGGGGTGAAGCCGACAGGCAGAGACTGCTCTGGAATAAAGTGCCGAGTGCAGCCCTCCTCAGGGTGAAGCCGACAGGCAGAGACTGCTCTGGAATAAAGTGCCGAGTGCAGCCCTCCTCGGGGTGAAGCCGACAGGCAGAGACTGCCCTGGAATAAAGTGCCGAGTGCAGCCCTCCTCAGGGTGAAGCCGACAGGCAGAGACTGCTCTGGAATAAAGTGCCGAGTGCAGCCCTCCTCAGGGTGAAGCCGACAGGCAGAGACTGCTCTAGAATAAAATGCCGAGTGCAGCCCTCCTCAGGGTGAATCCGACAGGCAGAGACTGCTCTGGAATAAAGTGCAGAGTGCAGCCCTCCTCAGGGTGAAGCCGACAGGCAGAGACTGCTCTGGAATAAAGTGCAGAGTGCAGCCCTCCTCAGGGTGAAGCCGACAGGCAGAGACTGCTCTGGAATAAAGTGCCGAGTGCAGCCCTCCTCAGGGTGAAGCCGACAGGCAGAGACTGCTCTGGAATAAAGTGCAGCCCTCCTCAGGGTGAAGCCGACAGGCAGAGACTGCTCTGGAATAAAGTGCCGAGTGCAGCCCTCCTCAGGGTGAAGCCGACAGGCAGAGACTGCTCTGGAAGAAAGTGCCGAGTGCAGCCCTCCTCAGGGTGAAGCCGACAGGCAGAGACTGCTCTGGAATAAAAAGCCGAGTGCAGCCCTCCTCAGGGTGAAGCCGACAGGCAGAGACTGCTCTAGAATAAAGTGCCGAGTGCAGCCCTCCTCAGGGTGAAGCCGACAGGCAGAGACTGCTCTGGAATAAAGTGCAGAGTGCAGCCCTCCTCAGGGTGAAGCCGACAGGCAGAGACTGTTCTTTAATAAAGTGCCGAGTGCAGCCCTCCTCAGGGTGAAGCCGACAGGCAGAGACTGCTCTGGAATAAAGTGCAGAGTGCAGCCCTCCTCAGGGTGAAGCCGACAGGCAGAGACTGCTCTGGAATAAAGTGCCGAGTGCAGGCCTCCTCAGGGTGAAGCCGACAGGCAGAGACTGCTCTGGAATAAAGTGCCGAGTGCAGCCCTCCTCAGGGTGAAGCCGACAGGCAGAGACTGCTCTGGAATAAAGTGCAGAGTGCAGCCCTCCTCAGGGTGAAGCTGACAGACAGAGACTGCTCTGGAATAAAGTGCCGAGTGCAGCCCTCCTCAGGGTGAAGCCGACAGGCAGAGACTGCTCTGGAAGAAAGTGCAGAGTGCAGCCCTCCTCAGGGTGAAGCCGACAGGCAGAGACTGCTCTGGAATAAAGTGCCGAGTGCAGCCCTCCTCAGGGTGAAGCCGACAGGCAGAAACTGCTCTGGAAGAAAGTGCAGAGTGCAGCCCTCCTCAGGGTGAAGCCGACAGGCAGAGACTGCTCTGGAATAAAGTGCCGAGTGCAGCCCTCCTCAGGGTGAAGCCGACAGGCAGAGACTGCTCTGGAATAAAGTGCCGAGTGCAGCCCTCCTCAGGGTGAAGCCGACAGGCAGAGACTGCTCTGGAATAAAGTGCCGAGTGCAGCCCTCCTCAGGGTGAAGCCGACAGCAGAGACTGCTCTGGAAGAAAGTGCAGAGTGCAGCCCTCCTCAGGGTGAAGCCGACAGGCAGAGACTGCTCTGGAAGAAAGTGCCGAGTGCAGCCCTCCTCAGGGTGAAGAAGACAGGCAGAGACTGCTCTGGAAGAAAGTGCCGAGTGCAGCCCTCCTCAGGGTGAAGAAGACAGGCAGAGACTGCTCTGGAAGAAAGTGCCGAGTGCAGCCCTCCTCAGGGTGAAGCCGACAGGCAGAGACTGCTCTGGAAGAAAGTGCCGAGTGCAGCCCTCCTCAGGGTGAAGCAGACAGGCAGAGACTGCTCTGGAAGAAAGTGCCGAGTGCAGCCCTCCTCAGGGTGAAGCCGACAGGCAGAGACTGCTCTGGAAGAAAGTGCCGAGTGCAGCCCTCCTCAGGGTGAAGCCGAGAGGCAGAGACTGCTCTGGAAGAAAGTGCTGAGTGCAGCCCTCCTCAGGGTGAAGCCGACAGGCAGAGACTGCTCTGGAAGAAAGTGCCGAGTGCAGCCCTCCTCAGGATGAAGCCGACAGGCAGAGACTGCTCTGGAAGAAAGTGCAGAGTGCAGCCCTCCTCAGGGTGAAGCCGACAGGCAGAGACTGCTCTGGAATAAAGTGCCGAGTGCAGCCCTCCTCAGGGTGAAGCCGACAGGGCAGAGACTGCTCTGGAATAAAGTGCCGAGTGCAGCCCTCCTCAGGGTGAAGCCGACAGGCAGAGACTGCTCTGGAATAAAGTGCCGAGTGCAGCCCTCCTCAGGGTGAAGCCGACAGGCAGAGACTGCTCTGGAAGAAAGTGCCGAGTGCAGCCCTCCTCAGGGTGAAGAAGACAGGCAGAGACTGCTCTGGAAGAAAGTGCCGAGTGCAGCCCTCCTCAGGGTGAAGAAGACAGGCAGAGACTGCTCTGGAAGAAAGTGCCGAGTGCAGCCCTCCTCAGGGTGAAGAAGACAGGCAGAGACTGCTCTGGAAGAAAGTGCCGAGTGCAGCCCTCCTCAGGGTGAAGCCGACAGGCAGAGACTGCTCTGGAAGAAAGTGCCGAGTGCAGCCCTCCTCAGGGTGAAGCTGACAGGCAGAGACTGCTCTGGAAGAAAGTGCCGAGTGCAGCCCTCCTCAGGGTGAAGCCGACAGGCAGAGACTGCTCTGGAAGAAAGTGCCGAGTGCAGCCCTCCTCAGGGTGAAGCCGAGAGGCAGAGACTGCTCTGGAAGAAAGTGCCTAGTGCAGCCCTCCTCAGGGTGAAGCCGACAGGCAGAGACTGCTCTGGAAGAAAGTGCCGAGTGCAGCCCTCCTCAGGATGAAGCCGACAGGCAGAGACTGCTCTGGAATAAAGTGCCGAGTGCAGCCCTCCTCAGGGTGAAGCCGACAGGCAGAGACTGCTCTGGAAGAAAGTGCCGAGTGCAGCCCTCCTCAGGGTGAAGCTGACAGGCAGAGACTGCTCTGGAAGAAAGTGCCGAGTGCAGCCCTCCTCAGGGTGAAGCCGAGAGGCAGAGACTGCTCTGGAATAAAGTGCCGAGTGCAGCCCTCCTCAGGGTGAAGCCGACAGGCAGAGACTGCTCTGGAAGAAAGTGCCGAGTGCAGCCCTCCTCAGGGTGAAGCCGACAGGCAGAGACTGCTCTGGAAGAAAGTGCCGAGTGCAGCCCTCCTCAGGGTGAAGCTGACAGGCAGAGACTGCTCTGGAAGAAAGTGCCGAGTGCAGCCCTCCTCAGGGTGAAGCCGACAGGCAGAGACTGCTCTGGAAGAAAGTGCCGAGTGCAGCCCTCCTCATGATGAAGCCGACAGGCAGAGACTGCTCTGGAAGAAAGTGCCGAGTGCAGCCCTCCTCAGGGTGAAGCTGACAGGCAGAGACTGCTCTGGAATAAAGTGCCGAGTGCAGCCCTCCTCAGGGTGAAGCCGACAGGCAGAGACTGCTCTGGAAGAAAGTGCCGAGTGCAGCCCTCCTCGGGGTGAAGCCGACAGGAAGAGACTGCTCTGGAATAGAGTGCCGAGTGCAGCCCTCCTCAGAGTGAAGCCGACAGGCAGAGACTGCTCTGGAATAAAGTGCCGAGTGCAGCCCTCCTCAGGGTGAAGCCGACAGGCAGAGACTGCTCTAGAATAAAGTGCCGAGTGCAGCCCTCCTCGGGGTGAAGCCGACAGGTAGAGACTGCTCTGGAATAGAGTGCCGAGTGCAGCCCTCCTCAGGGTGAAGCCGACAGGCAGAGACTGCTCTGGAAGAAAGTGCCGAGTGCAGCCCTCCTCAGGGTGAAGCCGACAGGCAGAGACTGCTCTGGAAGAAAGTGCCGAGTGCAGCCCTCCTCAGGGTGAAGACGACAGACAGAGACTGCTCTGGAAGAAAGTGCCGAGTGCAGCCCTCCTCAGGGTGAAGACAACAGGCAGAGACTGCTCTAGAATAAAGTGCCGAGTGCAGCCCTCCTCAGGGTGAACCAACAGGCAGAGACTGCTCTGGAATAGAGTGCCGAGTGCAGCCCTCCTCAGGGTGAAGCCGACAGGCAGAGACTGCTCTGGAATAAAGTGCCGAGTGCAGCCCTCCTCAGGGTGAAGCCGACAGGCAGAGACTGCTCTGGAATAAAGTGCAGAGTGCAGCCCTCCTCAGGGTGAAGCCGACAGGCAGAGACTGCTCTGGAAGAAAGTGCCGAGTGCAGCCCTCCTCAGGGTGAAGCCGACAGGCAGAGACTGCTCTGGAATAAAGTGCAGAGTGCAGCCCTCCTCGGGGTGAAGCCGACAGGCAGAGACTGCTCTGGAATAAAGTGCCGAGTGCAGCCCTCCTCAGGGTGAAGCCGACAGGCAGAGACTGCTCTGGAATAAAGTGCCGAGTGCAGCCCTCCTCGGGGTGAAGCCGACAGGCAGAGACTGCTCTGGAATAAAGTGCCGAGTGCAGCCCTCCTCAGGGTGAAGCCGACAGGCAGAGACTGCTCTGGAATAAAGTGCCGAGTGCAGCCCTCCTCAGGGTGAAGCCGACAGGCAGAGACTGCTCTAGAATAAAGTGCCGAGTGCAGCCCTCCTCAGGGTGAAGCCGACAGGCAGAGACTGCTCTAGAATAAAGTGCCGAGTGCAGCCCTCCTCAGGGTGAATCCGACAGGCAGAGACTGCTCTGGAATAAAGTGCAGAGTGCAGCCCTCCTCAGGGTGAAGCCGACAGGCAGAGACTGCTCTGGAATAAAGTTCAGAGTGCAGCCCTCCTCAAGGTGAAGCCGACAGGCAGAGACTGCTCTGGAATAAAGTGCCGAGTGCAGCCCTCCTCAGGGTGAAGCCGACAGGCAGAGACTGCTCTGGAATAAAGTGCAGCCCTCCTCAGGGTGAAGCCGACAGGCAGAGACTGCTCTGGAATAAAGTGCCGAGTGCAGCCCTCCTCAGGGTGAAGCCGACAGGCAGAGACTGCTCTGGAATAAAATGCCGAGTGCAGCCCTCCTCAGGGTGAAGCCGACAGGCAGAGACTGCTCTGGAATAAAGTGCCGAGTGCAGCCCTCCTCAGGGTGAAGCCGACAGGCAGAGACTGCTCTAGAATAAAGTGCCGAGTGCAGCCCTCCTCAGGGTGAAGCCGACAGGCAGAGACTGCTCTGGAATAAAGTGCAGAGTGCAGCCCTCCTCAGGGTGAAGCCGACAGGCAGAGACTGTTCTTTAATAAAGTGCCGAGTGCAGCCCTCCTCAGGGTGAAGCCGACAGGCAGAGACTGCTCTGGAATAAAGTGCAGAGTGCAGCCCTCCTCAGGGTGAAGCCGACAGGCAGAGACTGCTCTGGAATAAAGTGCCGAGTGCAGCCCTCCTCAGGGTGAAGCCGACAGGCAGAGACTGCTCTGGAATAAAGTGCCGAGTGCAGCCCTCCTCAGGGTGAAGCCGACAGGCAGAGACTGCTCTGGAATAAAGTGCAGAGTGCAGCCCTCCTCAGGGTGAAGCCGACAGGCAGAGACTGCTCTGGAATAAAGTGCCGAGTGCAGCCCTCCTCAGGGTGAAGCCGACAGGCAGAGACTGCTCTGGAAGAAAGTGCAGAGTGCAGCCCTCCTCAGGGTGAAGCCGACAGGCAGAGACTGCTCTGGAATAAAGTGCCGAGTGCAGCCCTCCTCAGGGTGAAGCCGACAGGCAGAGACTGCTCTGGAAGAAAGTGCAGAGTGCAGCCCTCCTCAGGGTGAAGCCGACAGGCAGAGACTGCTCTGGAATAAAGTGCCGAGTGCAGCCCTCCTCAGGGTGAAGCCGACAGGCAGAGACTGCTCTGGAATAAAGTGCCGAGTGCAGCCCTCCTCAGGGTGAAGCCGACAGGCAGAGACTGCTCTGGAAGAAAGTGCCGAGTGCAGCCCTCCTCAGGGTGAAGCCGACAGGCAGAGACTGCTCTGGAAGAAAGTGCCGAGTGCAGCCCTCCTCAGGGTGAAGCCGACAGGCAGAGACTGCTCTGGAAGAAAGTGCCGAGTGCAGCCCTCCTCAGGGTGAAGAAGACAGGCAGAGACTGCTCTGGAAGAAAGTGCCGAGTGCAGCCCTCCTCAGGGTGAAGAAGACAGGCAGGGACTGCTCTGGAAGAAAGTGCCGAGTGCAGCCCTCCTCAGGGTGAAGCCGACAGGCAGAGACTGCTCTGGAAGAAAGTGCCGAGTGCAGTCCTCCTCAGGGTGAAGCTGACAGGCAGAGACTGCTCTGGAAGAAAGTGCCGAGTGCAGCCCTCCTCAGGGTGAAGCCGACAGGCAGAGACTGCTCTGGAAGAAAGTGCCGAGTGCAGCCCTCCTCAGGGTGAAGCCGAGAGGCAGAGACTGCTCTGGAAGAAAGTGCCGAGTGCAGCCCTCCTCAGGGTGAAGCCGACAGGCAGAGACTGCTCTGGAAGAAAGTGCCGAGTGCAGCCCTCCTCAGGATGAAGCCGACAGGCAGAGACTGCTCTGGAATAAAGTGCCGAGTGCAGCCCTCCTCAGGGTGAAGCTGACAGGCAGAGACTGCTCTGGAAGAAAGTGCCGAGTGCAGCCCTCCTCAGGGTGAAGCCGAGAGGCAGAGACTGCTCTGGAATAAAGTGCCGAGTGCAGCCCTCCTCAGGGTGAAGCCGACAGGCAGAGACTGCTCTGGAAGAAAGTGCCGAGTGCAGCCCTCCTCAGGGTGAAGCCGACAGGCAGAGACTGCTCTGGAAGAAAGTGCCGAGTGCAGCCCTCCTCAGGATGAAGCCGACAGGCAGAGACTGCTCTGGAAGAAAGTGCCGAGTGCAGCCCTCCTCAGGGTGAAGCTGACAGGCAGAGACTGCTCTGGAATAAAGTGCCGAGTGCAGCCCTCCTCAGGGTGAAGCCGACAGGCAGAGACTGCTCTGGAAGAAAGTGCCGAGTGCAGCCCTCCTCGGGGTGAAGCCGACAGGCAGAGACTGCTCTGGAATAGAGTGCCGAGTGCAGCCCTCCTCAGAGTGAAGCCGACAGGCAGAGACTGCTCTGGAAGAAAGTGCCGAGTGCAGCCCTCCTCAGGGTGAAGCCGACAGGCAGAGACTGCTCTAGAATAAAGTGCCGAGTGCAGCCCTCCTCAGGGTGAAGCCGACAGGCAGAGACTGCTCTGGAATAAAGTGCAGAGTGCAGCCCTCCTCAGGGTGAAGCCGACAGGCAGAGACTGTTCTTTAATAAAGTGCCGAGTGCAGCCCTCCTCAGGGTGAAGCCGACAGGCAGAGACTGCTCTGGAATAAAGTGCAGAGTGCAGCCCTCCTCAGGGTGAAGCCGACAGGCAGAGACTGCTCTGGAATAAAGTGCCGAGTGCAGCCCTCCTCAGGGTGAAGCCGACAGGCAGAGACTGCTCTGGAATAAAGTGCCAAGTGCAGCCCTCCTCAGGGTGAAGCCGACAGGCAGAGACTGCTCTGGAATAAAGTGCAGAGTGCAGCCCTCCTCAGGGTGAAGCTGACAGGCAGAGACTGCTCTGGAATAAAGTGCCGAGTGCAGCCCTCCTCAGGGTGAAGCCGACAGGCAGAGACTGCTCTGGAAGAAAGTGCAGAGTGCAGCCCTCCTCAGGGTGAAGCCGACAGGCAGAGACTGCTCTGGAATAAAGTGCCGAGTGCAGCCCACCTCAGGGTGAAGCCGACAGGCAGAGACTGCTCTGGAATAAAGTGCAGAGTGCAGCCCTCCTCGGGGTGAAGCCGACAGGCAGAGACTGCTCTGGAATAAAGTGCCGAGTGCAGCCCTCCTCGGGGTGAAGCCGACAGGCAGAGACTGCTCTGGAATAAAGTGCCGAGTGCAGCCCTCCTCGGGGTGAAGCCGACAGGCAGAGACTGCTCTGGAATAAAGTGCCGAGTGCAGCCCTCCTCAGGGTGAAGCCGACAGGCAGAGACTGCTCTGGAATAAAGTGCCGAGTGCAGCCCTCCTCAGGGTGAAGCCGACAGGCAGAGACTGCTCTAGAATAAAGTGCCGAGTGCAGCCCTCCTCAGGGTGAAGCCGACAGGCAGAGACTGCTCTAGAATAAAGTGCCGAGTGCAGCCCTCCTCAGGGTGAATCCGACAGGCAGAGACTGCTCTGGAATAAAGTGCAGAGTGCAGCCCTCCTCAGGGTGAAGCCGACAGGCAGAGACTGCTCTGGAATAAAGTGCAGAGTGCAGCCCTCCTCAGGGTGAAGCCGACAGGCAGAGACTGCTCTGGAATAAAGTGCCGAGTGCAGCCCTCCTCAGGGTGAAGCCGACAGGCAGAGACTGCTCTGGAATAAAGTGCAGCCCTCCTCAGGGTGAAGCCGACAGGCAGAGACTGCTCTGGAACAAAGTGCCGAGTGCAGCCCTCCTCAGGGTGAAGCCGACAGGCAGAGACTGCTCTGGAATAAAGTGCCGAGTGCAGCCCTCCTCAGGGTGAAGCCGACAGGCAGAGACTGCTCTGGAATAAAGTGCCGAGTGCAGCCCTCCTCAGGGTGAAGCCGACAGGCAGAGACTGCTCTAGAATAAAGTGCCGAGTGCAGCCCTCCTCAGGGTGAAGCCGACAGGCAGAGACTGCTCTGGAATAAAGTGCAGAGTGCAGCCCTCCTCAGGGTGAAGCCGACAGGCAGAGACTGTTCTTTAATAAAATGCCGAGTGCAGCCCTCCTCAGGGTGAAGCCGACAGGCAGAGACTGCTCTGGAATAAAGTGCAGAGTGCAGCCCTCCTCAGGGTGAAGCCGACAGGCAGAGACTGCTCTGGAATAAAGTGACGAGTGCAGCCCTCCTCAGGGTGAAGCCGACAGGCAGAGACTGCTCTGGAATAAAGTGCCGAGTGCAGCCCTCCTCAGGGTGAAGCCGACAGGCAGAGACTGCTCTGGAATAAAGTGCCGAGTGCAGCCCTCCTCAGGGTGAAGCTGACAGGCAGAGACTGCTCTGGAATAAAGTGCCGAGTGCAGCCCTCCTCAGGGTGAAGCCGACAGGCAGAGACTGCTCTGGAAGAAAGTGCAGAGTGCAGCCCTCCTCAGGGTGAAGCCGACAGGCAGAGACTGCTCTGGAATAAAGTGCCGAGTGCAGCCCTCCTCAGGGTGAAGCCGACAGGCAGAGACTGCTCTGGAAGAAAGTGCAGAGTGCAGCCCTCCTCAGGGTGAAGCCGACAGGCAGAGACTGCTCTGGAATAAAGTGCCGAGTGCAGCCCTCCTCAGGGTGAAGCCGACAGGCAGAGTCTGCTCTGGAATAAAGTGCCGAGTGCAGCCCTCCTCAGGGTGAAGCCGACAGGCAGAGACTGCTCTGGATTAAAGTGCCGAGTGCAGCCCTCCTCAGGGTGAAGCCGACAGGCAGAGACTGCTCTGGAAGAAAGTGCCGAGTGCAGCCCTCCTCAGGGTGAAGCCGACAGGCAGAGACTGCTCTGGAAGAAAGTGCCGAGTGCAGCCCTCCTCAGGGTGAAGCCGACAGGCAGAGACTGCTCTGGAATAAAGTGCCGAGTGCAGCCCTCCTCAGGGTGAAGCCGACAGGCAGAGACTGCTCTTGAATAGAGTGCCGAGTGCAGCCCTCCTCAGGGTGAAGCCGACAGGCAGAGACTGCTCTGGAATAAAGTGCCGAGTGCAGCCCTCCTCAGGGTGAAGCCGACAGGCAGAGACTGCTCTGGAATAAAGTGCCGAGTGCAGCCCTCCTCAGGGTGAAGCCGACAGGCAGAGACTGCTCTTGAATAGAGTGCCGAGTGCAGCCCTCCTCAGGATGAAGCCGACAAGCAGAGACTGCTCTGGAAGAAAGTACCGAGTGCAGCCCTCCTCAGGGTGAAGCTGACAGGCAGAGACTGCTCTGGAATAAAGTGCCGAGTGCAGCCCTCCTCAGGGTGAAGCCGACAGGCAGAGACTGCTCTGGAAGAAAGTGCCGAGTGCAGCCCTCCTCGGGGTGAAGCCGACAGGAAGAGACTGCTCTGGAATAGAGTGCCGAGTGCAGCCCTCCTCAGAGTGAAGCCGACAGGCAGAGACTGCTCTGGAAGAAAGTGCCGAGTGCAGCCCTCCTCAGGGTGAAGCCGACAGGCAGAGACTGCTCTAGAATAAAGTGCCGAGTGCAGCCCTCCTCGGGGTGAAGCCGACAGGCAGAGACTGCTCTGGAATAGAGTGCCGAGTGCAGCCCTCCTCAGGGTGAAGCCGACAGGCAGAGACTGCTCTGGAAGAAAGTGCCGAGTGCAGCCCTCCTCAGGGTGAAGCCGACAGGCAGAGGCTGCTCTGGAAGAAAGTGCCGAGTGCAGCCCTCCTCAGGGTGAAGACGACAGACAGAGACTGCTCTGGAAGAAAGTGCCGAGTGCAGCCCTCCTCAGGGTGAAGACAACAGGCAGAGACTGCTCTAGAATAAAGTGCCGAGTGCAGCCCTCCTCAGGGTGAACCAACAGGCAGAGACTGCTCTGGAATAGAGTGCCGAGTGCAGCCCTCCTCAGGATGAAGCCGACAGGCAGAGACTGCTCTGGAATAAAGTGCCGAGTGCAGCCCTCCTCAGGGTGAAGCCGACAGGCAGAGACTGCTCTGGAATAAAGTGCAGAGTGCAGCCCTCCTCAGGGTGAAGCCGACAGGCAGAGACTGCTCTGGAAGAAAGTGCCGAGTGCAGCCCTCCTCAGGGTGAAGCCGACAGGCAGAGACTGCTCTGGAAGAAAGTGCCGAGTGCAGCCCTCCTCAGGGTGAAGCCGAGAGGCAGAGACTGCTCTGGAAGAAAGTGCTGAGTGCAGCCCTCCTCAGGGTGAAGCCGACAGGCAGAGACTGCTCTGGAAGAAAGTGCCGAGTGCAGCCCTCCTCAGGATGAAGCCGACAGGCAGAGACTGCTCTGGAATAAAGTGCCGAGTGCAGCCCTCCTCAGGGTGAAGCTGACAGGCAGAGACTGCTCTGGAAGAAAGTGCCGAGTGCAGCCCTCCTCAGGGTGAAGCCGAGAGGCAGAGACTGCTCTGGAATAAAGTGCCGAGTGCAGCCCTCCTCAGGGTGAAGCCGACAGGCAGAGACTGCTCTGGAAGAAAGTGCCGAGTGCAGCCCTCCTCAGGGTGAAGCCGACAGGCAGAGACTGCTCTGGAAGAAAGTGCCGAGTGCAGCCCTCCTCAGGGTGAAGCTGACAGGCAGAGACTGCTCTGGAAGAAAGTGCCGAGTGCAGCCCTCCTCAGGGTGAAGCCGACAGGCAGAGACTGCTCTGGAAGAAAGTGCCGAGTGCAGCCCTCCTCAGGATGAAGCCGACAAGCAGAGACTGCTCTGGAAGAAAGTACCGAGTGCAGCCCTCCTCAGGGTGAAGCTGACAGGCAGAGACTGCTCTGGAATAAAGTGCCGAGTGCAGCCCTCCTCAGGGTGAAGCCGACAGGCAGAGACTGCTCTGGAAGAAAGTGCCGAGTGCAGCCCTCCTCGGGGTGAAGCCGACAGGAAGAGACTGCTCTGGAATAGAGTGCCGAGTGCAGCCCTCCTCAGAGTGAAGCCGACAGGCAGAGACTGCTCTGGAAGAAAGTGCCGAGTGCAGCCCTCCTCAGGGTGAAGCCGACAGGCAGAGACTGCTCTAGAATAAAGTGCCGAGTGCAGCCCTCCTCGGGGTGAAGCCGACAGGCAGAGACTGCTCTGGAATAGAGTGCCGAGTGCAGCCCTCCTCAGGGTGAAGCCGACAGGCAGAGACTGCTCTGGAAGAAAGTGCCGAGTGCAGCCCTCCTCAGGGTGAAGCCGACAGGCAGAGGCTGCTCTGGAAGAAAGTGCCGAGTGCAGCCCTCCTCAGGGTGAAGACGACAGACAGAGACTGCTCTGGAAGAAAGTGCCGAGTGCAGCCCTCCTCAGGGTGAAGACAACAGGCAGAGACTGCTCTAGAATAAAGTGCCGAGTGCAGCCCTCCTCAGGGTGAACCAACAGGCAGAGACTGCTCTGGAATAGAGTGCCGAGTGCAGCCCTCCTCAGGATGAAGCCGACAGGCAGAGACTGCTCTGGAATAAAGTGCCGAGTGCAGCCCTCCTCAGGGTGAAGCCGACAGGCAGAGACTGCTCTGGAATAAAGTGCAGAGTGCAGCCCTCCTCAGGGTGAAGCCGACAGGCAGAGACTGCTCTGGAAGAAAGTGCCGAGTGCAGCCCTCCTCAGGGTGAAGCCGACAGGCAGAGACTGCTCTGGAAGAAAGTGCAGAGTGCAGCCCTCCTCGGGGTGAAGCCGACAGGCAGAGACTGCTCTGGAATAAAGTGCCGAGTGCAGCCCTCCTCAGGGTGAAGCCGACAGGCAGAGACTGCTCTGGATTAAAGTGCCGAGTGCAGCCCTCCTCGGGGTGAAGCCGACAGGCAGAGACTGCCCTGGAATAAAGTGCCGAGTGCAGCCCTCCTCAGGGTGAAGCCGACAGGCAGAGACTGCTCTGGAATAAAGTGCCGAGTGCAGCCCTCCTCAGGGTGAAGCCGACAGGCAGAGACTGCTCTAGAATAAAATGCCGAGTGCAGCCCTCCTCAGGGTGAATCCGACAGGCAGAGACTGCTCTGGAATAAAGTGCAGAGTGCAGCCCTCCTCAGGGTGAAGCCGACAGGCAGAGACTGCTCTGGAATAAAGTGCAGAGTGCAGCCCTCCTCAGGGTGAAGCCGACAGGCAGAGACTGCTCTGGAATAAAGTGCCGAGTGCAGCCCTCCTCAGGGTGAAGCCGACAGGCAGAGACTGCTCTGGAATAAAGTGCAGCCCTCCTCAGGGTGAAGCCGACAGGCAGAGACTGCTCTGGAATAAAGTGCCGAGTGCAGCCCTCCTCAGGGTGAAGCCGACAGGCAGAGACTGCTCTGGAAGAAAGTGCCGAGTGCAGCCCTCCTCAGGGTGAAGCCGACAGGCAGAGACTGCTCTGGAATAAAAAGCCGAGTGCAGCCCTCCTCAGGGTGAAGCCGTCAGGCAGAGACTGCTCTAGAATAAAGTGCCGAGTGCAGCCCTCCTCAGGGTGAAGCCGACAGGCAGAGACTGCTCTGGAATAAAGTGCAGAGTGCAGCCCTCCTCAGGGTGAAGCCGACAGGCAGAGACTGTTCTTTAATAAAGTGCCGAGTGCAGCCCTCCTCAGGGTGAAGCCGACAGGCAGAGACTGCTCTGGAATAAAGTGCAGAGTGCAGCCCTCCTCAGGGTGAAGCCGACAGGCAGAGACTGCTCTGGAATAAAGTGCCGAGTGCAGCCCTCCTCAGGGTGAAGCCGACAGGCAGAGACTGCTCTGGAATAAAGTGCCGAGTGCAGCCCTCCTCAGGGTGAAGCCGACAGGCAGAGACTGCTCTGGAATAAAGTGCAGAGTGCAGCCCTCCTCAGGGTGAAGCTGACAGACAGAGACTGCTCTGGAATAAAGTGCCGAGTGCAGCCCTCCTCAGGGTGAAGCCGACAGGCAGAGACTGCTCTGGAAGAAAGTGCAGAGTGCAGCCCTCCTCAGGGTGAAGCCGACAGGCAGAGACTGCTCTGGAATAAAGTGCCGAGTGCAGCCCTCCTCAGGGTGAAGCCGACAGGCAGAGACTGCTCTGGAAGAAAGTGCAGAGTGCAGCCCTCCTCAGGGTGAAGCCGACAGGCAGAGACTGCTCTGGAATAAAGTGCCGAGTGCAGCCCTCCTCAGGGTGAAGCCGACAGGCAGAGACTGCTCTGGAATAAAGTGCCGAGTGCAGCCCTCCTCAGGGTGAAGCCGACAGGCAGAGACTGCTCTGGAATAAAGTGCC
Source organism: Dendrobates tinctorius (assembly GCF_039654945.1). Classification (NCBI taxonomy): domain Eukaryota; kingdom Metazoa; phylum Chordata; class Amphibia; order Anura; family Dendrobatidae; genus Dendrobates; species Dendrobates tinctorius. The sequence goes on along the minus strand of NW_027362126.1, from coordinate 1,547,364 downwards.
GAGTGCAGCCCTCCTCAGGGTGAAGCCGACAGCAGAGACTGCTCTGGAAGAAAGTGCAGAGTGCAGCCCTCCTCAGGGTGAAGCCGACAGGCAGAGACTGCTCTGGAAGAAAGTGCCGAGTGCAGCCCTCCTCAGGGTGAAGAAGACAGGCAGAGACTGCTCTGGAAGAAAGTGCCGAGTGCAGCCCTCCTCAGGGTGAAGAAGACAGGCAGAGACTGCTCTGGAAGAAAGTGCCGAGTGCAGCCCTCCTCAGGGTGAAGCCGACAGGCAGAGACTGCTCTGGAAGAAAGTGCCGAGTGCAGCCCTCCTCAGGGTGAAGCAGACAGGCAGAGACTGCTCTGGAAGAAAGTGCCGAGTGCAGCCCTCCTCAGGGTGAAGCCGACAGGCAGAGACTGCTCTGGAAGAAAGTGCCGAGTGCAGCCCTCCTCAGGGTGAAGCCGAGAGGCAGAGACTGCTCTGGAAGAAAGTGCTGAGTGCAGCCCTCCTCAGGGTGAAGCCGACAGGCAGAGACTGCTCTGGAAGAAAGTGCCGAGTGCAGCCCTCCTCAGGATGAAGCCGACAGGCAGAGACTGCTCTGGAAGAAAGTGCAGAGTGCAGCCCTCCTCAGGGTGAAGCCGACAGGCAGAGACTGCTCTGGAATAAAGTGCCGAGTGCAGCCCTCCTCAGGGTGAAGCCGACAGGGCAGAGACTGCTCTGGAATAAAGTGCCGAGTGCAGCCCTCCTCAGGGTGAAGCCGACAGGCAGAGACTGCTCTGGAATAAAGTGCCGAGTGCAGCCCTCCTCAGGGTGAAGCCGACAGGCAGAGACTGCTCTGGAAGAAAGTGCCGAGTGCAGCCCTCCTCAGGGTGAAGAAGACAGGCAGAGACTGCTCTGGAAGAAAGTGCCGAGTGCAGCCCTCCTCAGGGTGAAGAAGACAGGCAGAGACTGCTCTGGAAGAAAGTGCCGAGTGCAGCCCTCCTCAGGGTGAAGAAGACAGGCAGAGACTGCTCTGGAAGAAAGTGCCGAGTGCAGCCCTCCTCAGGGTGAAGCCGACAGGCAGAGACTGCTCTGGAAGAAAGTGCCGAGTGCAGCCCTCCTCAGGGTGAAGCTGACAGGCAGAGACTGCTCTGGAAGAAAGTGCCGAGTGCAGCCCTCCTCAGGGTGAAGCCGACAGGCAGAGACTGCTCTGGAAGAAAGTGCCGAGTGCAGCCCTCCTCAGGGTGAAGCCGAGAGGCAGAGACTGCTCTGGAAGAAAGTGCCTAGTGCAGCCCTCCTCAGGGTGAAGCCGACAGGCAGAGACTGCTCTGGAAGAAAGTGCCGAGTGCAGCCCTCCTCAGGATGAAGCCGACAGGCAGAGACTGCTCTGGAATAAAGTGCCGAGTGCAGCCCTCCTCAGGGTGAAGCCGACAGGCAGAGACTGCTCTGGAAGAAAGTGCCGAGTGCAGCCCTCCTCAGGGTGAAGCTGACAGGCAGAGACTGCTCTGGAAGAAAGTGCCGAGTGCAGCCCTCCTCAGGGTGAAGCCGAGAGGCAGAGACTGCTCTGGAATAAAGTGCCGAGTGCAGCCCTCCTCAGGGTGAAGCCGACAGGCAGAGACTGCTCTGGAAGAAAGTGCCGAGTGCAGCCCTCCTCAGGGTGAAGCCGACAGGCAGAGACTGCTCTGGAAGAAAGTGCCGAGTGCAGCCCTCCTCAGGGTGAAGCTGACAGGCAGAGACTGCTCTGGAAGAAAGTGCCGAGTGCAGCCCTCCTCAGGGTGAAGCCGACAGGCAGAGACTGCTCTGGAAGAAAGTGCCGAGTGCAGCCCTCCTCATGATGAAGCCGACAGGCAGAGACTGCTCTGGAAGAAAGTGCCGAGTGCAGCCCTCCTCAGGGTGAAGCTGACAGGCAGAGACTGCTCTGGAATAAAGTGCCGAGTGCAGCCCTCCTCAGGGTGAAGCCGACAGGCAGAGACTGCTCTGGAAGAAAGTGCCGAGTGCAGCCCTCCTCGGGGTGAAGCCGACAGGAAGAGACTGCTCTGGAATAGAGTGCCGAGTGCAGCCCTCCTCAGAGTGAAGCCGACAGGCAGAGACTGCTCTGGAATAAAGTGCCGAGTGCAGCCCTCCTCAGGGTGAAGCCGACAGGCAGAGACTGCTCTAGAATAAAGTGCCGAGTGCAGCCCTCCTCGGGGTGAAGCCGACAGGCAGAGACTGCTCTGGAATAGAGTGCCGAGTGCAGCCCTCCTCAGGGTGAAGCCGACAGGCAGAGACTGCTCTGGAAGAAAGTGCCGAGTGCAGCCCTCCTCAGGGTGAAGCCGACAGGCAGAGACTGCTCTGGAAGAAAGTGCCGAGTGCAGCCCTCCTCAGGGTGAAGACGACAGACAGAGACTGCTCTGGAAGAAAGTGCCGAGTGCAGCCCTCCTCAGGGTGAAGACAACAGGCAGAGACTGCTCTAGAATAAAGTGCCGAGTGCAGCCCTCCTCAGGGTGAACCAACAGGCAGAGACTGCTCTGGAATAGAGTGCCGAGTGCAGCCCTCCTCAGGGTGAAGCCGACAGGCAGAGACTGCTCTGGAATAAAGTGCCGAGTGCAGCCCTCCTCAGGGTGAAGCCGACAGGCAGAGACTGCTCTGGAATAAAGTGCAGAGTGCAGCCCTCCTCAGGGTGAAGCCGACAGGCAGAGACTGCTCTGGAAGAAAGTGCCGAGTGCAGCCCTCCTCAGGGTGAAGCCGACAGGCAGAGACTGCTCTGGAATAAAGTGCAGAGTGCAGCCCTCCTCGGGGTGAAGCCGACAGGCAGAGACTGCTCTGGAATAAAGTGCCGAGTGCAGCCCTCCTCAGGGTGAAGCCGACAGGCAGAGACTGCTCTGGAATAAAGTGCCGAGTGCAGCCCTCCTCGGGGTGAAGCCGACAGGCAGAGACTGCTCTGGAATAAAGTGCCGAGTGCAGCCCTCCTCAGGGTGAAGCCGACAGGCAGAGACTGCTCTGGAATAAAGTGCCGAGTGCAGCCCTCCTCAGGGTGAAGCCGACAGGCAGAGACTGCTCTAGAATAAAGTGCCGAGTGCAGCCCTCCTCAGGGTGAAGCCGACAGGCAGAGACTGCTCTAGAATAAAGTGCCGAGTGCAGCCCTCCTCAGGGTGAATCCGACAGGCAGAGACTGCTCTGGAATAAAGTGCAGAGTGCAGCCCTCCTCAGGGTGAAGCCGACAGGCAGAGACTGCTCTGGAATAAAGTTCAGAGTGCAGCCCTCCTCAAGGTGAAGCCGACAGGCAGAGACTGCTCTGGAATAAAGTGCCGAGTGCAGCCCTCCTCAGGGTGAAGCCGACAGGCAGAGACTGCTCTGGAATAAAGTGCAGCCCTCCTCAGGGTGAAGCCGACAGGCAGAGACTGCTCTGGAATAAAGTGCCGAGTGCAGCCCTCCTCAGGGTGAAGCCGACAGGCAGAGACTGCTCTGGAATAAAATGCCGAGTGCAGCCCTCCTCAGGGTGAAGCCGACAGGCAGAGACTGCTCTGGAATAAAGTGCCGAGTGCAGCCCTCCTCAGGGTGAAGCCGACAGGCAGAGACTGCTCTAGAATAAAGTGCCGAGTGCAGCCCTCCTCAGGGTGAAGCCGACAGGCAGAGACTGCTCTGGAATAAAGTGCAGAGTGCAGCCCTCCTCAGGGTGAAGCCGACAGGCAGAGACTGTTCTTTAATAAAGTGCCGAGTGCAGCCCTCCTCAGGGTGAAGCCGACAGGCAGAGACTGCTCTGGAATAAAGTGCAGAGTGCAGCCCTCCTCAGGGTGAAGCCGACAGGCAGAGACTGCTCTGGAATAAAGTGCCGAGTGCAGCCCTCCTCAGGGTGAAGCCGACAGGCAGAGACTGCTCTGGAATAAAGTGCCGAGTGCAGCCCTCCTCAGGGTGAAGCCGACAGGCAGAGACTGCTCTGGAATAAAGTGCAGAGTGCAGCCCTCCTCAGGGTGAAGCCGACAGGCAGAGACTGCTCTGGAATAAAGTGCCGAGTGCAGCCCTCCTCAGGGTGAAGCCGACAGGCAGAGACTGCTCTGGAAGAAAGTGCAGAGTGCAGCCCTCCTCAGGGTGAAGCCGACAGGCAGAGACTGCTCTGGAATAAAGTGCCGAGTGCAGCCCTCCTCAGGGTGAAGCCGACAGGCAGAGACTGCTCTGGAAGAAAGTGCAGAGTGCAGCCCTCCTCAGGGTGAAGCCGACAGGCAGAGACTGCTCTGGAATAAAGTGCCGAGTGCAGCCCTCCTCAGGGTGAAGCCGACAGGCAGAGACTGCTCTGGAATAAAGTGCCGAGTGCAGCCCTCCTCAGGGTGAAGCCGACAGGCAGAGACTGCTCTGGAAGAAAGTGCCGAGTGCAGCCCTCCTCAGGGTGAAGCCGACAGGCAGAGACTGCTCTGGAAGAAAGTGCCGAGTGCAGCCCTCCTCAGGGTGAAGCCGACAGGCAGAGACTGCTCTGGAAGAAAGTGCCGAGTGCAGCCCTCCTCAGGGTGAAGAAGACAGGCAGAGACTGCTCTGGAAGAAAGTGCCGAGTGCAGCCCTCCTCAGGGTGAAGAAGACAGGCAGAGACTGCTCTGGAAGAAAGTGCCGAGTGCAGCCCTCCTCAGGGTGAAGCCGACAGGCAGAGACTGCTCTGGAAGAAAGTGCCGAGTGCAGCCCTCCTCAGGGTGAAGCTGACAGGCAGAGACTGCTCTGGAAGAAAGTGCCGAGTGCAGCCCTCCTCAGGGTGAAGCCGACAGGCAGAGACTGCTCTGGAAGAAAGTGCCGAGTGCAGCCCTCCTCAGGGTGAAGCCGAGAGGCAGAGACTGCTCTGGAAGAAAGTGCCGAGTGCAGCCCTCCTCAGGGTGAAGCCGACAGGCAGAGACTGCTCTGGAAGAAAGTGCCGAGTGCAGCCCTCCTCAGGATGAAGCCGACAGGCAGAGACTGCTCTGGAATAAAGTGCCGAGTGCAGCCCTCCTCAGGGTGAAGCTGACAGGCAGAGACTGCTCTGGAAGAAAGTGCCGAGTGCAGCCCTCCTCAGGGTGAAGCCGAGAGGCAGAGACTGCTCTGGAATAAAGTGCCGAGTGCAGCCCTCCTCAGGGTGAAGCCGACAGGCAGAGACTGCTCTGGAAGAAAGTGCCGAGTGCAGCCCTCCTCAGGGTGAAGCCGACAGGCAGAGACTGCTCTGGAAGAAAGTGCCGAGTGCAGCCCTCCTCAGGATGAAGCCGACAGGCAGAGACTGCTCTGGAAGAAAGTGCCGAGTGCAGCCCTCCTCAGGGTGAAGCTGACAGGCAGAGACTGCTCTGGAATAAAGTGCCGAGTGCAGCCCTCCTCAGGGTGAAGCCGACAGGCAGAGACTGCTCTGGAAGAAAGTGCCGAGTGCAGCCCTCCTCGGGGTGAAGCCGACAGGCAGAGACTGCTCTGGAATAGAGTGCCGAGTGCAGCCCTCCTCAGAGTGAAGCCGACAGGCAGAGACTGCTCTGGAAGAAAGTGCCGAGTGCAGCCCTCCTCAGGGTGAAGCCGACAGGCAGAGACTGCTCTAGAATAAAGTGCCGAGTGCAGCCCTCCTCAGGGTGAAGCCGACAGGCAGAGACTGCTCTGGAATAAAGTGCAGAGTGCAGCCCTCCTCAGGGTGAAGCCGACAGGCAGAGACTGTTCTTTAATAAAGTGCCGAGTGCAGCCCTCCTCAGGGTGAAGCCGACAGGCAGAGACTGCTCTGGAATAAAGTGCAGAGTGCAGCCCTCCTCAGGGTGAAGCCGACAGGCAGAGACTGCTCTGGAATAAAGTGCCGAGTGCAGCCCTCCTCAGGGTGAAGCCGACAGGCAGAGACTGCTCTGGAATAAAGTGCCGAGTGCAGCCCTCCTCAGGGTGAAGCCGACAGGCAGAGACTGCTCTGGAATAAAGTGCAGAGTGCAGCCCTCCTCAGGGTGAAGCTGACAGGCAGAGACTGCTCTGGAATAAAGTGCCGAGTGCAGCCCTCCTCAGGGTGAAGCCGACAGGCAGAGACTGCTCTGGAAGAAAGTGCAGAGTGCAGCCCTCCTCAGGGTGAAGCCGACAGGCAGAGACTGCTCTGGAATAAAGTGCCGAGTGCAGCCCACCTCAGGGTGAAGCCGACAGGCAGAGACTGCTCTGGAATAAAGTGCAGAGTGCAGCCCTCCTCGGGGTGAAGCCGACAGGCAGAGACTGCTCTGGAATAAAGTGCCGAGTGCAGCCCTCCTCGGGGTGAAGCCGACAGGCAGAGACTGCTCTGGAATAAAGTGCCGAGTGCAGCCCTCCTCGGGGTGAAGCCGACAGGCAGAGACTGCTCTGGAATAAAGTGCCGAGTGCAGCCCTCCTCAGGGTGAAGCCGACAGGCAGAGACTGCTCTGGAATAAAGTGCCGAGTGCAGCCCTCCTCAGGGTGAAGCCGACAGGCAGAGACTGCTCTAGAATAAAGTGCCGAGTGCAGCCCTCCTCAGGGTGAAGCCGACAGGCAGAGACTGCTCTAGAATAAAGTGCCGAGTGCAGCCCTCCTCAGGGTGAATCCGACAGGCAGAGACTGCTCTGGAATAAAGTGCAGAGTGCAGCCCTCCTCAGGGTGAAGCCGACAGGCAGAGACTGCTCTGGAATAAAGTGCAGAGTGCAGCCCTCCTCAGGGTGAAGCCGACAGGCAGAGACTGCTCTGGAATAAAGTGCCGAGTGCAGCCCTCCTCAGGGTGAAGCCGACAGGCAGAGACTGCTCTGGAATAAAGTGCAGCCCTCCTCAGGGTGAAGCCGACAGGCAGAGACTGCTCTGGAACAAAGTGCCGAGTGCAGCCCTCCTCAGGGTGAAGCCGACAGGCAGAGACTGCTCTGGAATAAAGTGCCGAGTGCAGCCCTCCTCAGGGTGAAGCCGACAGGCAGAGACTGCTCTGGAATAAAGTGCCGAGTGCAGCCCTCCTCAGGGTGAAGCCGACAGGCAGAGACTGCTCTAGAATAAAGTGCCGAGTGCAGCCCTCCTCAGGGTGAAGCCGACAGGCAGAGACTGCTCTGGAATAAAGTGACGAGTGCAGCCCTCCTCAGGGTGAAGCCGACAGGCAGAGACTGCTCTGGAATAAAGTGCCGAGTGCAGCCCTCCTCAGGGTGAAGCCGACAGGCAGAGACTGCTCTGGAATAAAGTGCCGAGTGCAGCCCTCCTCAGGGTGAAGCTGACAGGCAGAGACTGCTCTGGAATAAAGTGCCGAGTGCAGCCCTCCTCAGGGTGAAGCCGACAGGCAGAGACTGCTCTGGAAGAAAGTGCAGAGTGCAGCCCTCCTCAGGGTGAAGCCGACAGGCAGAGACTGCTCTGGAATAAAGTGCCGAGTGCAGCCCTCCTCAGGGTGAAGCCGACAGGCAGAGACTGCTCTGGAAGAAAGTGCAGAGTGCAGCCCTCCTCAGGGTGAAGCCGACAGGCAGAGACTGCTCTGGAATAAAGTGCCGAGTGCAGCCCTCCTCAGGGTGAAGCCGACAGGCAGAGTCTGCTCTGGAATAAAGTGCCGAGTGCAGCCCTCCTCAGGGTGAAGCCGACAGGCAGAGACTGCTCTGGAATAAAGTGCCGAGTGCAGCCCTCCTCAGGGTGAAGCCGACAGGCAGAGACTGCTCTGGAAGAAAGTGCCGAGTGCAGCCCTCCTCAGGGTGAAGCCGACAGGCAGAGACTGCTCTGGAAGAAAGTGCCGAGTGCAGCCCTCCTCAGGGTGAAGCCGACAGGCAGAGACTGCTCTGGAATAAAGTGCCGAGTGCAGCCCTCCTCAGGGTGAAGCCGACAGGCAGAGACTGCTCTTGAATAGAGTGCCGAGTGCAGCCCTCCTCAGGGTGAAGCCGACAGGCAGAGACTGCTCTGGAATAAAGTGCCGAGTGCAGCCCTCCTCAGGGTGAAGCCGACAGGCAGAGACTGCTCTGGAATAAAGTGCCGAGTGCAGCCCTCCTCAGGGTGAAGCCGACAGGCAGAGACTGCTCTTGAATAGAGTGCCGAGTGCAGCCCTCCTCAGGGTGAAGCCGACAGGCAGAGACTGCTCTGGAATAAAGTGCCGAGTGCAGCCCTCCTCAGGGTGAAGCCGACAGGCAGAGACTGCTCTGGAATAAAGTGCCGAGTGCAGCCCTCCTCAGGGTGAAGCCGACAGGCAGAGACTGCTCTTGAATAGAGTGCCGAGTGCAGCCCTCCTCAGGGTGAAGCCGACAGGCAGAGACTGCTCTGGAATAAAGTGCCGAGTGCAGCCCTCCTCAGGGTGAAGCCGACAGGCAGAGAATGCTCTGGAATAAAGTGCTGAGTGCAGCCCTCCTCAGGGTGAAGCCGACAGGCAGAGACTGCTTTGGAATAAAGTGCCGAGTGCAGCCCTCCTCAGGGTGAAGCCGACAGGCAGAGACTGCTCTGGAATAAAGTGCCGAGTGCAGCCCTCCTCAGGGTGAAGCCGACAGGCAGAGACTGCTCTGGAATAAAGTGCCGAGTGCAGCCCTCCTCAGGGTGAAGCCGACAGGCAGAGACTGCTCTGGAATAAAGTGCCGAGTGCAGCCCTCCTCAGGGTGAAGCCGACAGGCAGAGACTGCTCTTGAATAGAGTGCCGAGTGCAGCCCTCCTCAGGGTGAAGCCGACAGGCAGAGACTGCTCTGGAATAAAGTGCCGAGTGCAGCCCTCCTCAGGGTGAAGCCGACAGGCAGAGACTGCTCTGGAATAAAGTGCCGAGTGCAGCCCTCCTCAGGGTGAAGCCGACAGGCAGAGACTGCTCTGGAATAAAGTGCCGAGTGCAGCCCTCCTCAGGGTGAAGCCGACAGGCAGAGACTGCTCTGGAATAAAGTGCCGAGTGCAGCCCTCCTCAGGGTGATGCCGACAGGCAGAGACTGCTCTGGAATAAAGTGCCGAGTGCAGCCCTCCTCAGGGTGAAGCCGACAGGCAGAGACTGCTCTGGAATAAAGTGCCGAGTGCAGCCCTCCTCAGGGTGAAGCCAACAGGCAGAGACTGCTCTTGAATAGAGTGCCGAGTGCAGCCCTCCTCAGGGTGAAGCCGACAGGCAGAGACTGCTCTGGAATAAAGTGCCGAGTGCAGCCCTCCTCAGGGTGAAGCCGACAGGCAGAGACTGCTCTTGAATAGAGTGCCGAGTGCAGCCCTCCTCAGGGTGAAGCCGACAGGCAGAGACTGCTCTGGAATAAAGTGCAGATTGCAGCCCTCCTCAGGGTGAAGCCGACAGGCAGAGACTGCTCTTGAATAGAGTGCCGAGTGCAGCCCTCCTCAGGGTGAAGCCGACAGGCAGAGACTGCTCTGGAATAAAGTGCCGAGTGCAGCCCTCCTCAGGGTGAAGCCGACAGGCAGAGACTGCTCTGGAATAAAGTGCCGAGTGCAGCCCTCCTCGGGGTGAAGCCGACAGGCAGAGACTGCTCTGGAAGAAAGTGCCGAGTGCAGCCCTCCTCAGGGTGAAGCCGACAGGCAGAGACTGCTCTTGAATAGAGTGCCGAGTGCAGCCCTCCTCAGGGTGAAGCTGACAGGCAGAGACTGCTCTTTTTATATCCAAAAAGATAATAAACTTGATCACTAGCAGCTGTTGGGGCCCGGTCGTTACACCCCAGTCCATGTGGCGCAGTTGGGGCTGTTTTCTTTTGTCCTTTCGGCTCCCTGTGTCTGCCATGGTCAGGCCCTGTGCTATCTAGGATGGCTCTGTTATACATTAGGAGACACTTCTTTATGCAGTGGACACTTTCCTTGTATATCTAGGACTATTGGCTTTAACCCTTGGTAGTCCGTCTTGTTCTGTAACCCTATAACGTCATTTCTGCACTGACACCTTGTTGTGTGGCTTCGTGGTGTCGCGGACGCCGTGAGCCATTTCCCCTGTCGTCTTTTCTTTACGCAATGTATGTTCTCATTCTTATACATTTTGTAATAAATTGCTATTCTGTTTTTCTGTATCTTGGACTCTACACTCCGGGCCTCTTGTAGGACACTAATTGGAGCGGAGGGTCCGATCTTTTCCGCTCCATTCATGATACAGAATGACACAATTTTGTGTCACTATATCCTTTTTTATAGTTTGGAGGATATTGAGTGTGAAGATTCGTGTCGGAGCCATCAAACAATTTGGGGGATACTAAGGGGTCAGTCTGTACACAGTGAGGGGGCATTATCCTGTGTACAGGGGGGACTCAGGACATTACTAAATGTAAAGTGGGCACTTATTGTTATAGGGGAACTCGGGTTACTGTGACTGTCAAAGGGGCGCACACAGGGCGATATGACTTTCTAGGGGGCACAATGTGGGCGCTGTTTTCTAGGGCACTTGCACCCGGCATTATTATATTCTAGAGCAGAGGTCTCAAACACGCGGCCCCTGAGGCAGGCATCTGCGGCCCGCGGTGCACCACGTCTCACTACCTGAGGCAGGGGGAAGGGCGCGCATTCAGGAGCACACGATGGCTGTTCTGTGTGCACAGCACCTGGGATGAGGTCACAGGAGGGGGAGGAGTCAGGGCGTCACATGATCAGGGGCCTCCGTGTCTGCAGGACTCTGCTGTCTGCTGGTTGTCATGGTGCTGGATGAGGTAAGGTTATGTGTGGGGTCAGGAGGGGTTTACAGGGTGGATGTAGCAAAGCCATGTATGTACGGAGCAGAGCCGTGTGTGTACAAAGTGTATGGAGCAGAGCTGTGTGTGTACGAGGTGTACGGAGCGGAGCCGTCTGCCGAGTTTGAGACCCCTGTTCTACCTGTTCTAGAGGGTTGCTTTAGAATTTAGAGGTCACACAGAACCACACAATAGGTGCAGTAATAGGGACACATACGGCAGCAGAGGCTCAGTATTGGGGTATGAGGTGCTGTAATAGGGACACATATGGCAGCGGCTCAGTTTTGGGGTATCAGGTGCTGTAATAGGGACACATACGGCAGCAGAGGTTCAGTATTGGGGTATCAGGTGCAGTAATAGGGACACATACGGCAGCAGAGGCTCAGTATTGGGGTATCAGGTGCAGTAATAGGGACACATACGGCAGCGGCTCAGTATTGAGGTATCAGGTGCAGTAATAGGGCCACATACGGCAGCAGAGGCTCAGTATTGGGGTATCAGGTGCAGTAATAGGGCCACATACGGCAGCAGAGGCTCAGTATTGAGGTATCAGGTGCAGTAATAGGGACACATAAGGCAGCAGAGGCTCAGTATTGGGGTATCAGGTGCAGTAATAGGGACACATACGGCAGCAGAGGCTCAGTATTGGGGTATCAGGTGCAGTAATAGGGACACATACGGCAGCGGCTCAGTATTGAGGTATCAGGTGCAGTAATAGGGCCACATACGGCAGCAGAGGCTCAGTATTGAGGTATCAGGTGCTGTAATAGGGACACATACGGCAGCAGAGGCTCAGTATTGGGGTATCAGGTGAAGTAATATGGACACATACGGCAGCAGCGGCTCAGTATTGGGGTATCAGGTGCAGTAATAGGGACACATACGGCAGCAGAGGCTCAGTATTGAGGTATCAGGTGCAGTGATAGGACCACATACGGCAGCAGAGGCTCAGTATTGGGGTATCAGGTGCAGTAATAGGGCCACATATGGCAGCAGAGGCTCAGTATTGAGGTATCAGGTGCAGTAATAGGGCCACATACGGCAGCAGAGGCTCAGTATTGGGGTATCAGGTGCAGTAATAGGGCCACATACGGCAGCAGAGGCTCAGTATTGAGGTATCAGGTGCTGTAATAGGGACACATACGGCAGCAGAGGCTCAGTATTGGGGTATCAGGTGAAGTAATATGGACACATACGGCAGCAGCGGCTCAGTATTGGGGTATCAGGTGCAGTAATAGGGACACATACGGCAGCAGAGGCTCAGTATTGAGGTATCAGGTGCAGTGATAGGACCACATACGGCAGCAGAGGCTCAGTATTGGGGTATCAGGTGCAGTAATAGGGCCACATACGGCAGCAGAGGCTCAGTATTGAGGTATCAGGTGCAGTAATAGGGCCACATACGGCAGCAGAGGCTCAGTATTGAGGTATCAGGTGCTGTAATAGGGACACATACGGCAGCAGAGGCTCAGTATTGGGGTATCAGGTGAAGTAATAAGGACACATACGGCAGCAGCGGCTCAGTATTGGGGTATCAGGTGCAGTAATAGGGACACATATGGCAGCAGAGGCTCAGTATTGGGGTATCAGGTGCAGTAATAGGGACACATACGGCAGCAGCGGCTCAGTATTGGGGTATCAGGTGCAGTAATAGGGACACATATGGCAGCAGAGGCTCAGTATTGGGATATCAGGTGCAGTAATAGGGACACATACGGCAGCAGAGGCTCAGTATTGGGGTATCGGGTGCTGTGATAGGGACACATACGGCAGCAGAGGCTCAGTATTGGGGTATCAGGTGAAGTAATATGGACACATACGGCAGAGGCTCAGTATTGGGGTATCAGGTGTAGTAATAAGGACACATACGGCAGCAGCGGCTCAGTATTGGGGTA